>NC_046681.1:24455169-24767754 GCF_009870125.1 Drosophila pseudoobscura | reverse complement strand
AATTTTGAGAAGGACTTGTGCCAAATTTTAAGTTGCATAATTCAACAAAGGGCGCTTTTGGCATTTGGCCATCGCCAGGACCCACCATGCTCCATGCTCCATGCTCCAAATGGATCCAACCACTCACCTGGCAGCCTTCTACCTGGGCACAAACAGATAGGCATCGTCAGGGAGATGGACACGGCATCATCGAGGCACCGGCTACGCAATTACCATGAACAACAACGGATGAGAGGGGGGGGGGAGGAGGTCCCGGTCCTGGTCCTCGTCCTGGTGCTCGTCTACACGGCCAGCAAAGTCGTAAATATTCCAAATGTCATTTTGAAATCCTAATTTACGCTTCGTCGATCTAAAATGCACATTTGCACCCAGGCCAAAGTCCCGGGTCCGCATCCACACACTCCGGTTGCAACGCACAACGGACGCACTGCAATTTGGGGAGCACCCCCACACCCCCCGTCCCCCCACTAACCACTGGGCGGGGAGAGGGCTAGCATAGCGCTCCTCATCCTCGTCAGGATTGGCATGCCTCATCATCAGTTCGAGTTCGTTTTTGCAGCGCCATTTTGTATCGAAACATGCAATCAAAATTTTCAAATTTTCCCCCTGTCTGTGTGTCCGTGTGTGTGTGTGTGTGTGTGTGTGGGGGGGCTGGATGTGTACACTGGCCAAACACCCACACAGAGACAGAGACAGAGACTGTAACACACACATGGAATGAATTACAATCAGCACACAATTCAACGAAAAATGCCGTCCAATTTCTAAAATGTGCGCCGGCCGCTGCAGACCGACCACCACCCACACCCACCCCCACACCCCCTATGCACCCCATTGCAGTGCTGTGGATACCCCATGGGGCGCGTTAGGAAAATTAGTGCCTTTTTGGGGGCCCTGGGATCGGGATACGGTCCGGGCACGGACCAAAAACAATATGTTTTCCAAACGGCATTTCCATTTATGTTGCATGTTGTGCACACATTTCCGCAAATGCATTGCCCCCCACAATCCCACCCCCTCCCCACCCTATTCCATCCACATATTTGCGCTCCTTTCGGGACTGTAACAGAGTTGGGGTTTTGGGGTTTTTGTTTCCCCCCTCCGCCCCCAGACAGGGGCTGAGTGCATTGTCTATTCCCTTTTTGTGGGGCCCAGATTGGAACATTTTGCCGTATCCTGATGGCAGGCGGCTATCGGGCTCTCCAATTGATGCCAACAATCGAATGGTTAATCGGAAGTTGTTTGCCATTTGGGCCCATTCGCCATCCAAGTAAGCCCGATCGGGCTCCCCTTTGGGAATGGATGACACACGGATGCTACGTATGGGACGGACGGAGGAAATGTCGGTTGTCTTCTAGAACAAGCGGGAAGACAGGAGATACTTTGTTGAGGACATTTGGCTGGAAATTATTTAGACATTCAATAAAAATCCATAATGCTGGAAGATGGTTTGATTTTCAACTAAATTCGAGTCAAGGAATGGTTCCTGTATCTGAATTGTGCTATAAAGGATAGCCTGGTATGAAAAGACACACCTTGGGCCTCATAAGAACTGGTAAATATGATCTCTATTCCCATTCATAGGCTTTCTTTTTGTTCCACATAGCGCAGATATTGCTTACAAGATGATTTTAGTGGTTAGTTCTTTAGTTTCAAAGATTGTTGGACATATTTCTGAAGGTATTGATCTCAAATAAAAGGAATCCAGCAAAGAAGGGACCACTTTTCAATGGGTTGGGTACTGAATCCAGGTAAAATCACAAATAAAGCCCCCCAATGAGGCGACGATGAGGCCTTTCATCAATCCAAAGTCTTACAAGTGCTCTCTGTGACCCTTGGAATAGCTCTAGGCATCGTTACTTGAGTCGTCCTGGGAAGACGGGGGTGCGGGGTGCTGCTGGCACACCAAGAATTCTATGACCTCCTTCTTGGTCTCCTCCTGACGGTGCTCTTCAGTTCAATGGAGCTGCAAAGAGCCCTGAATCCAGCTCCGGAATCCCTATTTCCCTGCTCCAGTGGCTTGTCTTTGGCACCGGCCGAGTATCACTCCCAGGCGGGCATACCCTTCCATAGACAGATTTAGAAATGCTGAAAAGACTGCCTGATCAACGATCCACACTTTCTCTTGGATCCTGGAATGCTGCAGCCCCCCAGCCCTTGGCCAAAGCTCCAACAATCTCTGAAAATCAAAGACTTAACCACTCTGAAACGAATCGATTATTCAAATGATTTCCCCGTGGAGTCGATGAACTCCTTCGAAAGTTCTTCGCAGTCCATAAAAATGGAAAAACTAACGAGGTGTTGGCCATGTGTCATATGCCAATGGTGCCCCAACACCCGGCCGGTGATCTTTTCTTTTTAATGGAGCCCAAAAGCCAATAAAGATGGAATTCCTTAATAATCAACAGCACTTAAATTAACAAATATTGAATTTCAATGTAAATAAATTAAATTTCAACAACAACAACAAGAAAAAAAGACTCACAAAATCAGGGAAAGAAAAAAAGAAACACTCAAACACTCACAAATTTCGCCCGAAATCATAAAAACGCAACAAATTTTGATGAGACTGAGGAGAGATTGAGTGACTGACAGACTGCCAGACTGCGAGACTGCCAGAGGCCCCAACTGATGAATTAATTGAGTATAAAATGTTTGGGCCACAGAGAGGCTTGACAGACAATCGGGCAATATCATAAAAATTATACAGTAAGCGGGCTCTAAACAGGCCGATCTCCGCGGGTCGGGCAGGGGGGGGTCGAGGGTATTTGGGAGAAATGTGTGTGGTTGCTGGGCTTCCTGGAATGGCCATAAGAACTGTTTTATGCTAATGAAGCCGCGGGGTCGCCGCACTAAATCATGCTAATGGCGATGGCCCGATCGGTGCCCCCCCCCCCCCCCCCCCCTTGAAACCCTTCCCCTTGTTGTCTACTGGTTAAATTGATTAATTTAATGTAGACCTTGGCTGAACATATTTTCGCTTAATTTGATTTCCACTTCTACCACCCCCCCACCCCCCTGCTGTCCGGCACTTGTTCGTTCCGCTTGCCCTCGAGTGGCGCAATTTTTTACAGCCCCCGAGAACCCAGAAAAAAGGGTTGCAAAAATGACTGTTATGTTTTTTTTTTGTAGATTTTTTTTGCGAATGTCACCAAATTTTCATTCGGGGGTTGACGCCAGTTATTGATCTGAATGAGGCATTGTCAATCTTGTTTGATGCATCACCGGAGTGCCACAAGATTAATATTACTCCATATTCGTCTCGCGAAAGGGTTCTGTTCGAGCGAATTTCCGTGTCATCTGTCAGAGGATTTGATGCGCCCTCTCAGCGCTTCGGGAGGCTCGCGATTCGTGTCGCCTGTCGCCTGCCGCCTGCCGCCTGAGGACTTTCACTTCCATCTTTTTTTGAGGCACTTTTGGCAGACTTTGGTTCTGCTTCGACAGCTGTTTCTGGGGTGTGGAGTACCTGGTGGAAGGTGTTATGACAGTTCCACCAAATAATTCCATTAAATGTGACAGAATTGACACCAAAAAGAGGCATGGGAAATGTACAAGAGCGCGGGGAGGGGTTCATTCAGTCATTGATGGCAAAAAACAACCAAAAATAGCTACAATTTACGGACTGAAACATGGCAATGAAAAATCGGAATATAAATATAATATAATATATAATAATAATATAAATAAAATATATAATACAAAATAATGAATAAATGTGAATATAAATATAATATAATAATTCAAAATAAATATAAATATATAATATAAAATAATAATAAAATAAAATAAATAAATATCAAAAATACAAATATATATTTATATGAAGATTCCGCTAAGGGGCTATGGATATTTGGGAATGGAAGCCCTTAAATGGGTTTAAGAATTATGAATTATTATTATTATAAAATATTATTATTCTAAATTATTATTATTATAAATAATAATTATTGATATTATTTTTATTTTTTATATTATTGTAATTTTTGTATTATTTTTATTATACCCGATACTCAAAATGAGTATTGGGGTATATTAGATTTGTGGTGAAAGTGGATGTGTGTAACGTCCAGAAGGAATCGTTTCCGACCCCATAAAGTATATATATTCTTGATCAGCATCAATAGCCGAGTCGATTGAGCCATGTCTGTCTGTCCGTCTGTCCGTCCGTCCGTCTGTCCGTCTGTCCGTCTGTCCGTCCCCTTCAGCGCCTAATGCTCAAAGACTATAAGAGCTAGAGCAACGATGTTTTGGATCCAGACTTCTGTGATATGTCACTGCTCCAAAAATATTTCAAAACTTTGGCCCGCCCACTTCCGCCCCCACAAAGGGCGAAAATCTGTGGCATCCACAATTTCAACGATACGAGAAAACTAAAAACGCAGAATCGTAGAAGATGCCTATATCTTCTAGAGTGTAAAATCTGAACCAGATCGTATAATTATTACAGCCAGAATCACGAAAACAATTTCACTCTTTCTCGCTCTGTCTCACTCTAACACACAGGTTTCATGGTCGGTTTTGCCAATTGCAAAATATGAGTTCAAGGATCTCAGAACCTATAAAAGCCAGAGCAACCAAATTTGGTATCCATACTCCTGTGATATCGGACCTTGACCGTTTCCTGTCCAAATTTCGCCACACCCCCTTCCGCCCCCGCAAAGAACGAAAATCTGAGGCAACCACAAATCTCAGAGACTATTAAGGCTAGAGTAACCAAATTTGGTACACACACTCCTTTAAGATGTCACTATAAAACGTATATCTCAGAATTTCGCCCCACCCCCTTCCGCCCCCACAAAGGACGAAAATCTGTTGCATCCACAATATTGCAGATTTGAGAAAACTAAAAACGCAGAGTCATAGATAATGACCATATCTATCAGATTGCTGAATCTGGATCAGATCAGATCATTTTTATAGCCAAAAGGAACAAATCAATTTGCAGTGGCTACGCAGCGCCCGACGTCACACTCAGACTGATTTTCTGTCTCTCTCGCACGCACTCTTTGTCGTGTCGTCAAATATTAGCGGCGTCTGCCGGAGGAGAGCCATACTGACTTAGTATCGGGTATAACCGTAGAGTTGCGGTGTCCGCAGCAACTCACAACGTTCCACCTCGTTTTTGTATATTTTTGTAATTATTATGAATTATTATTATCATTTTTTTAATTATTAATAATAATTAATGTTATTATTATAATTATTTTTTTTATATGATTATTGTTATTGTTATTTTTATTTTATTTTTTTATTATTATTATTATTAATTAAATGAATATAATTGACTTACTCAGAAACGATGTAGCCTATTGTTGGCTAGATTTTGTTGTACTCCAGATCGACCGTGAATATCTTTAAGGTATAATCTGTTTAATCAAGAAACATCCAGGCAGATACTTTTGTATCTGTCTCCTGCCTGTCTTGTCTCACAACAAATGGCCATAGTTTAGATTGAATCTGAAATGAAATGCAACGAATTTCTTTAAATAAATATATATGACATTTTGCTAGAGGAAAACAAAAGATGTTTCATGTTCAATAATATAACTTTTGTTTTCCTTTTCCACAGCACATATTTTTGTGTAGATATTTGTGTTGTCAAGTAATTGAGTTTGCCGTTCGATTGACTGCCATTCGAGGGACTGGTGTGCCCTTGTCTTTCAGGCAAGATGCATAAATTGCTGGGGCACCCACTTGAGAGGACTCTCTCCGCCCCTCTCCCACCAGTTGTTTGGACTCAACACATTTGTAACAATATTTGGGAACTAATTTTAGACACAGACCGAGTCGAATTGACAGCACGAATATTTTAGGACAGATTTTTGACGTGCGCCCCGTGATTTGTCATTGACATCATTATGGACGCGGATCTCCCTTCTCGAGGCGCTGCAGACAAACGGGCTGCAACACTTCAGAGGAGAGAGGAATCAGAGTCGGAGTCGGGTACTTCATCTGTGCCGCTTGGATAAACAGAATAGATGGAACGATGGAGCGTTTGGAGGGTGGCCGCTGCCAGTTGGTTCGTCATGCGCCATGCGTCGCCACATTTTCTAATTGATTTTAAAATGTTTCAGTTTGTATAAATAATTGCGTTTTTGACATTCATTCAGTCCCCCCCCTCTCCAGGGGGGGCGGCCCCTCCGGGGGACTTAACTTAATTACGCACCAGACGCAGTCCCCGAGGCCTCGAGAAGCTTACCCAAAAACTCCATATTACAATAATTTAATTTATGCTTGCTATTTATTATTTTCTAAATTGTTTTGGAACGTGCCGCCGCGGCGGCAGCCCTCGGGCTCCAATAAATTTCTTCAACTAATGATGGATCCTATTTTTGGCCCAAGAACAAGCTTCCGCCTCCGCCTCCGCCGCCGCAGTGGTGGCTCCGCGTGGCTCCGCGTGGCTCCGCGTGGCTCCGCGTGGCTCCCCAAAAATATTACCCGACTAATCCTTTCTCCCTTGTAGGAGCTGCGGATCGTTCCTGGGTTCATTTCGGGCCTTCTTCTGCTCGGGGATATATGGAAATAACCAATTAACAAATTAACTCGGAGACCGCGGATTTACTTTAATGGAAAGTATTTTCTTTTTTGGTTATTTAAAGCCATTTTTCGGTGAAGCGATAGGCCTGACCCTGGCCGCATTTGGTTGGAATTTATGGATGACTTATTCAAAAGCAGGAGACTGATTACGGAATACAAAATATGGTTTTTTAGATATTTTTAGACCCTCTAATTTTTGAGTTTTCAGTTTGAAATTAATTGGCAAGCCCAAAAGATTTTTAAGTATTTTTTTAATAAATTTAATGGTTTCCCCAACGAATCAACTAATTTTTATGATATTATCAGAGTGTGGCTTGTTTTAAGGTGGATGGGCAGTGGGTGGTGGTTGGAGCTTGGAGAAAGGAGCTCAGTGCCTGCCATGGGGCACATTCAGTGGGTGTTTTCTTCTTAAACGGCGGGTTTAAGTGCCCGTCTGGACGATCCAGGTATTCGATAATGTAAACCCTTGAACTCTTTTTCCTGTGAATATTTCTCGATATTCCCGCCCTCTCTTAGCCCTCTCTTAGATCTAACTACAGAACAAACCTATCCCAATCCCAATACCAGCCACCAACCTGATGCTCATATTTAAACATATTTGCTCTCACCTTCATCGAGCAAACGAGGACCGTGAAAAACCCCAGAGGGGGAGACACGGCGTCTGCTTGGTATCCCATTGCAACGCATCGATTTCATTCCGGGGATGATTTCGATTTCCATCTTAGGACGAGGAGGAGCTGGAGCTGGAGTCGAACAGTTTGTTGACCCAGCCAGAAGCCGAGGGCGGGGCGGAGTCGGGGAGAAGGTTCGATTGCCACCAGCGACACTTTACACCAGGCTTCCTTGTTTACATGCCGCCTCGATTTGTTGCAGGCTGCAGTGGGGAGAGAGCAAGAGAAAGTGAAATCACTTGAAATGGTTTCGAAATGGGAATGAAGGGCCAACAGATGCGCAGGGCGAGGCCTTACCGAAGAGGGGGGGAGGCAGGGAGGCAGGGAGAGAGGGAGCTCTGAAAATGGAAAGATGTTTTCATAAATGCCTTCAAGTTGAAGTAATTTTTTCGCATTTACTTTGATTTGTGGCCAGCGTCTGGCAATGGAAAAAAAGTGAGGAGAAAGTGCCAGGAAGAGTCCCAGAATGTGTCCCTAGGATACAAAATATATACAGACAGAGAGATTGACGCCGCCACTGATCAAATGGGTTCAAAGGAGACTCCTTCTGGAGTCTTCGAACCCGAAAATTTCCCTTTGAAAAGTAAAACTTCTTATTACTTCCGTCTGGGACCTCCTGCCTTTCATAATAATTGCACATTAATGTGCAAATCTGCGTGAGCAAATCCTGAGCCAATATTTACATTGGGCCAAAATCATTTCATAACATCTATGAATGGGGGGGGGCAGGGGTTAGTGTAAACATAACGCCTTCCTGCCACGTGCCACGTGCAGCATTGGGCCACATATTAAATAATGGAATCGCTCACAAAAATTATAGCCACACCGAGCAACCCCCTTCTGTTCGCCCCTGGAGGGGTGCCGTTGCTACCCCACGAATTATGAAATTATTTTCCATAATGAGCGTTTCACCCCTCGCTCACCCCCGACCCCTCGCCTCGACCTCGCGTGCTGCGTGTTCGACAAGAAGTCAGCGTTTTGTTAGATCTCGATCAAATCATATTCATACTCGCAGTCCGGAAAATGTTGGCCGCGTGCCGCTATTTAGCGTCGATTATCCTGCCAGCATATGCCCCATGTCTCGGGGTCGGGGGTCGGGGTCCGTGTCTGGTGTCTGTCTGCGCCTTTTTTGTATCCTGTTATGCCCTGTCATCGCCGCGTGCCCGTCTGCCCCCCCGAAGATGATTTCTCGCTTCCGCCATGAGACAAAAAAAAAACTATCTGATAAGCGGAAACATTTCGATCTTTTCGTATACCAGATTGAGTGGAAGTTTGCTTCCGGAAATGTTGGACCTATTTACTGGTAACTCTAGGCTTTCGAATTGGTTGGGTATTAGCTCACCGAACCACGGTCTGGGGAGGGGAATACGAAGGGAATAGGCTGAGGAAGGCCAACTGAAACGGGTTGAGATACAAGGGGAGGATTATGAGTCAGGTCAGGTCGGTTTAAGGAGATTTTTTCTTAGAAAATTTCCCTACTTTCAGTAAATTTTATTTATATTTCGTTTATATTTTGGCTTGAACCAAAGCCTATAGTAATTATATCAGCAGGAAGGCCAAAAGTAGAAGGCAGTCTTTTTAAAGTACCAAAGAAGCTTCTACCAAGGTGTCCTAATGCTCAAAAAATGCTAAAAGTAAAGTCTATGTGTGTCCAAAAGCTTAAAATAGTCCACAAAACCCAAAACCTTTATATATAGAATGTGTGAATACATTTACACGGAGCCTCAAGCCTTGACAGGATATAAAAAGGCCTACAATCCTTAGCCGTAGACCCTGGGATCGCTTCGAGAAAATTCGTTTCTGATCGGTTAGTTCTAGAAACTGTCACTTCTATATTTTGTTTAGTTACAGGCTCTGCAAATACCTTAAATAAATTTTGGGAATAATTACTAAATATATTAATGGAATCCAAGCCAAGGAATCTTCAAAAGAAACCTCAATGGCAGATATCCTCTCCAGACGCTGAAGACGTTTAAAAATGCTTCAAAAGCCATACAAAACTTCAACTTTGGGTCACTTTATCTTAAAATATAACCACTCTAACGACAGGCATCAAAAATCCAATGAAAGGTCATACAATTCTCTCTAAAATCCTGCCTATCCGCGCTGCAAATGCTGAGGGAAAATTAAGAAAGTGCTCAAAGCTACAAATTCAAGGTTTTTTAATTTTAAAAAAATATTGTTGAGGATTTTTATACATTCGAAGTATGAGGAAGAGATCTACAGGCTAATTTTGTAGTCCTCCAAAAAAAAATATATGCACCGCGATGATAATTATTATGAAATTAAATGACAATATTCCGCTCTTCGTCTGTACCAAAATATATATCTATATGGATGTATTAAAACTATTAAATTTTCATACCTTATGGCAATGGTTCATAATTTGTTACGCTCCTTTGGCAGTCGACTTCGGCACCGCCCCTCAAACAGCTTCCCTAAACAGAGAAACGACCTCCAGGGAATTGGTCCATTGTCCAGTCGGCCTTGAGGCAGTGTCTCTGCGCCTACTCCTTTGCTTAACCCGAACCCGAGAACGAACCCGAGAACGAAGGATGAAAAATTTCACGCTCAAATATTGAAAAATGATGGGTGTCAATATTTGCATATCATTCCCAGCCCAGCCTAGAGACGGACCCACGGTCAGAGCCTGACGTGATATGCGATCGGAGCGTGACGGTGGGTTTCCGGGAAGTGACGGCGAGGCCCCGATAAGCCGGCGGAAAACGCAACGCCCTCCGGCACATCCTTTGGCAACAAAAGGGTAATGGCTGCAAATCCGACGCGCCATATGCAAATCGCCCGAGAGCCCTTGATCTGGCCCGGGGATCCTTCCTGGGCTTAGGCCGTGCTTAATTAGTACGCAAAATATTTGCCTTAATTGTCGCAAAAACAAGAGGCGAGGCGAGTCCTGCCTGCCTGCCAGCCTGCCAGGAATTATAATCCCTTCGATCGGATTTTCCGGTCAGCAGGCCTGCCTTGGGCCTACCTGGCGCGTCTCTTCTGAAGTTTGCACTAGTTTTCGCGCATGATCCTGAGGGATTCCGGTGATTGATCCTGTTTGCTGGATGTGCTGCGGTGACCCGACTCAAAGGGCAGATCCCCCTCGGGCCATTGTGCCCAGCGCCGAAGTCCAGCTGGGAAGAAAGCGGTAGGATTAGAAGGAGTAGGGACAATTGTCTGGGCGTTGCTATTGAGACAGTTTACAGGACACTTAGCTCGGCTTAGCCGCTCTCCCTCTCCCCCTCGCTGTGACCCGATAGAAATACGAAATTGATTTGTCAGCAAACCGCACGAAATGCCAAAGCATTTCATTGACCACCTACCCAAGTGGAGGACCTACCCAGGACGAGGACTCTCAGCCAGACCAGACCAGACCCGACTGCATACCGGAGGAGCAGGCAAGACCGAGAACTACCGCAGTGCCGGCCATCTCCTTGACAACTTCCACCGAAATATATAAATCAATCAATTAAACTTTTATAATGCCCAGCATGGAAAATATTTTCGCTGAAAAAAAGCCCCCAAAAGCCAAGTTCCAGTGGCGTCTGCGAGGCCAGTCCTTGTGCCCCGTTCCAGCCTCCGTTCGAGCCCCCAAACCAGCCTCCAACCTGCCCCGTTTCAGCCCCCCTACCAGCCCCCGTTGGTAATTAAAATTTCAGCTAATATATCGAGGATGAGGCATGGTTTTTTGTGGCTGCAGCGTGCGACAAGCATATGACAGTTTGACAAACGGCAGACAGCCGCTGACGAGTCATCCTCCATCAGAGGATCTCTGATTGTGGCAGAACCCATCTTCATTCCAGCCTCGAAACATTAAAAGATGCTTTCTGGAATCCCGAGCATGTCCATTCGATGGGGACAAAAATCATATTAAGACGGGCACATTATAAAACAACATCCCCAGCCTCCTGGCCTCCCAGCCTCCTGGCTCTGCCTCGCATAACTTATTAAAAAACAGCCACCAGAAATACCCGAAAATTGCCTCTGGCGGGGCGCCACTTGGACAACGGGTTTCAAGGAATCTCTGAGAACCGCTGATGGGGCAGGGTCCGTGTATATATAGGGTCTTTGGTTCCGTGGTGGGCGCCATTCATCGTCCGCGAGTTCCCCGAATTGTTTGCCATTGAACTTTTGGCAAATTCTTCATTAAGTAGATCAAATTCAGTTGATTCTCATTACAGGAATTATGGCAACGAGGAAGAGGGAATTCAGAGCGTTTCCTGTTGAAGAAGTTAAGCGTTCTTTTGGGGCAATCTCTCTACACTTTTTGATGCCCAAAACATACCAATAGAAGTCCCTCTGATACCGTCTCTCTATACACCTCTTCCAGGCCTACCTTTTGGCTATTTCCCCCCCATATCTGGGGACCTGTAAACCGACTAACGTTAATCTGGCATCTCGATTCCCGCTAACTCAATTAATAAAGTTTTCACAAGTCTGGATATACTTTTCCCCATAAACCGGGACTCTGTGGGATATCGTTTGCCAGTTTCCCAGTCGTTAAAGTGCGCCCCCCCCCCCCCCCCCTCCTTGGAGCCGGTGCCAGGCCAGTGTTTCCACACAAATGCCATAAATCGAACAGATGACGATGCTGATCAGCCGCCGGTGATGAGGCTCCGGCCTGTGGCACGTTCTCCTGCCAACTCGTCGAAGGGTAATAAAAATTTTCAAAAATATCATAATTTTTGTGTAATTTCCAACGAAGAATCGGGCCATTAAAGGGTTAGAATGAAACCGTAAAATGCAACAATAAATTATGGAAAAACTAACATCAATTAAAAGTCGTAAAGCCCCCAGAAGCAGCCGCCTCCGGGAGGAGAAGGAGGAGGTGCTAGGGAAATGCAGTAGCTTTTGGGAGGCAGGAAGGCAGGAAGGGGGCTGGGGGCTGGGATAATGAACCGCAATCGGGTGATAGATAATAAAAGAGAGCTCGAAATAGACGGATCAGTGATCATCGAAACACTCGTTAATATCGAACACACACAGAGAGAGGCCCAAGGAGGGAGAGAGGGAGAGGGAGAGAGCGGGAGGGAGGTGGCACTGCTTCAATAGAAAAGCCATAAAATTTGGGAAAAATTGAAACAATTTTTAGAGAAAAGAAAAACAAATGCAACTGCCATAAAATCATGAAGAAATGAAAACGCAACACGTTTATGGATACACCAGGGATACGCCAGGGTTACGCCAGGGATACGCTATATGTATCTCTTTCGTTCAGGTCGCGACCCCTGACCCGCGTCATAGGGTTGTGTGGCTGTGCTCTCGTGGATTTTATGGCTTTACAAATGTTTCCGCAAAGCAGCGGAGGAGATCATAAAAATTTGATTTTTCCTCTGGGAGCAGCTCATCCTTGGCCTTGGATTAGACGGCCGTTGGGCTGTGCCTGTGCCTATGTTTACCCATAATAAAAGATAAATCGTCTGGTCTATATGTAGAGCAGACACCACAATGAGTGCGCGATCAGCGATCCACAATGGGCGACGGGGCGAGGTCGTAAACCCAGTAAAAACATTGTTACGACCCGCTCCTTTATCCTTTCGTCGAATGAAGCATAGATTCGGGTTTCTGTATGGATTTGGTCTACCTGTAATCCCCTACCCGGCCCTCCGCCTCTGACACGCGCTCGTAAAACTCTCTCTCGATCGATGGATCTGATATCATTTGTTTATTTCCCGGAGACGGAGCCCCCTGATCGCTTCTCCTACTTTTTGGCATTCTTATCTGACCAAAAAGAGCTCACAAAATTTGTCTCTAATTGCGACTAATTTTCTAGATCCAATTTGGATTTTTTTTATGGCTCTCCGATGAGCTACTGTGGGACTTTTTCCTGGAAGAGTGTCCAACATCAGGTGTCCCTCGATTTGTACCAAAAGGGAGGCATTAGGCACTTTAGACCCGCACTGGGATAAGATCCATTTTACTTCCAAGGACCGAGTCTTTAATCCCTAAACACTTTGAGATGTGATCCCATTACCTTTCGCTCAATTAGAGATGTTTAGTAATTGTTTTCAACCTCTTTAAACGCTGATTATCTCGAGTAGAGAATGTAAATATATTCCTGGGAAATCTCGTAAAAGAAATTTCGAAATTTAACTGGCGGAAAAGATTTTTCTGATTTTTTTCTGATTTATCAGGTGAGTTTTTGTACTACAAAAAGCATCAAAAGTGGTTCCAAAAAGCTCTCCACTCGCTTCAGAATTAATGTATAAAATAATCTGCCAAAAGATTCTACGATGCCACCCCAAAAACACCTCTTTTTTCTACAAAATACCAACCCATGAAGGCCCCCTCGAGGGCCACCCTCCTGCCGCTCAAGCTGTGAAAATTTAATAAATTTCAATTGCCCATTTGCCATTTTTCCAGCCTAATGAAAGGCCCTTAACTTTGCAGACAACTTAATTGACGGCATAATTCATTTTTTCTGCTTCAAAACGATTCTGGGTACATTTTTGTAGTGCAAAAATACACAAAAGATTGTCATTTGCCCTAGCCGTGCTTCTCTGATGATGTGCTCGACAATTTTTTGAAGTGATTTGTGCGGCTGGCCACAAGAAGCAATCGCAATCAAAACGAACGACACTCGAGTGGGCTTGAATGGCGGCCGAGGGGCTCGACAAATATAATTTTCGCAGCGTTCAGCATTCAGCAAATAAATGCAACAAATGTGTGGCCATGAGAGGCGCGACGAAGGAGGGGAGGGGAAGGGAAGGGAAGGGAGGGGAGGGGAAGGGAAGGGCGCGTTAAGTGAGTGCAATTGACAAAGGAAGCCAGCAATGAGAGGAGTGGAGTGAAGGAGCTCTCCAGAAATTATGCGTGCGTGAGGAAGAGCGACAAAAGATGCACAGAGAGAAATTGTGGCAGGTTCCCCTTGGTGGCATGAATCGCACAGATTTCAAGGGGGATCAAATCAAATTATGTCAAACATTTGATTCGATTAAAGGGCAGGGTGAGGGACACCTGGACAGGGCTGGACAGGACATCCGCAAAGGGCAAGGCGCCAGGCCACCAGGCACCCAAGGCCTCTTCCTTATCGCCAGGAGAGTTATGAGTGGAACCAGACCCAAGACGGGCGGCGCCTCACGATCGCCTCCTCGACCTGTACCTGTTGTTTGAGTTCATAATTTTCGTTAGTTTTGTCGCCAATTGTCTGCCTTTCATTGACCAAAACCAAACCCAAACCAAAGCCGAGAATCCACCGAATCAGAGCAGGTAAAAAAAAGGTTTTTTATTTTCTGTTTTCGATTCTTTTTTAATTATTATTGCCCGACGTTTATTTGGTTTTTTTTGTTTTTCCTAAGACAAAGGGAAATCCTTTTTTAATATTCCCTAAAGAGAGAGCGAGCGAGAGAGGGAGGGAGGGGATCCGATTTGGAGTTGGGTTCGAGAACGGAGCAAATTTATGGCCAAGCCTCAGAGCTGTTGACATTTTCCTTATCTGTTTTCTTTTTGGGTTTTCCTGGGCCTGCAGTGTCCTCCTCGCCTCTATCAATGAAATATTGATCGACTCTCAGGCCTCTGAGGGTCTATGAAGATATCATTATGCATCGATCCTCTCTCTCTCTCTCTCTTTCTGCTCCATTGATTTATATGCAATTATACCTGGCCCTGGCCCAATGTCCGGGGCATATTTAAATGTCGCTCTATAAAAATCTTTATCGACTCCCCAGAGCTGTAAAACTTACGTTGATCTCTCCTGAGCGATGATCTCTCTCTACCGGGAGACTTCAGCTCTTTTCTGAGTATATTAAAGGACTCCATAAATGTGTTTTCTGTATTTTTATTGGCCCCGATGTCCACCCCGTTTCGAGAGATTTATGATCTTCCAATCAGCATTCGACTACCGCCTCGATGGAAAGTGATTGACATGTGACTTGCCAGAGTTTATTCTTGCACTGCATTAAGGTGGACATCTTTTATAAAATATATCCAAAATCCAAAAACCTACGTCTAAAAATCCCCCCCCCCCTTCCGTTTACGTATAAGCTAATCTCCGGTCCAATCTTGAGAGCTTGAGAACCTGCATATACCGACCATAATTCCGTTTACGAGGCCTGGAGTCCGAGGCTCATAAACCAAACATCAAACGTTTTCGAGGCGATTTAAATGAGTTCGCATTTTGATAGAAAATTTCTCAGTCGAACGGGTCTTGAATCCGTGATTAGACAAAGTCAAGGGTGGGGAGGGGGGGAGTGGCAAAGGCGGCAAAAATGTTCAACATTAAAATCAAATAAAATTTTGTTCAAATTTTGTTAAAATTCCAAAACGGTAGCTCGATCCAAGCCATAAAACGCACCCCAGCACGAATGCCCCCCGCCCCCCACCCTACCTTTTCTATCACGTAGCCGCCTCCACCAGCTACTTGCAACGCGGAGTGGCCACGCAGGCGCGGAGTTGGAGATGAACGCGTGATTGGAAGAGGGTTACTCCTCTCAGGGCCATGGATGGTATGTGGAATGTGCTTTAAAAAGCAATCCAACACCATTAAAAATGCTTTGAGATCTGTAAAAATATTTAGAAAATTCCACACAGAAACAGAAATATCTTCCTATCCTTGCCGATCCTCAGGGATACTCCGATCAGAGAGCCCAGCACCGTCTCGAAGGCTCTTCGCATATCCATATATCGTTGTGCATATTCCATGGAAAGACAGGCCTGGGACTGCTGTAATTTTTATGACAAGTGTGAAAAGCGCGAGCGGCCAGAACAAACGGCCGAATCCGTTTGAATCCTTTGGCAGGACACGAACGCAAAGGAACGTGCCTGCAGCTCGGAAATCGCCAGAGTATGTGCCCCGCCAGTGACTCCAATAATTGTGGCATTACGAATGCTCGATGCATTTTCCCCGCTTTTCCTGCCCGCCCTCGGGGGACTTTGAGGCCACCGCCTGGCAAGGACCGCCACGTCTCGTCTCGTCTCTTAGCTCTGAGTGCGTTCCCTCATAAATCTGCCCAAGGAAACCGACCCACAGGCCAACGGAAGTAATTCCGTTTTTTTTATTTTATTTTATTTTATTTCAGTTGCATTCAATTTCGTTTTTACTTTCTTTTCTTGTGTTTTCGTTTTGGATTTTAAATTAGGGCCAGCAAAGGGACCGACGATATTGAAATTTGGTTTTCAGATTATCCAACGGAGATAAGGGGCAAAGGGTATCAGAACTGGGGTGACAAGACCCGAACGAAAACCAAAACCAAAAACCGATTGCATTTTTGATTATTTGTGTATTCGTGGCGACTGGCGGCGATCGATGGCAATGAATAATTGAAAGGGTGATTCGAAACTGATTCAAAAATGCCAGCCAATCGGAAAACTTCAAGGATAAAGATCTATCGAGCACTGAAGGAAATCAGGAAAGGGACCATAAATATTATATATTTTATAGGCTTTATTTGAGCAATATTTCTATTAAAGAATTGGCTCTGCCTTGGAGGTGGAGTCATTCAGAACCAGCTTTAAACAGATTGCTTTCATGTGGAATTTTCGTTGAATGATTTCTCGCCTTAATTAAGAGATTTAGCAAATCAAATATAAAACATATTCGCTCTATTGTTTTATGGTTATGAAGCTAATGGATATTGAGAATTCATGCATAGTCTCGGACCCCCATATCGCGACCATCTTGGGCGTTTAACGATGTTAGCCCGCCCCCCCACTCCCCGCAAGAAATCTGCATAGCCATAACAGAGCTGCCTCTGTGGCAGGCCCTAACATGCCTGTTAATGCCCCTCTTTGCACATAATCGAAGACTGTTAAGGCGTATAAGAGTTGCCGAGAGAGCGAGTGCTGCAGTTAACAGACACTGAGAGATAGAGAGTGCGACAGAAATAGACAGAAATGAGCGGCAGAGAGCAGAGCGCATACACAAGCGCGCGCGTGTGCGAGAGAGAGAGAGCGCGAGGCAGGCAACCTGTAAGAATCCAAAGAGCGAGAGGCGAAGAGCGGCGCGTTGTTGTTTTCGTTATGATTATGAGAGTCTATCAAAAACTTGTCTGCTGCTGCCGTCGTCGCTGCGTCTGTGTGTGTGTGTTTTGATGGCAGCGCAGATATGAAAAGGGCTGCCGCTGCCGCTGCGGCAATCCCTGTCTTGCCGTTGGTCGGCGCTGACGCCACGGCGACGGCGACGGCGCAAAATGAGCGAATATGAGCGTTATGAATTATGTATTTGGCTTGTACATAAACAAACCCCATCGCACACACACACACACAGTGGCTGGAAATGGAGGCGGTGTTCCCGCTCCCTCGTGACCGTTCGCTGCGCTTCCGCTCTGCCGCTGCTCTGCTTTCTTACTGGTGCGCAAGGTGGCACGGAGATTGGCTTTCGACTTTTTTTCCAGCTCACAGTTTTTTCTTCTTCTTTTTTTCATTGTTTCTTTGGCTTTACTGCTATTTTTTTGTGCTCTCCCTACTTTTAGTGTTTGTTTCTATCTCTCTGTTGCTTTGCTCTCCGACTCTCCCTCTCTCTCTCTCTTCCCCTCTTCCACTGCCGTTACAATTTATGACAGCGCTGCCAGGAGCAAAGGCGCTGCCTTAGCCGTCAGCTTGGAAAGCTTTATTAATGCTTAGTTGTACTCCTTTTTCCATTCGTATTTATTACGGGTTTTTTTCCTATTGGCCCAAGGAAGCCAGTCGATAAGTTAGAGAATTCTTTGCCCGCCCTGGAAGCCCCATTTGGACTAAGAATTTCTAGAATTTAATCGAAATCATGTATAGAAACTTCATAAATATTTATCCATATGGGAAGTTCTTTTAGAGCCCTTAAAGCTATGGGATTATTTCCCAACTTCGGCGGCAACTGTTTCCGGAATCAGTTCCATAAATACTCGCTTAAAGCCCAATTATCCTTAACATTCACAGATTAAAGGTTCATTAAAACTTACTAATTTGTTATATTTTAAACCTCTTACTTGTTTAATTCCTAAATCAAGGTCTTTTGCTTGAATATGTTCTGTTTTACCCAAAAAAAACATTACTTTCCCTCCATCCATCCTTGGATTAACATCTGTTTTTAGGCAAAGAATTGCTTTGTAATTTTTTAAGGTCTTTAATTGTTTTTGATTGTTGGATTAATCAGAACCAGAAACAATTCATACCCATTCGATTAATCATAACTCAATTGTCATATGTTTCGAAAGGGATTATCGCCAGGTGTTTTTTTCGGGGCCCATTTGTGGAGCAGGTACGAAAAATGCCCCCCATCTAGAGCCCAGCTCCCACAGGTCTTTGCGGGAAAGAGAGGAGGCACAGAGAGAGAGAGAGAAAGAGCGAGCATAAGCAATAAGAAAATAATTAAAGAAGTGGGAGTTGCCCAAAAAGTCGAAAGAAACAACACAAAAAAAAAACGAAACAGAAACAGAAACAGAAACAAAAAACGAATTTGATGAATGGCTCATAATATTCAACGAATACTCACACACACACAGGCACACACACACACACGTCATGCACGACTGACGAATAAGCGAAGTCATCGAAAATTGGAGCGGGGGGCGGCTAGGTGGTGGGGGGGTGGGAGGGGTACGATACGAACAATAGCAAAGAACTGTAGAAAATCTTATAAAACCGAAATTAAAAAAGCAACAAAAACAAGGGGGGGGGGGGGGGCGCTCATAACTGCGCCAAAGCGAGCGACAGAGAGGGATGGCAAGAGCGAGAGAGAGACCCGAGGCAGAGAGAGAGCGAGCGAGAGCGAGAGAGCTCGCGCAACAAATGGCAGGCGCGCAGGCCTGAGTGCGAGCAGGCTGGCCTATGCTGTCGGAGAAGGTGATTGTGTGCGGTCTGGGCGGGGGGAGGGGGGCTTTGTATGAATTATGATAAATTATTAATCAAAGTGCGAGCGAGAGGGCCATAGCAAGAGAGAGAGAGACAAGCAGGGACCCTCTCAGGCCGGAAGGAAGTCGTGCTCTCGCCTGCTCCTTCGTGTGTCTTCTCCTTGTGTGCCTGTGTGCGTGTGTGTGTGTGTGTGGCTCATAATTTTTCGAACAAGTTTCATAAATGTCCCACTGTCCCACAGGTAAGCGCTGCAGCGGCAGCGACGTCGACGCAGCGACTGCGACTGAGCATCTCGCATCCCGAGCGAAACGCCAAAGTGTGAGTGCGAGTGTGTGTGAGAGTGAGAGGGGCTGCTGCCGCTGCGCGGCCACGGGCAAGAGGTCGATGGCAACAGTAACAGTAACAGTTAGCCGAACGCCCGACAGCGGGTGCGAGCGAGATAGCGCAATTTAATAAAAATTATGATGAGAGGGAAAACGCGCGCGCCGTCTGTGTGTGTGTGTGTGTGTGAGAGAGCGAGCGCATATGAAAAATTATATGAAATGTGAGAGGGAGAGCATATTGCATATGAAATGCGAGAGAGAGGGAGCCGCCACCGACCGAGTGTGTGTGTGTGTGTGTGTGCGGTGGGTTGGTTGAATGATTGTCAGGATGTGCGGCCGCTGTAACACAGAGGGAGGGAGAGAAAGAGAGAGAGAGAGAGAGAGAGCGCGCGCATGTAATGCTGCTGGTGTTGGTGTCACGAAAACCGGTCGCCGCGAGAGCCGAACCGGGAGCCGAACAGCCGAGCCGAGCCACCGATGGCCGTCTGGTCGTGCGGCGGTTATTGTTTGTGTCAGTTCGACGCGCCACATCGAACGAGCAACAACCGCTCAGATACAAAGATACGTTCGTTCGCAGCAGCAGCAGCCAACGACAGCGACAGCGACAGCGACAGCGCTAGAATCCGAGAGCAACGTTGCGTATGCGTGACGCGTGAATCGCGTAGAGTTATTTCCCATTTTCGCCCCCCCCCGCCCGCAAAACACACACACAAACCCTCGAACGCGTAGTGCAGTGCGCTGACCATCCATCCATCCATCCATCTATCCAGCGATGACAGTGCCCGGGCAGCTTTAGATCAGCGATCGGCCAGAGAGAGCGAGCGAGCGAGCGAGAGCGAAGCAGCAGCAGAGCCAGCGGCAAGGCGGTCTGCATTCATTCCGCCGACGGCAAAACGATAAAGTGATCTAAAGAACGCGGTTCATTCAGCGGTTGAACGGTTTAACGGTTTAACGGTGTAACGGTGCAACGATCGCGATAACGGTGTAACGGTGTAACGGTGTAACGGTGGACATGGAGCGGGTCGTCCTGCGCGCATGACAAACGAACAGCCGCCGAGATCCCCCCCGTCCTGGGCGAGATCAAAATATTAGAGTCCCCCCACCCCCCTTCCATGCCCTTCAAACCCCACCAAAACAAAACAAAAACAGTGCAATGATCAAAAGTTAACAAAATCAAGAAACAAAGGATACAAAGAGAAAGAGAAAGTAGAGAGGGAGAGCGAGAGAGAGAGGGAGCGAAAGTGCTTAGCAGTTAACGGTCAACAAAAGTTCTCTTGATGAAAAATCACCTGTCCAACGTGCTGTGTGCAATGCGTAGTGACTTCAAGGATAATCACCAGGAGACCATCAATAAAATGATACAATTTGGCACAGTGAAATATGGCATTGTCAAACAGCTGAAGGATCGCGCTCGAAGCGCCGACAAAGGTGAGCAGAAATAATAATTTAAATTATGTATAAAATAGGTGGAAAAATAGGGCTTATAGGCTGCCAGAAATTGTTAAGAATTGTTAGAAATTGTTTAGAATTTTATAGAAATTGTTTAGAATTTTATAGAAATTCTTATATATTTGTGGTGCAGAAAGAGCTGTCTTTGAAGGACCTCTTGGTGGGTCTGAGCCCTGGCTTTTACTCGGTTTACTCGTCTCCTAAGACTTGTGTTTTATGCCCAAAATATTCGAGATCTTGCTGGTCATATTTCCCCCCTATTTATTGATGAATGGGCCTCTATATTTCCCGTTTATTTTGTGCCCTGTCATAATTTGATGGACTTGGATTTCATCAAAGCAAAAAACACTTTAAATAAATATAATAAACCGGAGAGACAGATATATGCAAATGGAAGCCAAAGCTTTCAAAACCAATTAAGGAAACGCGCCTGCCGAGAGGCCTCCAAAATATCGAAACATTTTTCTGTGCCTTTCCCAAAAGTGGAGCCGAAGCCATATTTAAATCATATCGTTTTTAAGACGGTCCATTAAAACGAAATTGATTTTTGATTTATCATAAAAAACGAGATCGTGCAGCGTGGGGCAGGGGCAGGGAGCCAACCCAAAGCCAATAGCAGATGAAACCAAAAACTGGAAATGCAAAATATAATTTATATACCCGAGCAACCAGACAGTGCGTAACATAATCATCAGACCACATAGATTTGTGCAGCATTTAAATTTAAATTTAAACTTAATATTTCCAACACTGCAGCCCACTCTCAAAATTATTAATGTTGGTGGCCCTCTTTTTGGGGGTCTTATCAGGGCAAATGGAAAAACAGTTAAGGCCCGAAAAACCAGAAAAGACACCTAATTTAAACACAAAAACAAAAGGGAAAAATGACAAATTTGTTAATTAAGTTTAAATGGTTCAGTTAGGCCGCCGAAATGGTTGGCTTTTAAATTATTTGTGTATATTTTCCAATGATAAGAAACAACTTTCTAATTGTTGCATTGTGAGAAAATTATAAATTAAATATTTATATTTAAATTTCTGTTTGCCCGAAAAAAAACTTAATTCCTCAAAGGAAAATGATTTAAAAAGAAATACATTTAATAAGTAAATAAATAAATATATTTTAGGGAAAAATATTTAAAAAAAAGTGACCGAAATATGCTAAAAAATATTCTAATGAAATATTTCTTTGCTTAGAAAATTTTTTGAATGGGCCAAAGTCTAAAGAAAAGTAAAACATAGAAATTATTACAAATAAAATATACATAAAATAAAAATAAAATAGGCATTTCCATCAAAGTCCAAATAGTACGAAAACATAGAAAATATTTCGAATAAAATAAAAATAAAATAGACATTTCCATCAAAGTCCAACGAATTCGAAAACATGGAAAATATTTCAAATAAAATATAAATAAAATAGACATTTCCATAACCGAAATTACAAGAAATAATTTTTATGAATTTATTTTTTATTATAAATATTTTAAAGACAGTTTTTCACATAAATGGCACACAATTTTTGTAGCATATTTTATTTGTTGCTATAATGAAAACTAATCAGGGAAAAGCTGTACATAAAAACCAGCATATACCCACACACACACATGCTTTTATGTATGTGTATTGTATACTCTATATGTGTATCCATAATTACAAATGAGTTGCCATTAAATTTGGAAAATTGCTGCCCATAAGCTTTAAAAAGGTGATAAACATTTTTTCCTTATGGATTCGGTTTTTATTTATACACCGCATACATATGACTGGGAATATATATACTATATGTATATAGCGATGGGCATTAATAAATGTTAACTCATTAGTGAGGTGCGGTGTGAGATAAAAAATTAAATTAATATCGCAAAAAATGAAAATCGAAGCAGAAAGGCAGAGAGCCGAGGCTCATTTCCATATGATTTATTTGGAGTACATATATATATATATGCACAGATCCCTTTATGTACACGCCATATGGCATATGGAAATGCTCATCAATTTATTTATTTTGCTATATTTTGTTGTTGTTGTTGTGTTGTCCCCTGCTCTTGTTTTGTAATCGAATCGAAGTCGCGCTCGCATAACTTAATGACATTAATTATTTAATTATTTTTATTTATGCGATTTTGCTCGGGTCTCGGGTCTCGGGCTCCAAAGTTCCAGTGCTGCTCCAGGGGGGGAAAATCAAATATTTATGCCTAAAACTTCGACATGAAATTCAATTGGAAGCCGCGACTTCTTCCCGACCTCTGGGCTCTGGTCGGGCTATATATACGATATATATTATTCAATTATGCCGCCACTCTGTTGTTCTCTGGCCGTACTTTTGCATACATTTTTTAGGTGTTTCCTTTTGGTTTTGGTTTTTTTTTTTTGCATTTTCCAATTGGCTGAACATTTGTTTCACCTCAGGCCATCGCTCGCGGCGGGGTTTCGAGGCGATTTGCATATTGAATATGACGATGGAATAATTGAAAAATCAGTCCAGAACAAAAGTCCAAGTCAATCGGAGGGTTTGGTGGACTCAAATCAAAGGGAAATACCCTACTCGGAGGTGGTTAAAAACTGGCAAAAAAAAGAAACGAAATTCTGTTGAAAATATGTGCCAAAAAAAAGTTGACATTGGCTAATGTGGGGTTTGGCGGTAATTATGAATATTTGTGGGGCCCAGGATTTATTCGCTTCACATGCGCATATCCGTAATTCATTCGAATTTAGCGAAACAGACGCAAAAGCGATTTATGGCCTGACTTAATCCACCTTTAAACTTGTACAATTTAATTTATATATATATGTATACACACACACAGATCGTCTATAACAATGGGAAATATAATTTCCTGGCCGTTTCACAATTTCATATTTATTTATCTGCGAGATACCAGATACATCTAGAGAGCCAACAGTTGTCAGCGGCACAGTGGCAGCCGCCAATCGATTGGGGGATATATATATAGATTTTGGTTAAATGCTTTTTGGACGCCCACGCGTCAGAGGAACTACAAAAACATCAAAAACTAAAAATCGGGGGCTAAGGCATTGGCCTCTAACGAGGCCCCCACCAGCACCCCCCCCCCTTACCCGTTTATTGTTATTGTAAATTTAACAATTTTATTACCAATTGCAAAAATGACTTAGCCATGTTCGAGACAATTTTATGTCCGTCATAATT
Organism: Drosophila pseudoobscura; assembly: GCF_009870125.1. Classification (NCBI taxonomy): domain Eukaryota; kingdom Metazoa; phylum Arthropoda; class Insecta; order Diptera; family Drosophilidae; genus Drosophila; species Drosophila pseudoobscura. Next base: position 24,743,833 of record NC_046681.1, on the reverse strand, counting down.
GCCAGTTGTTTTTATTTTTTATTTGCCGCCGCTGTTTTGAAATGTTTATCGTTAACATTATAATTAATTTCAATTAATTAAAATACACTTCAGTTATCGACAATCATAATCATAACTCCTCACCGCCTCGAAGCGGTTTCGTTTTTGAACTTAAAAAAAAAATGCAATTGCAGAAACAAAAATAAAAAATAAAAATAACAAAAAATATAAATAAGAATTCCCGGTAAAAATAAATGTATCTTTTGCGATCGATATGCAAATGGCGCTGATAGGCAGGCAGGCCTCTCCCCCCCTCCCTTTCCTCCATCTCATCCCTCTCCATCTCTGGCTTTGTATCTGTGTATCTTTTGTGGCAGAAACAGAAACTCGCTCAACTCGTTTGATTTTCTGTGCAGAAATATGTTTTATTATATACCGTATAGCCATAGGGGGGGACTGGTTCGGCTCTCTGGATTTATCATAAATTATATTTTATGTGCGTGTGCGGCAAAAGTTGATTTTTTATTTGGACTTTTGCTGGGTTTTTGCTGGTTTTTTAGATTTGGGTCCAATCTGTGACTGGGTTTTGGCTGTTAATTAAAGAGATTTCGCCAGACAACTGTTTCTTAGGGGGGGCCCGGGCCCCCACAGTCTTTTCTGCTGCAAAACATGAGTAATTTTTCACATAGATTGCGCCTCTTTTGTCTGATTCAGGCCCAAAAGCAGGCTGTCAACTGCTTTCTCTCGATGGCAACAAGTGGCGATCGACGGGAAGACTAATTGTGGCCACAAATAGAGGGGCAGAGTGGTGGAGGGGCGGAGGGGGGGGGGGGTTGAACACATGCTGCAACAAGCAATGTAATTGAATTCAGTTGCAGCCACATTCGTGGCAGGCGATTAAGTCATATATGCCATAAGAAGAGGGATAGAGAGGGGGGCATGAGGGGCAGGAGGGGGCATGGCCATACACGTAGAAGGAAGATCTTTCCATAGAAACTCAAGCTTGACTTCCACTCTTTGTGGCTCTTCTTTTTCTTGCAGACACTGGCAGCGATCAGGAGGAGAATGGAGCCTGCTCGCCGCTGACCACGGCCACTGCCACGACCACGGCCAGTCCCAGCCGCAGTCCCGAGCCCGAGGAGGATCAGGAGCAGCAGCTGAAACACACGGAGACCATCGAGGACAACAACAACAAGGTGCTGGTCATGACAAAGCCGGACTCCGAGCCGGAGGCCCACTCGAGGCCCCAGTCACCGCTGGCCCTGACCAACACAGAAGAGGCGGCCACGGCGGCCAGTCCGGCGGCAGTGGCGCCCGAGAAGGACATCGAAGTGGATGTGGAGATGCCAGAGACAAGGACGGCGGCAGGAGAGGATGTGGGGGCCACACCCGTGACCCTGGAGGCCATACAGAACATGCAGATGGCCATTGCCCAGTTTGCGGCCAAGACGATCGCCAACGGATCGACGGGGGCGGACAACGAGGCGGCCATGAAGCAGCTGGCCTTCCTGCAGCAGACGCTCTTCAATCTGCAGCAGCAGCAGCTCTTCCAGATCCAGCTGATCCAGCAGCTGCAGTCGCAGCTGGCCCTCAACCAGGCCAAGCAGACGGACACGGACGAGGCCCAGGAGGAGGATGGGGATGCGGATGGGGATGGGGATGGGGAGCCAGAGGAGCGCGACGATGGCGAGACAGACACGTACGAGGAGGAGGAGCGCATTGCCGACATGGAGCTGCGCCAGAAGGCGGAGGCCCGCATGGCCGAGGCCAAGGCCCGCCAGCATCTGATCAATGCGGGAGTGCCCCTCAGGGAGTCCTCGGGCTCGCCCGCCGAGTCCCTGAAGCGCCGCCGAGAACAGGAGCAGGAGCAGGAGGAGGCTGCCGCCGCTGCCGCGGCCATGAGGCGCCCGCCCACCAGCCGCCGCCTCAGCTCGGAGGCGGCGGGCCGGCACAAGGAGAACGCCCAGGAGGCGCTGGCCAAGCTCAAGGACATGGAGAACATGCCGCTGCCGTTCGGCTCCGACCTGGCCTCGAGCATCATCACGAACCACGACGACCTGCCGGAGCCCAACTCGCTGGACCTGCTGCAGAAGCGCGCCCAGGAGGTGCTCGACTCCGCCTCGCAGGGCATCCTGGCCAACAACATGGCCGACGACTTCGCCTTCGACAAGGCCGGCGAGGGCAAGGGCCGCAACGAGCCGTTCTTCAAGCACCGCTGCCGGTACTGCGGCAAGGTCTTCGGCTCCGACTCCGCCCTGCAGATCCACATCCGCTCGCACACCGGCGAGCGCCCCTTCAAGTGCAACGTCTGCGGCAGCCGCTTCACCACGAAGGGCAACCTCAAGGTCCACTTCCAGCGGCACGCCCAGAAGTTCCCGCACGTGCCCATGAACGCCACGCCCATTCCGGAGCACATGGACAAGTTCCATCCGCCGCTGCTCGACCAGATGTCGCCCACGGACAGCTCGCCCACCCACTCGCCGGCGCCGCCCTCGGCCACGTCCGGGAGCTCCGCTGCCGCCCCGCCGACCCTGCCCCTGCCGTTCGCCTCGAGCCCCGCCTTCCCGGGCCTGCAGGGCCTCTACCGGCCGCCCATGGAGATCCTCAAGTCGCTGGGCGCCGCCGCAGGCGGTCCGCATCCGTTCTTCCCCCAAATGCCGGGCCTAGGCGCCGCCCTGAAGCACTCCCACGCCCACTCGCACGCCCACGACATGCCCACGGATCTGCGCAAGTCCTCGGGTCCGAGCTCGCCCCGCCCCCAGGGGGAGGAGGAGGAGGAGGAGGAGGACGAGGAGATGCTGTCCGGCCAGATGCCCGTCAAGACGGAGCTCATGGAGGAGGACAAGGAGGAGGAGGAGGCGAACGAGGAGCAGGACACCTCGGCCCACGATCGCTCGGAGACGGAGACGGAGCCCGAGCCGGAGCCCCTGCCCCTGGAGGTGCGGATCAAGGAGGAGCGCCTCGAGGAGGAGTCCTCGGAGCAGCACCAGTCCCAGGACCACGAGGAGGAGCACCTCGAGGTGCGTCGCACGCCCTCGCCGCGCGTCCGATCCCCGCCAGTGAATCACCATCGCAGCCACCACCACGCCCACCACGGCCACCACGCCCACCACGCCCATCACGGCTACCCGCCGGTGGTGCAGCCCATCCAGCCGCCGGCCCTGATGCACCCACAGCCCTCGCCCGGCTCCCAGTCGCACCTGGACCACCTGCCGACGCCCGGCCAGCTGCCGCCGAGCATGCCCCACCGGGAGGACTTCTTCGCGGAGCGTTTCCCCCTCAACTTCACGACCGGAAAGACGCTCTCGCCGGAGCACAACTCCCCCATCCGGTCGCCGGCCGCCGGCGGACCCCATCCGCACGGGCATCCGCACCACGGCCACATGGCGCGCTCGCCGTTCTTCAATCCGATCAAGCACGAGATGGCGGCGCTGCTGCCGCGGCCCCACAGCAACGACAACTCGTGGGAGAACTTCATCGAGGTGTCGAACACCTCGGAGACGATGAAGCTCAAGGAGCTGATGAAGAACAAGAAGATCAGCGACCCCAACCAGTGCGTGGTCTGCGACCGGGTGCTCTCCTGCAAGAGCGCCCTCCAGATGCACTACCGGACGCACACGGGCGAGCGGCCGTTCAAGTGCCGCATCTGCGGACGGGCCTTCACCACGAAGGGCAACCTGAAGACGCACATGGCCGTGCACAAGATCCGGCCGCCGATGCGCAACTTCCACCAGTGCCCCGTCTGCCACAAGAAGTACTCGAACGCCCTCGTCCTGCAGCAGCACATCCGCCTGCACACGGGCGAGCCCACGGACCTCACGCCCGAGCAGATCCAGGCGGCCGAGATCCGCGATCCGCCGCCCTCCATGATGCCCGGCCACTTCATGAATCCCTTCGCGGCGGCCGCCTTCCACTTTGGCGCCCTGCCGGGCGGACCGGGCGGCCCCCCGGGCGCCGCAGGAGCCCTCCACGGGGCGCACAACGGAGCCCTCGGCTCGGAGTCCTCGCAGGGCGACATGGAGGACAACATGGACTGCGCGGACGACTACGACGACGACGTGTCCTCGGAGCATCTGTCCAACAGCCACCTCGACCAGGAGGGGGCTGGATCCGGGGAGCGTCCGCGGTCGGGCGACGACTTCAAGTCGCTGCTCTTCGAGCAGAAGCTCCGCATCGACGCCACGGGCGTGGTCAACACCCATCCGCCCGCCCGGCCCCGCTCCTCCGCCTCCAGCAACGCCAACTCTGTGGGATCCGCCTCGGCGCCCACCAGCCCCACCTCCCAGTCGCACCTGGCCGCCAAGCCGAGCTCCTCGTCCACGCGGGCCAGCAGCCCGGCCCGCTCGGAGGCGTCGCAGGGCGCGCTGGACCTCACGCCCCGCGCGGCCCCCCAGCACCCGCCGGCGGCCTCCGCCTCCGCCTCGGCCTCCTCGTCCAGCTCCCGCTCGCCGCTGCTGCCCAAGGAGAAGGCGATCAGCCCGCCCGGCCTGCCGCAGTCGGCCCGGAGCCCACCCAACGGACCTCCTCCGCCACCGCCCTCGATGCTCTCCTGCTCGCCCCTGCCCCCGTCGGTGGCCATCGACTGCCTGCCCCCGGGGCTGCAGCACCACCTGCAGCAGCAGCACCAGCACCTCATGCAGCAGCAGGCGGCCGTGGCGGCGGCGGCGGCGGCCCAGCACCACCACCACCAGATGCAGCAGCACGCGGCCGCCCTGCACCAGCACCAGGAGCAGCTGCGTCGCGAGGCCCAGGAGGCGCAGCAGAAGGCGGCGGCGGCGGCGGCGGCAGCGGCTGCCGCAGCAGCCCAGCGCCAGACCTCGCCCCAGCCCCCGTCCCGCGGCGGCGGCGGCAGCGATGTGGCAGGAGCCGGAGTCGGGCCGGCGGGTCCGCCCAATCCCAATCCCCTGATGGGCGCCCGTCCGCCCTTCGGCATGTTCCCCAATCTGCCGCTCTTCCCGCCCTCCACCACCCAGAACATGTGCAACGCGATGAACCAGATCGCCCAGTCGGTGATGCCGGCGGCGCCGTTCAATCCGCTGGCCCTCAGCGGCGTGCGGGGCAGCACCACCTGCGGCATCTGCTACAAGACATTCCCCTGCCACTCGGCCCTCGAGATCCACTACAGGAGCCACACCAAGGAGCGGCCCTTCAAGTGCAACATCTGTGATCGCGGCTTCACCACCAAGGTAAGTGGCCATCTCTCTCTCTCTCTCTCCCCCTCTCTCGCTCATCCACCATCCATTTGGGGGTTTGTGGGATGGGTCCTACGGGCGGACTGTTAGCTAGACCCCCGAGACCTCAAGCAGAGACCTAACCGAAGCTTTCCTCTCTTCTTGTTCCTCTTCCAGGGCAATCTGAAGCAGCACATGCTGACACACAAGATCCGGGACATGGAGCAGGAGACCTTCAGAAATCGTGCAGTAAAGTATGTAAGTCTTCTAATATCAATCCAATCCCCACAATCCCCACCAAAAGCACACCCCTTGCAACAGATCAAAGATCCGCTGTCTTTCCTCCCAAAAAGTCTGGCAAACAGTTTCAGGAGCAAAGCCTCCTCTACGCAGTCAATGATCTATCGATTGAGGATCAAAATCCATTCCTTGATCATCACTTTCGGATTATTTTTGCACTTACTTGTGCTGTTTCTTCCTCCTTCAAGACTAACGCAACTTTTGATCATCACTTTCGGATTATTTTTCCCCTTACTTATTTTGTATCTTCCTCCTTCAAGACCATCGCAGATAACAGTCCAGAACACCTGCCTTTAGGCCATTTTCTGATGATAACTTTTGATCATCACTTTCGGATAATTTTTTCCCTTACTTTTTACGCATTTTCCTCCTTAAATCATGTTCAAGACCATCGCAGATCACAGACACAGGACAGCACCTTTGTTTAAACTTTTGATCATCACTTTCGGATTATTTTCCCCCTTATTCTGTATCTTTCTCCTCAATCCATCGCAGACAACAGTCTCAGAACACCATAAGAACTGCGTTTAGTCCATTTTGTTATTATAACTTTCGATCATCACTTTCGGATTAATTTTCCCCTCACTTCTTTTGTATCTTCCCCCTTTAAACAGTCCCAAAACAGCACAACTTTTGTATTCAAACTCCTGTTCTTCTTTTTTATTTCCTTCAATTAGTCACCGATCACCCCTCCCCTCCCAAGACCCCAAAAAACACCCCTGATCATTTCCCTTTTACTTATGAATATTTTTGCTCTGCTCCTCTCTTTACAGATGAGTGAATGGAACTCTGATCGCGAATAAATAGACAGTACGATCACGATCGAGATCTAGATCGACGTCTAGATACTTTCCTCCCCGAAGAAGGCTGTTCCAGAACCCGAACCAGAACCAGCTCCAGATTCAGATTCAGATTCAGTCAAGATGCAATCGATTCTCGCAAACCAAATGATCTCAAAAACAAAAAGAGAGAGAGAGAGAGAGAGAGAGTGGGAGAGAGAGAGGGGCCGAGATGCTGGTGTATACAAATCTTTTATATTTATAAATTGTTGCCCACAAAAAATATTATTTGGGAATGCGAATGCGAATTCATAAACAATGTTTTTATGATCCGGGGGCGCGCTAGAAACCAATACAAATGAAAGCCGGCGATCATGAAACGTATCCAAAGATGCATCGAAAGCGATTTGTGTTCCAGAGCTAAAGACCTGGCGCCATGGAGCCCAAAAACTGCTTGGTTTTGAGAGACTGATAGCGTTTCATGTTCCAACAGCCGCACAGATACTCCTCTCTGAAGTATCTGAAGCGAAGGCGTAGTAAAAATCAAAATTCGAATTTAAAGCAAAAAAAACTTAAGGTATATGCAAATAGAAATATAATAGGTACCTACCTACATATATATATATATATATATGATATATTGTAGTATGATAACCGAATCCCCCCTCACAGATACACAGCTACAGATACAGATACACGGTTAATCTATTTGGAATGTGCAATAAAATATGACACGCTATAAATTTAGATGCTTTTGTTTCCTACTACTCGTAAATTAGTTTTTATTTTCCACTCCTTGTACATACCCTATAAATAATAATCATATTTCAAGATCCCAAAAAATACAAAACAAACAAAAAAAAAAAAATTAAAAATTATATATGAGAAATTGTGATATTAAATGTAAAAAACAAAAAAAAACAAAATAAAATACAAATTATTGATTGCTTTCCATATCACAGAACCACAAAAGATACAATATACTGTATCTAAGATTCAAGGTTAATTTAGTCGTTAGACGAGACACAAAACCACCCCTCCCCCCACCCTAGATATAAGTACACACCCCTAACTTATACACAGATACAAATGTATCTCACAATCTGTTCGTAAGCATAGTCTCATAATTTATTAAAACACCACAAAAATCCAAGTAAAATCGATTGAGAAAAAGTGAAAAGAATAAACGTGAACGAATAAATATATACATATATATGTATGTACAATGTATTTAAGTTATGAAAAATTATGAAATCCGTTTGTTTTCTTTCACGGGTTTCCCCATGGCCCGGGGCCCTATCGCGATCGGGCGGGGTTCTGGGAAAAAACCAGATGGTCTCTCCGGTTTGTAATAAAAATGATTAGTCAAGTTTATTATCATCGTAATCTTTTAATTCGAAATCGAAACGGCATATCGACAGTCTCCCAGCGACGACCCCAAGAGACCCACGAAGAGACCTGATCTATAATGGAGCGATGCCCCGATCCCGATCCCGATCAGGCAATGAAATATTTTTATTGCCTTTTAAATTGATATTTTACCTTCAACACAACAAATTTTTCGCTGCCTGCTTTCGATGGGGTTTTTTTTTCTCTTTCTTTTCTGGTTAACTCCATTCGATGCCCATCTACGTCTCCATCCCGGTCTCCATCTCGGCTTCGTCTTGGCTCTCTGGCATTTTAGTCGTTAATCAAAAAATTTCTCGTTGACAATGCTTTGTCATCTTTTTAATGACGGACACCCGCTGAGTTCTGAGTGTTCCCCCCTCCCCCCTCCCGGCCTTCGCCCCTTCTCCCCTTCCCGTTTTGTCCGCTTGATGGATGCTTGAACTGGTTTCGATTTGAAAATTTCATTTACATGTTGACATCGACCATAAAACAATGGAATGGATCTTGGATTTGATTAGAGGCCTTTCTCTAAGGGGAGGGGGAAGGGGCTACCTGAAATAGCCATTGGTACAGCGTTTCGTAGGCTCTTCTTATCCTCCAGACAGACCCATTTCCTGGGCTCTGAAGCCCTTCCTTGAAAGCCTCTTTAGCTGCAGGATTCCTCGCCTGAAAACATCTGCCCCAAACATGACACAGCTATGCCTTTGGTGAGTAATTAACACGGCTAATATGCCAGCTCGATGACTGGCCACCGATTGCCAACTGACGAGCTGTCATCGAGCACACACACACGGAGGAGTGCATCCATCGGCGCCTCGATGCGGTGCCCCAGGTCTGTCAGCACCTTCCAGGACGGATCCCTGGGCCCAAGGAACAACCCCTGCACCAAGGGTTGAGCCGAGCAGAGTTGAGTTATGGCTGGGTGTCTCACGATCCCTGCTTCGGGCCCCGCCAGCATTCCTGCAGTTTATTTACAATTTTGTCACACAAGCCCGCCCTCCTTCGCCCCCCCTTTAGTTGTGTTTAGTTTAATTTGGGGCAATTTAATGGATTTACAGCACGATAGGGCAAACGTCTCCCCATTCCCCTCCGATCCCCAGTTAAATTTTACTGCCGCCGCTCCACGCACAAACTGCAGAACAACCCAATCGTCTGATAACTATTAAGATAACTACTGCAGCCATATTGGGGCTGGGATTGGGATTGGGCTACGAAATCCTTGAAACACGCTGCCAATAAATGCAAAAATCCTTACAAATAATATGAGAATGGTTATGGGCACTGTTTGGGCTTATCGCAGGCATAAAACCCACAGCAAACAAACACAAACAAACACCGAAAACAATCTAAACAAGAAAAATTGCACAAATTGCCGGGGCTTCTCGATTCTCGATACTCGGTTTCATCGTCGTCTTCAGCCTCTCTGGCATCGTGTCGGACCCCAACAACGTCATCATCCTCGGCGGCACAGTGGGCGCCATGCCCTTCGGCCTGGGCATAAATGGAGAACAGGATTTACATGGACTTGGTTTTGGAGATAATTAATTGAAGCTTCCCGACTTGTTTTTCGATTGTTTCCGCTTCCACTTCGGTATCGCATCAATTGATTGCAATTTATATGGAATTGAAGGGCGGCCTTAAAAAAACACATTTTACAAATCTAATTTATTTTATTTCATGAATGCCGCCTGGGATTTTTATTTAAAAACAAAATCGTAATACTTTTTATTAATTCAGAAATTAATGAAATTTGTTGTATATGAGACATGTTACATTTTTGAGGGTTTTTTCGGGTATAAACCCCTTGGTAGGGGACTCTAAAATATTTTGTGATGCTTCAAGGCTGCTGTGATTCCTTTTTTTGTTTAGAAAATAGCCAAATAAATAATACACAAAAATATGTACAAAATGTATGCGATTTTATGGAATAAATTCTTTGAAAATCTTTTTACAAGGCCCTACAATTTTCACACCACCCCAAAGGCCTGGCATTGCCCTGGAAATTCCTTCAAAAATCCCCAAAGAAGTACAAAATCTAATTTTGTGAGCCCTAGTGAGCCCTGCCTGCCCCATGGTGCAACTAAGCAACACCTACAGCCAACAACAAAGGCCATAACAGCAGCAACACAAACACTTATGCAAACACCCAACAGCCCCCCCCCCCCCCCCCCCCGGGGGGAAAAGAGAGGAGTGGGGGGGAAAAGCCACTTGTATAGGAAAAATCTGACGATTTGTTTGCATTTTTATTATTTCCTGCTGATGCCGCAGCTGAAATTGTCACACAAAATAAAATCAAATAAAGGCAACAACAACAACAACTAACCCGAAACCCGTGCCGTACGTACGTACGTCCGTGCCTCGTGCAACACCCGCCTTAATGGTGTTTGAGTAGCCGTATCTGTGTATCGGCAAGTGTCACTTTGGCACATCATTTGGGTCCCCGGACACACAATGGCGGCGGCCCCACCGTTTGAGCCGCCGCCAGAGCCAGAGTCGCCACAGTCGGAGTCGAAGACGGAGCATTTTGACGTCGGCAGATTCGGAGGAGAGGCTCTGCCGTCCGCGATTGAAGCTGGGCTTGAGGCTGGGCTTGAAGCTGGGCTTGAAGCTGGGCTTGAAGCTGGGCTTGAAGCTGGCCTAGACCTGGCCGCTGCCCGGGCCCCCCGGCCGCCTCGTGTCTTGGCATTTGACATGCGCTCGCATTTAGGCAACATTATGCACAGGATTAGTTGACAGCCAGCGGCTTCTGATGGGGCAGGCCTCGGCTCTCCTCTGGTCACGTGCGTGCGTGCGGCCTTTGGGTGTGCCCGTCTCTGGGCCATCGACACCGTCATAATATTGTAGTGCCCGATTAATTGGCCCGTCTGTGTATCTATGTATCTCTTTGCTTATGTCTGGGCGTTATTTGTCGATATTTTTGCGGCTTACTTGCGGTTATGCGGCACACTTTTGGGCAGACAAGATGGTAAGCCAGGGATAAGCCTGAGAGCAGGGCTGCCAGTGCCAAGGGAGAGATAAGGGAGACTTTCGATGGGAACAAGCAGCAATATAGAAGCATATATTGGGGGTCCTCCACAGATTTGGGCCTTTTTAAAGGAACGTATCTAGCTTAGGGTTGTGTTCTAGCAGTCAATCTACACTTTAGGAAGACTTACGGCCATAGATTTCCATCGTCCAGGACTCTTTCAGGTAGGATTTTGGCTGGCTCTCCCCAAGAAGGCGCTCAGCTGCTGCTTACCTCAACTGAAAAACCTTTTAAATAGAATTTAATTCATAAAAACCCCTCTCTCTGGATCACAGCCTTACAGATCCCCTGGAAAATCATTCCAGGGGGCACTAAAATATGATCAGCATCCTAGCGGGGGCCCTCCTGGCAAATGAGACTGGGGGACGGCCCGCTGGACAATCGATTGGATGGAACTCTGGCAACGCCTTGTTGGATAATTTTCCGTGCCGATTGACGCTGCAAATGATGAAGCATTAATCGGGGCAAAGCGGCACTGCCCCATGGGCGTGGACCGGCAGAACCGGCGAGTAATCTGCGAGAGAGACACACAGAGTTGAGGCGAGTTGGGAATTCTAAGCGGGATGTTGGCGCGATTTACTGCTTGGCTGCTTACCCCCATCGGCAGGGGGGCAGGGGAGGGGAGGGGGTGTGAGGAATGGCCATGTGATTACATGAAAAACACTGAAAAGCGAGTCAACTTTCCAACCAATTTTTGCCAGCGCAGACCAGAGACCAAAGTAGAAAATTACAACAGTTTATACGCTCGATACAGAGGGAGAGGGAGATAGCGATAGAGAGAGAGAGGGAGGGAGAGGGAGAGAGATGGAGTGGAGACCATACAAGCAACAATCCCGCAATCCCAGCAGCAATTTTCAAAATTTCAATCCCACTGCTCGATGGATGGTGCTTTTGATACCCTTTCAAGGGGTCCTCCTACTTTCGGACAGGGCCTAAGCTGTACTATAGGGGATATAGGTTTCGATCTGGTAGGTATCGAGCCACCATTTGGGCCTTGTCTTTCCATATTCACGGGCTTGGCGGCTGGCCGAAAAGTGTATCCAAAGAAACCCCTACGATTTCGCTGGCTCCTCCAGTGATTTGTTTGTCGTTGTTGGGGCTTGGGGAGGGGGGGGGGCTGGCAAACGTGGCTGCTGATGATGAGTGTGCTGCCGCCTCGATCTAATTTCTCATGCTGGAATCATCGATTCATCGTTTTGTGTTGCCCTGTAAATCAACGGGACAAAGCAGCCCCCCACCCCCGACCGGCAGCCGCTCCTCAGGCCGGACTCCAATCAATCCGAGCCAAAGCAATCCAGTGCCCACAGTGCACTCCTGCCACCCACTGTCCAAATCTAAGCGCTTCAAATATATTTTCCCCCTCGTTTTGGGAGCAGAAACGCGGCATAATTGCCGTTTTGTTCGAAGAGGGAGAGGGGGGAGGGAGGGGGAGGCTACAAATACAAATTGCACGTTTCAACCCATACATGCTGCTGTGTATGTGTGTCTCTCTCTCTCCCTCTCTCTCTCTCTGGCGTGTGTTTGGGTCAAATCAAAAAATCACAACAAAATTACTTGCCTGTCATGAAATTTGCCTCGATTTTGTTTCGGGTTTTATTTTGTTCGAGTCTTCTTTTGCGGATGCAAAACGTTTTTGCTATTTTATTTTGTCTTCCTCGCTCTGGCATCCCCCTACCCCCCTCCTCAACCTCCCCCTTTCCGCCGAGCGAGCAGCAGAAGAGTGTAAAGTGTTCCTGTGCTTTGGAGGTTGTTTTTTCTTCTTGTTTTTTTTTGCTATATGTATAATTTGAATTTACAGTCAGTGGGCCGCCTTCCGCTACGTCAAATCATTACAGTGGACAGTGGGACCAGGGCGGGTCGTAAAGGGGGGAACAAAAAATGTATTATCAAAGAAATCTTCGCCAAAAGGATGATCTAAGGGGATGATCTCTACCCTAGAGACCTGGACAGATAATCAAACCAAATAAAATCCCCCATAAAATTCCGCAAAACATGATGCGGTAGAATTTTTTTTAAAATCATCGTAAATAAATTTTCCCTTGACTGTTGTATAAGTTTTTTAAATAACATAATTTTTATCAGTGATAATATTTTATAATCAAAAATACAAAATACAACATAATTGTATTTTAAGTTTTTTTATCTGTAATAATATTTGATCTTCAAATACAAAATTACACAAAAAAATAAAAAATAATAAAAAATAAGCTGATCGAAAACAAAACAAAAAAAAACCTAAATTTATTGGTCATATTATTTTATAATCAAAAATACAAAATACAATAAAAAAAAAAATATAATAAATAAACGTAACAGCAAGCAACATAATTGTATTTTATGTTTTTTCATCTGTAATAATAAAAAAGGAAAAATTATAATAATAAAAAAAAACGTAAATATGTTCTTGGATTGAAAATTATTTAATTAAGTGAGAGAGAAATTTTAATTTTTTTTTTCGAATAATTTTCTTGGTTATTTAAGCAGTTTTTGAATAATATGCCAAATCCAAATATATAGAAATATTTACTCCATTAAATGTTTACAGACTTTTCTGTAGAAACAGCATTGCTTTGTGGAACATTTTGTGGTAAAAGAAACTGCTTTTCATATATCTAATATCTAATAATATCAATAATATCTATATATCCATTCTATATACTATCTATAATATGTTGCTCATACAAGAAAGCGGCAGAGCTGGACCGTCTTTAAACCATTCTCCTTTCAATTTCAAATTTCAAATTTGTGATATTTTTTTTCGAAAAATTTTCTTGGTTATCCAGGCGATTTTTTAATAGTATTCCAGGTGCAATATTTAGCAATATTTACTCCATTGAGTATTTGCTCGACAAGCACATATTTTTCTATAGAAACAGCATTGTTTTGTGGAACATTTTTTGGTAAAAGAATCTGCTGCACATTTGGCGCAAATAATGTCTAAAATAATTCTTAGAAAGTCTCAGAGCGGGACTGTCTTTGAGGCGCTCTCTTGGGGCTTCTCAATAACTATTTAAGAGAGTCTGAAGCCACTTCCAAATCCCCCTGAAGAAAACGCATTCCAAAGAAACGTATGGGCGTTACTCATCCTTCAATGTGTATTATCCATGCTTTTAATATCTCTCCCCAATGATAATTCCCATCTAGACGTTGACTGCAGCCCTTGGAACACCAGCAGAGGGCTCTTACGGCCCTCCACCCGTCCATTTTTAACCGATTCTCCATTCAAATCGAGTCTCGTTCCACTGTGCAGTGATTTCCAATCAACGTGACGTATGAGTGTTTGGCTCGGAGTTTGCTGTGTGTCCAACTTTGTACTGGGTTTGGGCTGGGGTTTGGGGTTTGGGTCTGAGATGGAGACTGGAGACTGGCGCTGGCACTGGGGGTCTGATTGTGAGTTCGAGTCTCGAACTGGGGCTGCGGCTGCGACTGCGGCTGCGGCTGGGGGGCTGGTCGTCTGTTGGTTGATCGGTTCGCTGGTGGGTTTGCTGGTCCCGGTCCTGGACCCTGTCCCGGACCCCGTCCCGGTGCCGGGTGGAATATGCAATTATGTATTTTTAAGTTCATGTTTTTACATTTGCCTTTGCTCCGTCTCGCTTGCACTCGCTTGCTTTGCTTTGCTTTGCGCCCAATTGCTGTAAATATAAAATTGCAGCAATTTTCTATGACTCGCCTCGATTGGAGTCGACGACGCGAGCAGGGCCCTGCCACTTGGGTCTGATTGCCACTGCCCCGGCCCCACTGTGTGTGTGTGTGTGTGTGTGTGTGTGTGGGGGGAGTGCTGTGGCCTCTAACAACCGCCCTGTGGGTGGTAGCGGGCCCAGTTATTATGAATTGCTGCAGCAAATTGCCGGCAACCAGAAACGAGCAAAATGGTGACGGCTGCCTCTGGGGGGCGGGGGTTGGAGCTCTGGCGCTCCGATTATCGGCAATCGTGCGGCATTATGGAAGATGTCTGTCTAGCCAATGCCAGTGTGGCATGCGGCATGCGGCATGTGGCTGTGCCGAACCGAGCGCACCTCTTAATTGCCGCCAACAAAAGGCACCACTGGGCCTAGACCCAGCCTCTGGTGCCGGTGTGTGGGGGGGGGGCCGCCAGTGTCTGCCACTTTTCGGGTGTCAACTACAAAATAACAACAAAATGTTTCGCGCTCTTATGAGTGCTGTTTCGGGCACCGTTTTTGAGAAACGTGATTGGACTTGTTTTGTTTTTCGCGAATCGCAATTCGGGGGGTTTTTTTTTCGATCAGTTGAGATCTCCCAAGGAGTTTGGGGAGGGATAAGGCGGGTATTTTCTATAACCAGAGATTTGTGGGGCTTTCATGGGATTTATGCAGATTTTCTCCGAGTGCCAGGCAGCTGAATGCATCTATGCCGCTCTTCTACCTCTATCCATGTGTCCCTACATCCCTCTGCCTCTTCTCTTTACCCATCCAAAACTCCCCCTTAAAGAAGTCCAATCTTTTGCATTGGGGCATCCCCAAAAACGCTTTCAATCGATGCTCGCTAAATGGCTTTAGATTTGCATTAGAAACCATCCAGTGGCTGGACATCGCTCACCATGCAAATGGATCCGAAAGGAATTTAATTCAGAAATTTTCCACTTTGCGTTTCATTCACAAAAAATTGCAAAATCCCCACGTGCCGGCCTAGACGATTTTTTCCAGATAATTCCAATGTTCATCCATATGTAGATGCGAATGAACCTTCGGTCTGTCTTTGGCTTTGTCGCTGAACTATTGGCACTTGCTCTGTGGCTGTGGCTGTGGCTGGGGCGAGTATCTGTATCTGTATCTGTACCATCCAATATACAATTTAAATCAAACTTTGTCGTCTGCAGGGTATCCACAGATACATATGTATAACTCGCACTCCACATGGGTGCATTTAGTCGATCTGTGCACCGATTTTTATTGCCCTGCGCCGAACTGTTGTTTGTTTTCATTATCGCTCGCTTTTCATCGAATTCGCTTCGTTCTGGCATCGATATAATTTGCAATTACCATCAACCGATTCTGTAAATATTATGGGGCAAAACATGCTCCGGAATTCGGGCGATAATAATCGGTTGATTATACGATCGCAGCCCTTCAGCGGAATTCTGCATTCTACGTCGGGAAATGTGGGGGCAAAAAGTAGGTTTTCCAGTGTATTTCACAGATACACTCAGTCGACCTGCCCTAGAAACCAGGACAGAGAATCGCACCAAATAAGATGTTTTAACCTTGACGCCTGGCAATTATTATTATTTTTTATTTTTAGTCAGAAAGAAAAAAAAAATAAAACAAAAAACAAAAAGAAAAAAAAAGAAAAAAAATAAATAAATAAAAAAAAGTAGAAGAAAAAAAGAAAGAAAAAATAATTGACGCCTTGTAATTATTATTGCTTTTTTTTAGTCAGAAAGAAAAGAGAAATAGAGAAAAAATATATAAAAAATAAAAAAATAAAGCAAAAAAGAAAAATAAATAAATAAAAATAAGTAGAAGAAAAAAAGAAAGAAAAAAATTTTTTTTTTAAATTAGAAGAAAAAAGAAAGAAAAAAAGAAAATTAAAAACGCGGGAAAAAATAAAAAAAGAGAAAAAAACGAAGAAAAAAATACAAAAAAAAGAAAGAAACAAATAAAAAAAGAGAAATTAAAAGAAAAAAATAAATAAAAACGGGTAAAAAAAATAAAAAAAAGAGAAAAAAGGAAGAAAAGAAAATAAATAAAAAAGGAAATTAAAAGAAAAAAATAAAAGAAAAAAAAAATAAATAAAATAAAATACAATTTAAAAAAAATGGTTAATCTTTCTATTCTATAAATCAATTGCGACTTGCCCTCTATTAAACGTATCTGTGTGTTCCTATAAGGAGGAATATCTGGCTATTTATTCCCCTTTCAACACTCTCTTGGCTGCAGTGCTCCTCCTGTCTCCATCTGTTCCTGTAGTTCTTCCACAAGCCAAGATCTTCCTCTACCTTTATCCATCTCTTGTTGGGACTGCCAGCAGCCCAAGCCACTTCTTGGGGCTACAAATTTGTGCCACAGGCTGGAGTCCGTCGCCATATCCGTAACTGAAACGAATCGAAATCGTTTGAATATGGAAATCAGAGGCTATCGATGGCCTCCTGCTGGCCCCCTCCTGCTCCAAGTCCGACTCCAGATCCGATGCCCAATGTCCGCCGAGTTGTCGATGGCAATGTTTTGCCTCGATTTGCCTCGTTTTGTTTTTCTTTTAGGCTTTTGTGTATTTGTATTTGGCCAAATGAATTGCACTTTGTCCACCTCCTGCCGCTCCTGCCCCCCTGGCCCCCCTTTGATGCTGCGATAGTTGCCCCAGGAAGAGGGGCCGCGGCTGACGCCAGGGCCGATAACAAATCGCAGATACATAATTAAATTACAGCGTTTTAATTTCTGTAATTAGTCACGACTTTGCCGCCAACGAATGCACCCAAAAACAGGGCTCCAAGGCGGCGCCAAGAGGCCACCAGGAAGCCACCAAGAGACCGGGGAGACCGGCAGATCGGTAGAGCAGATGGTGGCCCCCGAAATCAAAGTCCAATGTGGCTCAGGCTCTGGGTCTAGCCGATCCTCTGTTAGATCATCAAAATCTGATCTACTTTACACCGAGAGAGCGTGGGCCATAAATCGAGTCGAAGGCGAGCGAAAAAATATATGCAAAATATTTGGACATTGCGTGTTTGGGGGCAGAGACTGGTCATAGGGGGGACGAGGGTGGACGGGGGTGTGGGGATGGATCTGAGGCAGCTGCTGACTGCGCGTGCGCATTCACATATAAATTAAACAAACGTCGCGCATTTCACACACGCCACTCGAAGGGGGGGGCGGGACGGGGGGACGGGGGGACCTGGAACCCGGGACTGCCAACTTGATTCATGAAATATGCGCGCACCAAGAAGCAGCAGCAGCAGCAACAAGTCACAGACCCGGCCAAAATACCATAAATAAATAAATGAAAACGAAGAAAAAACCAAGCAAGAAATTGGCTCAAACCGTACACAGAGAGACTCAGAGAGACTCAGAGAGAAAGAGAAGCCCTGGCCACGTCGTGTAGACTCATTTAGACTCATTTGAATACCAAAATGCGGACACGAAGCGCCGTCCCCCAGCTCCAGCCCCAGCTCTAGCTCCAGCTCCAGACAGCAACGACGACGACATTTTCTAGGCTTATTTATTTACGACTTTATTCGAGCTCCGCTTGAAGTGCATCCATCCCAGGGTCCGCAACGTTGTTTTTTTTTATGATCTGTGCAGCTTTTCGAGCAGCAGCTGCCGCTGCCAGTTGACCACCAAAGCAGCGAGGCAGCTCCACAGATGCTCCACAGCTCCAACTCCGGCTGCAGGTGGCCTGCGCCAAGCCATTTGCATGGCTCTTTAATTTGAACTCCATTCTGCTGGCAATGTTCTTCAATTAGGGACCTGTGTCGGATCATTGATCAGCGAAGAGAAATCCTCTGCGGAATAGAGTCGTGAATAGAGTACGATTTGATGGCACACCAAGTGCCGGGAAAATCTGACAGGAAAATGTCTCGAGATGGCAACAAAGTTACAATAGTTTGAAGTACGATCTGATGGATATAGTCTTGTGATCAGAAACAACCCATTAGTTACCACAAAGGAACGATCGATATGATGTACATACGAGTACGTATTGTATTCAGGAATTGTAACCACAATAACTTATAATTTTAAAGTCCTAAAATGAAAATTATATTAATTAAATTTTTTTAATATTAATTTTAAAGTCCTAAAATGAAAATTATATTAAATTGTAGGGTTCATTATTCTTCAGTTTTTCATAATTATTATCCATAATACTATAATTATTTTGGTTTTTTTTTTAATATTTTCTCTAATATATTTTTTGATATATGTATATATATATTTTTTAAATGTAATTATTTATTATTATTATACCCAATATAATAATAATTTTTCGATTATTTGTATATTTTTTTAAAATATATTTTTGAATATTTTTTATAATTTTAAATTTAATATTTCATAATTATTTTGTATAATATAATAATTATTTTTCAACAAAAAAGAAAGAAGACTATTCAATGATTTTTATTTTTTGCTCAAAAATTAATTTTAATTGGAATACTAAAAAAATCATAGGATTTTCTGTAATAGCTTCAATAAAAAGAAACAAAAATTCACGTCTACAAATTTCAAGGGGATTTATGACCTAAAAATTGGATGAATGAATTAAATCAAAATATCATACAAAATAATGCCTTTTTATTGATTGAATTCAAATCTAATGTTGTATTTCTCGTCTTGGAGCAATATTTTATTCTGCTGATGAGCTTTTCAAGTGGATGATTTTTACAGCCACAAAAATAAAAGACAATCCTTCTTAATGGTCGCTGATTAGATCCCCAAAACTCCCAGCTTAAAATGGAGTAAAATATGATACCAAATTCACGCTAGTAATTCCCTTTCTAACTATTCAAAAATATATCCTAATTCCAGTCCGATTTCGTATCTTTCTTGAACCTGCAGCCAAAGCACCGAGTTCCTGGCTCTGCTAATGATGTAAATCACTGATAAATAGAGCAAAGCCCCACCGGCATGCAGTCTGAAAAGTACCGAAAAGTATCCGCAAATGTACAAATATACACACTCCCACTTTCCACCCGTATATATCGGGGGGGGGGGGGGGGGGGGATATTTTGTGTATGAGTTGCTAAAGTTTTAAAAATAACGAAAATGCGAACTCAGCGCAAACTGGCATCAGGATATGAAGAAAGTGCAGTTTATATAAGTATTTTTTTGTTGTTGTTTTTTCATGTGTGGAAGTGTACGTGGCGCTTACTCAGGGGGGGTGGGGGGTACACTGCGTTTCAGGGGTGTAAGGTGCTCACGAAATGAATGACAATTAATCAATGGAAATATGCCTAATATACTCGAATGCTCAGGAGTTTCTCGGGGAGGACCTATGGGAATCTGAGGTCCAATTATAAGATTTCTTAGGATTTTGGCACATTTTTTACGCTTTGTTTCCTGGTTTTAATAATAAAATTAATCGTAAATAATAATCTAAAAATAATCAAAAATAAAACAAAAATAATAAATAATAATAAAACAAATAATAATAAAAATAAATAACAATCAAAAATAATATAAAAATAACTAATAATAATATACAAAAAATAATAAAATAATAAAAATAAATAATAATATAAAAATATTAAATAATAATAAAACAAAAAGTAATACAAAATTGAAAATAAATAATAATATAAAATTATTAAGGAATAATAATAAAACAAAAAATAATAAAATAATTAAAATAAATAACAATATAAAAATATTAATGAAAAACAATAAAACAAAAAAAGTAATAATAAAAAATATATATAAAAAAAATATATTCCCAATAAATACCAATTGGTGAGTGCATTACACTGCCGAAACCCACTGTATGTATCGCAAAAAACCTATACATATGTGCCAGTAAATAGGAGGTACATAAGTGTGTGCGTGTGCGTGTGTGTGTGTGTGTTGCACGTTGAGGGGAATATATGTACTCGTAAAGGTCAAAAGTTTTTCGTTTGCAGTTGAAACTTTTTATGCAGCTCTTTCTTTATCAAGCGTGTTACAGCACACACACACACACACACACACACACCGACACACTCACACCCACACACACCGACACACACACACACACTACGTATACAGGCAGGACTCCAGGGTCCTTGCTGCTTAAGTGCGCTTCGACTTTGGCTTTCACGTCCGCCCATTCGAAAAAGGTAGTTTTCATATTTTTGGCGATAAGCAGCCATGTCCGACAGTGTGTGTGTGTGTGTGTGTGTGGGGGTCTGTATCTGTGTGCACTTAACAGGGCCACCGCCCACAAATACCCCCCACCCCCACCTACCCCTCCCTCCCCCCGGTAACCGCCATTAGCCAGGTGTAGTCCTCGGTAGGGGCCGCGGGCGGAAAAAAAGTGGAGAGAATTTTCCGCAGCAAATGGCAAAGCATAAATTTATGTAAAAAGATCTGTGATTTATAGCCCCAGCGACGGGTAAAAGCAAAACTTTTATTTACCCTCCCCCCCCCCCCCCCCGTGCCCCCTACGCCTCCCTGCCAGGAGCCAGTAGCCAGGTTTAATTTATGGAATTTTAGTTTTAACGCCGACGAGCCACAACTTTGGCTCCCCCACAGAACATGGCTGTCCATTGTTCGCCCGGCCCGGCCAACCCGTGCGTGTTCCAGCCCCACCCCCTCGCCGTGAGTGGTGACCCCGACTGGCCGTAGCCGAGGCAAAGTTGAAAGTTTGCAACGCACATAAATCAGATGCACTTTCGGGCATTTCCGTGCACGAAAAAAAAGCAAGAAAGAAAAGCGTCCAAGGACTCGCCTCGCGGCTGCACGGAAATTAGCTGGGGCTGTGGGGCTGGGGCTCCACCATCGATTGCAGTTATTGCAGTCATTTGTGGATCTATCTGGCGGCAGGAGATTCCCTCCATCGCGTCTGACAAATTCCGAGTCATTTGCGTTAAGTATCCTTTTTTTTTTTTGGTTGCCAGGCCCCTGCACGGACGTGCGGGTCTAATGACGTACGGGCCAACGTCAAAATTCAATTAGTTCTGCGGAAGCTGAGCTCCAACCCCCCGTGCCCCCCCTCCCCACCCATCATAAACGTTGATGACGCTGGAGGGGGAGGGAGCATGAAATATAAAGCAATCTCCCTAATTGCCATTAGGTATTTCTCACGAGCTTCTGCCCCAGAGCTAATTGAGCGCCCCCCCTCATTAGAGGGCCCCCCAACCCCCCTTTACCTTTACTTACCTCAAGTGAAAGCCAGTCGGCAAGCCGAAGCCATTGCCCCTTGCACCATAAATTATCGACATAAGCCAGGGATCTCCCCCACTCCCACTCCCCCATCCGTATCTCATAGATACTTTCGCTCATATTTTGTGCGGCTAAGCTGGGGCCTGGCACAATGGCTGGCTCGATGGTCGATAGAACAGAAGCAATTTCCAAAACATCGAACTTGCCAAATCCTCTTTGATCCGCCCCCCCCCCTCCCCGCCCCCCGCATGTATGGATGTCATAAAAAATTAAGTGAATCCCGCACCGAGGACTAGATGAGAGCGAAGCCGGAGCGGAGCGGTGTGGTGCCGCATCTGGTCAAATATTTGCACAGACAAAGGGATGCGCGGCCTCCACTTGGCCATAATTCCAACGCCTGTCTCCCCCTCCCCCCACCACCACCACCTTGATAAGTGTGCATTTAATTTTGTTTAAGTATATTTAAAAAAGGACCAAAAAAAACCAATGTATATGTACTCTCGAGAGCACTTGCTGACAGCCCAACGACACGCGACAAGTTTTTCAGCCGTTTTCCACCCTCCAAGGGGGTCCGCGTGGAGGGTGGCTTTCGGGCTTTCGGGCTTTTGTTGTTGCAAATCAGAGAGTGACAAGATAATAAATAAATATCAAAATATGTCATAAGGAGATTTTCAACAGCCATCAATGGAGTTGCTCGAGTGTTCGAGTGTTGTGTGGGTTTTCCCTGGGACTGTGGGACTGGTGTTGGGCCTGGTGGCTGGTGCTGGGGTGGCTCTGCACTCGAACAGAAGGTGTGGTTGCCGAAACGGTTAACCGGTTACTGAAGTGCCTCTAGAGGGCAACGGGGGCTGGCCTGAAGATACAGAACAATGTGGCACGGAATGTAGCTTTAAGCACGGTGGGAGTTTGCTCTTTAAGAGATGTTTTACCAGGGATATATCTCAATGATGATTATTTCGTTTTAGAAGGATGTTTATTGGATAGTTATGGCTTTAAGGGAAGCTTTTCTTGCTTGGAGACCTGGCAGAAAGGCCGTTTGAGGGGCCTTTCAAAGGTGTATATCAATTTCCTTTAGTAACCCACTCAAATGGTCTTTGAATGTATCTCTCAAGGCTCAAACAAGGTCTATCCCTGTGCCTGATAGTGCCTAAACCTAATAGATACTTTTAATCCTAGCATTCCTCAACTTTTAAGCATTCCCATCCAATATTGGGCACCTCCGGCAGCCTCTTTATCCCTCATTGGAAAGGAAATTGACAAAAAAACCTCTCAGATGGTTCTTAAATGTATCTTTAACCCTAAACATGGTCTTTCCAGTATCTAACCACACGCCTGACAGTGCCTATCCTCAATAGATACTTATACACTGAATATTCCCCCCCTTTTAAGCACTCCCCTCCAATATTTGGCACCTCTGACAGTCTCTAGATCTCCACAACTCCATTCTCCTCCCTCGAGAGTCCACTGCAACCTGTTATTGGTGGTTGGCTCTCTAAAAGAAATCCCTGCCTGTGAAATGCCACTCAGCTTAGGAGCTCCGTCCGTGTGGGCTGTGGACCGTGTGTGTGGGACTCAAAAAAGGGGTTACCAGGAGCCACCCCAAGGACTGACTCGAAATTGGAAATGCTTGTCATATCCTTCATTTATCTGTCTTTCCACATTTGGGGGGGAGGGAGGTGGAGAGGGGTTTCGCATTTCATAAATTATTTGTCACAATTAATTGAATTGTGTCGGAGGGGGGTGTGGGTGGGTCAGTGGCCGCCCCCCTCCCCCCTCTGGAGTGCCCTCTGAAAAACTTTCGCTTGAAACTCTTGCACTTTTGCCGGAGTTTCTGTGCAACTTTTCTCACCACTAAATGAGCGACGGGCGGTACTGAGGATGCGCCGCACTGTCCTCACTATCCTGTCTGTGTCCTGGCAAATAATTTGATGAGATACGACATATGTGCAAACAACTTTTGTGCGGTGCTTCATATAATTGAAAATCATATACGCACCGAACCCCGCCAGGAAGGACACTCGCAGTCCGCCCCCCTCCCCATTCTGCGGGGCAATTTAGAGGCCAATATCCTGCTGTGAAATATGCGGTGATTTTTTCCCTTTGTTCCTGGGCTGCCAGGGGGGGTCCTGGCCTGGGCTCTGGCATTAGGCGTTGGATTTAGCGCTCAGAAATGATTTATGTTTATGACAAATTGTTTGGCATTCAATGAGGGGGGGGTTAGAGGGTGGTTGGGGGGGCCTAGCAGCGATTGGAGCCTGCATCTGGATTGTATCTCGATCTGGGCACAACTTTAAGGGAAATAATCCCCACAAAAAGTGAAAATTCTGTGGAAAATAATATGGAAAAAGGTCTTCCAAAGCTGGACAGTATCCCCCGGATGGATGATCTTTCTCTTACCAATGAGGGCCCTTTTAACGAGTCTTTGGGCCCCACCCCGATTTTCCTGGAAAAGAAATCAATCGGGCATTTCTTCAGATGCAAAGTGAAATCTAAAGGCATGGAAATAAATCAGCATAAAACCCAATGCAGAGCCAGCTCCGTGCAATTAATGTTTGATAATAATCAAATAATTAACTTTCTTAATTGAAAACAATGAAAAGAGTTTTATTAGAGGCCGTACCCCGTACTCCGTACCCCGGGCCAAGGCGACGACAAGGGGCTGGCCATCCGCCAGGGCCAGTGCCGGAGTATCTTTCACCTCCATCGGGCCATGGGCCTCCGACGAGGGGTGTCTATTAAATTTTGAGGTTCTTTAAGAATGCATTAAAACAATGACGGAAACAATGGACACACCGGGGGCTGGGGGTACTAATAAAATGGTAAAATATTTACTTTTATCCGGGGAAAAATAATAAAAATCGATGCCATACGGCCACAGGCCATAAAATGTGACAAGACATAAAGCAAATGTCTAAACACACAGACACACGGCACTTGCTGTGGGACAGGATCGGAAAGGACGGGGACGAAGGCCGGGCCATAAGGAAGCAGATACAATAAATTACTTGACGGAAGATATTGATAAGGTGGCACAGAGTCGAGCACAGAGCAGAGCCCACAGAGAGAGAGACACCCAGTTGATCCCATATCCATCCGTGTCTCAGTCGTGGCCTTGCCGCTTTTTATGGCCTCGTCTCCGTCGTCTCCGCCGTCTCCGTCTCGACGTTTGTCGCCAAAGATGACGCATGGCCAACCGGCAGGGCCCAAATGAAATGAGTTAAACGCGGCAGGTAGGCCGCTCTGCCCCTGGCCGATAAGCACTTCGATAGACGTCCCTCCACAAGGAGTGGAAATTTGTCAAAGGCAGCCGTTTGGAGGATCTTGAGGCACTGCCAACAGAGTCAATCAATTCTCAAATGAGAAAAAGCAACAGCCTGGCTTTGACTTTCACTATTTTTAGAGGCATTTCCATGGCAGGTTTGCAAGTAGATGGGGGAATGGGATTAATGAAGGAATATTCATCGGTTGGGATGGGCAAGAATATATCACAATTTACAATCCACAGAGACGGCGGCATCTATTTTACGTTTTATTCACAGAAAATCACTTGGAATTATTCTTGTGAACCACCTCTAAATATAGATATCATTCGGTCGAAAAAGTCAAGCAGAAAATCAGGTAAAAAACTGCATTCAAAAGGCTCTTTTTTCTATGGATTTACAGCCTCGAAACACACAATATAAACATATTCCATATTATATTTTATTCACAGAAAATCAAGACTTTGAAAACACTTGGAAGTATCTCTTAAGTAACTTCTCTAGATATTCGATATTATTTTGTAGAAAAAGGCCCTTATTTATAGGGATTTAAATAGAGAATTTAAGAGCCGAAGTACCTCCTCGAACGCAATATTTATTCCACTTTAGCCATGTTAAATATGTAATTTTAAATAGAAATATAAATAATATAAAGTTAAAGATATTTAAAATTTTAATTTAAATAAATATAAATATAATATTTAATATAAATATAATATATAAATAAATATATAAATATTTTAATCACGAATTTAACGTTAAATATACTTAAAATTTAAATATAAAAGTATAAATATTTTAATCACGATTTTGTAATACCTTAGAATTATTCTTGAGTATTACCAATAATTTTGGCTATATTCTGTCGGAAATGTTGAGAGATAAATCAGGTCAAAAGGCTTTTATTTCTATGGATTTAAATTGGGAATTCAAGACCCGAAAGTGGGCCGCAATTTTTGTATTTATTTATTTTTTTATTTTATCCATAATAAATGGTTATTTCGAATCTAAAATATATACCGAACTATATTCTCTGTATATTAAAATAAATTATAATTAAATTCTCTATATTCCCTGCCTATTAAAATACATTATAATTGATTTCTCTATATTCTCTGCATATTAATAAATATTCGAATTAATTTAACAAGCCATAAATTGGCGTTTAATAATTTATATAAACACAAATCAAGTGGGAACTACTTTTCAGCGCAAACCAGTTTAAAGGCCGATCTTAGGGCGAAGCCAAGGCGCTAGAAAGTGGTTCTCTAGAGTGGAAAATAATAATAATAATAAACACATGTATTTCTGTTCAATGAAAAGTAATATTCAAAAGGCATTTGGCATGAATGGGGGGGTGGAAACGGAGGAGGGGGGGCAGATATGCATCGGGTCGAGACTTGATTCGACGGGTGGGGGGGGGGGGGGGGGGGGGGGGGGTGGTTGGAATATTGGCATTATGAATAGTTTTTAGTGTCAAAAAACTCGTTTCAATCCGCAAAGGGCCAAGCCGCTGAGAGAAAAGATTCCCCCAGATTCTCCCAGAGATTCCTCGCTGTTGAAGGGCATAAAAATTCATGTCGCTTCCAGAGATCCGTGGACGATAAAACAAATTAGCACCTCAATCGGCAAAGGCCTGGGAACGAGGCCCAAAAGCCTGGGGCCCGGGGATCGACTCGAGCTTTGAGCGAGTTGTAATAAACTAATAATTTATAAATTCCGTTTGATATTCAGCAGGCATCGAGCTGCACAAATAATTCCCATGAAATAGCCAGAGCTACCGTGTTGGCCCGGTCCAGTACGGTACGGAACATGCAAATAAGGCGACAATTTCCCAGCACGTTCGCGCAGACTCAAATCCCATTAATTACGTCCGTATCGGCGGGGGGTGGGGGGAGGGGGGCTGTGGCATACACGAAATTTTGCTTTATGGGGGCCCCCTCGCGACAGCCACAATCACAGGCCGATGGACATCCGATAGATACATAGATAGATTGATAGATAAATAGAGGTTCAATTTTCCGTCATAAAAAATCATTAGAAACGTGCTTGAAATCTGTGAAAACAGGCGACATATCACACCGTGTTGACGCCGTCTGCGGACAGCCCCCACCCCCCCCGCTCTCCGCTCCCCGCTTCGATCGTATCTCACGGATATGCCCCTGACACTTGAGCAATAATAATTGTCAAAGCTTTGACTCGCGTTGACTTATCGGACTGGCAGAGAGAGGAACCCAAAAGGCCGCCGCTGGCGCCGTCGCCGTCGCCCCCCATGGGCAGTCCTCAATACCAATTAGCGCCACTCGCAGGGGGGTGAAGAGGGTGTGGGGGGATCTAAACATATTTAAATTACCGTAAGTACAATATTTACCCACTCATAAAGGCCTCGCCCCCAATCGTTGGGCCATAAACACGCGTAACCGATTCTCGATTCCCGATTCTCGATTCCCGTCGAACTTTCTCAGCGGCGGGGCTCTAAAATATTTATGGGCTTTCTGAATATGGCTTGGAATTTTCAATTACATTAATAGAATGCCCCAACAGGGGCTCCGCAGAGCGGGGGGCAGCAATAAAGAGCTTAAATCCGGGATCGAAGGCAAAAACTATTGAAATATCAAGTCCCTCCCTCTCAAAATATATATTTTAAATATATTTCATGCTGAAATAGAGTTTCCATCTATTTGTGGAGACTTCCGTGGGCCTTGGGTAAATAAATTAAAAAAATTTTAAGAATTTTTACTAAATAAAAATGATTTATTTCGATTTTAGCCACATAAACTATCGTGGAAATACCCGTTTCATTGGGTTATGCTATAGATAGATATTCCAAAAATGTTGCAACATAAATTTCAGGCCCTCCAGCACATAAAATCATAAAAATATTAGCACCTATTTTTCCCCTATTGGAAATTGGGATATTCGAAAAGCATAAAGTTTATGATATTTATGTTGCTGCTTGGAAGGGAAATGCAGTGGAAATTTAATAACGTAAACAGATTGCAGCATAGCAGAGGAGGAGAGACCCAGTACAATTATCCACAAGATGGAGATGCATCTCTCGCCCCTTGAAATATTGTAAAAAATTATTGTTTACAGATAAAAAACAACACAAGTAGAGCTACGTGCTGTCAGACGGGCTAAACCGGAGATACAATTTGTTTCCATCCATCGAGAGCTGTCTAAAGATGGGCATGGGGCATGGGGCATGGTCTGGGGCATGCACTGGGGCATGGGGCATGGGGGGTTGGCGCAAATGAATTGTATTGGCAGCTGGCAGACGGCGCGACGTCCAATAAATGCATTTATTATATATTTATGCCAATGCAGAGTCAGAGGCAGCACCAGACGAGAATCGACGCTAATTAATTGAACTTTTCATAAAAGTTTTAGCCGCGAAGCACAGATACTTCTCGTGCCACATGTGCAGCCGCAGAGGCTCCGCCGTAGCGAGCCAATGGCTCACTCGAGGAGGCCCGATGGCCGATGCCCGATGCTTGATTGCTAATTGCAGCTCTTTGGAGCGAGGGTTGCCAGAAGAGAGCCAAGAGAGAGGCTTTAGGGGACCAAGAGGTGACTTTGGGGGTCTATTTAGAGGAAAAGAAGCTCGGATAGGCCCTGCTTTGGCTGCTAGACGTCTTGGAGGCTATATTCCTGGTAGATATATCCCCCTCAGACACGATTAAAGACCTGCCCATGGGCTTTGCCCCTTCTAGGACCCTCCCCCAGGCCCCTGCCAACTCTTTGACCCCCCCTCGGGGCACAGCCTCCCCTCGTTTCGGCCACCAGCCGCCGTGGATTGCTGCGACACAAGTCGGCTGCCACTGGGGCAAGGCAAGGCAAGGCAACAAAATTCGTTGTAACAACAAGTAGATTTACAATTTGTGATACTTTCCCGTACTTCAACGACTGAATAAATATTCATCTATCGACAACGAGGAGAAAAAAAATCATGTCAGGCGTCAATTTGAAAATGTTTAAGTGATTTGTTTACACGCGGCAGCGTCTATTAACGAATTTATGTTAAACAAAGGGAAGTCGTTTGTTCAGAGACCCACAGCCGGGCCACTGGCCAGCCCCCGAGTTGCCCCAAACAACAGTTGCAGACACACAATACACTTCATAAAATATTAATCTGCTGATTTATGATTCCATTTTCGTTTTTTATTGCGGAACAGAGAGGAGACCCGAGAGGAGCAGCCTCTCTGGGCCTTTGTTTATGCCTAGTCGATCGATCGGTGCATCCCAAAACAGGCGTAAACATTCGGGCAGGGGCTGCCAGGGATTGGGGGGGGGGGCACGTGTTTGGTCAAAGGTTTGGCCAGAGACTAGAGGCAGGCACAAGGAGAAAAAGGGGTTTCGAAGGGCTAAAAAGGAGGTCGGAAAGGGGGGTATAAGAGGTAATGGTAGGCCCCTTTTAAGACCTCCAACACACAAATATATTCATTCATTATCTCCCTATAGAGCTCTGTAAAGTCTACACCCCCATAAGATCCACATTCCTTGGGCCGAAGCCTCCTCTTTAGAGGCCTGCTGTCCTGCTGCGATTTGCGATACATCTTCATTGGAGATCATCGCTGATCAAACGCCCAGACCGTGGTCTAAATTTAGTCAAGTTCCCTTTGAACTTTTCAAGAGGGCCACCAAGGGGATTCCCCGTGGAGCCATGCGCCCAATGATGACATGGAGATGCAGGAGGCGGGGGATTCCTGCCCCGGTTTGAACTTTTGTCCCACACATAAATCCCAGGCATTTAGCTCCAGCGAAGGGCGTGCCTAATCCGAGTTTTTATCGTTTCTGGCAGATAATTCATCTGCCAAATTGCCAGCGAATTACAAATTAATTTGGAGGCTCAAGGCGGCAGCCATGAAATTGCGTATTTCCAGCCAAATTGAATATTCAAAAATGTTCCCAACAAAATAATAAATATCGCGAAACTAATTGAACGGCTCGGAGCCCCCGGGACCGAGGACCGAGTAAATATTTGCATAAATTGGCAACGCTTCGTGGGCCTCACGTGCACGGGCGCCGGCGAACCGTCAAATGCAGACAATGACAATAAGTTCCTCCTTCGGTTATCCCTTTTGCCAGCAGGACGACAGATGCATCCCTTGTTTGCTTGCTTAAGCCATTCGGAATGGGTGTCCTTGGTGTCCTTCGCGTCCTTCGTGGCCCTTTCGACGGGTGTAATTCTGCGGCAGCGTGACCAATTAATTTGATTGTAAAATGTGAAATTCGTATTTAAAATCAAATACAACAAAAATGACAACCGCCTATGACGGGAATATTAAAAAAGGACTGCGGAGCCACCACCAGAAGCCACCCCAAAGGACACCGGACCCCGGAGACCGGAGATGCTGTCTCTACTTTAAAGTCACGCACGGAGTTTGCGCGATTTTTATGATAATTTCTCACAGCCATTGGGCCCCGTCCTTCCGTCCGCCATTGCTGTGGGATCCCCAGACAGGGGCTTAAAAAAAAGGATATTTTCCGCTTGACTTTCATTTCCCTTCTCTTTTAATAACGACT
Organism: Drosophila pseudoobscura; assembly: GCF_009870125.1. NCBI lineage: Eukaryota > Metazoa > Arthropoda > Insecta > Diptera > Drosophilidae > Drosophila > Drosophila pseudoobscura. Next base: position 24,713,599 of record NC_046681.1, on the reverse strand, counting down.
CTAATGCGCAGGTCCTCTTCCGATCGAAAAAAGGGTCGTCCCCCTCCCAGTTTTCCGCCTTTTATGTCTCGTCATCAGCCTTTATTGGCGCAAAACTTTTAGGCATTTGCATATTTCGTGAAATTAAAGATTCGATTGATTAGCATAGCCCAAAGTCAGACCAGGGAAGCCCCTAACCTTGGCTCCAGCCAAAGATACTTCTGGTAAGAGACCACAGACAGGGGATTCGATGGGTAAAAGGTGTGCTTAAGCGGTTAAGCAGGGCTTCCTTGGGACCTCTAAGCTCCTGTTCTCCGCCGCGGTTGAGTGTCGCTGAAGCTCGAGGCCTGTACTTGGTTTTGGGTCCCAGACCTGGCGAAAATCTGCTCTTCCTTAAGCCCTAGATACTCAATTTGTTGTGGCATTGATTGTGGGAGAGAATCGAGGTTTATATCCAAGCAGCGGGCTTTGTTTTTGCCTTCTAGGGACCGACTTCTAGGCGTCGCCGAAGACTGTGCATTGCCGAAAACTCTGTGGATTTCCTGTAGGATATCTTGGACAAAAAAGGTAAGTCCTGTTCCATTGTAAGACCGACTCAGAGGCCCAGGTCATAGCCTGCCCCTACCCCCACCCCACCACGAATCATGGCCCGAATATTCTATTCTATATATTTAGTAAACACTTGCATAAACCATAAAAACCAAAAATACAGCCAATAGAATCCATTCAGGCTTTATGAGCCCGTACAATTTCGGCAACAAGCAGCACAAAGTCGCGGCCACTGCAGTTGTGGCAAGGCCGAGGATCAGCCACTCGTGTTGGAGAAACGCCTCGCCACTCATCCCCCAGTCCAGGCACACCGACAGGACTGCCCGGTGGATCAGGGGCTCCACACTGCCCCAGGCCCCGTAGACCACAAGGTCCAGCAGATCGTAGGCCACGATTGTCTCCACCAGGATCACCATTTTGGGGGTCGTGTGGGGGGAGACGTCAATGCGCGCGGCCCACAGCAAGGTGGCCACAATTATGAGGCCGCGGGCCCAGCAGGGGGCGGGCGACCACTTGGGGGGCTCGAAATAGGACCAGCCCAAGGTGCTGCGCAGAAGGAGAGTGAGAGCAATCGACAGGAAGGAGACCATCGTCAAACGAATGACTTTAGAGACTGTAGAATGTTTGGGAAATGATTTTGAAGTAAGGAGAACCGACTACGTGGTGGCAAGGGATCACTAGGGTCTGTCGAAAGGTGTCTCCTCTATCCTTAGAAGCCCTCTTTCCACCCACAACTTGTCGTGGCTTTGATTCCATTCTATTACACACAATATCATGTCGTGGCCCATAACACAGAGTGGCACTACTTTCAGGGATTCCCGCTTATTGCCACATAACGAACAGGCAAGTCGTTTGCCTCGTCAACAGCGTCTCGAGCAGGTCCTTCCTGCACACAAGGACCACAAGGACAAAGCCAGAAAGTTATGAGCCCTCGCCTTCGGGGAGGAAGGTGGCATAAAATTCACTTTATATGCAGCACAATAATATTTCCATTTGGCGAATTGCCCTAGATGCCACGCCCCCCCCCCCCAGAGGACTCCCAGGGGAGTTGAATTCTCATAGCATATGACTTTATGAAGAGATACATTTTGTTTTCTTGTCAAGAAATCCGTTCTGGCACTTTCCCGGAAAATTGTTATGTGCTCTTCGTGACTGGCCGCCTCTTCCAGGACTTCCAGGAGCGACTTTAAGCACCAGCCAGGCCCTGGCTTTAAGGGTCAACCCTTCGCCGCACTCCAACCCTTCACTCGGGGGGCGGCAATTATGCTCCTGGCTTCGGCTTCGGCATCGGTCATTAAATCATTCATTCCGGGCCATTTAATAATTTTCGCAACAAAGCTCGGGCCTCTCCGAAGGGACGGGGGGGCAGGGGGCAGGGCATAATAATTCATTAAGGCCCGGACCTGCGCGCTCTCATAAATGCCCAGACAGGGGCCCGGCCACAATGGGCCCAAAGCGGGCAGAAGGTCAAAAATGATAAACGGATATTGGGCAGAGGATATTTTCTCGTTTCCTTTTCCGATTGTTGCCAGCCCTGGCATTGTCCTTGAATAATTTCAAGCCGCATTGAAGGAGTCCTCGGCCGGGATACTCCTTTCAGGAGGACAACAACAATTGCAGGAGCAGAGCAGGGGAGGGGGGGAGGGGAAAAGTTTAAGCTGTCAATATTTTGACTTTTGCTGCCTGCTTTTGTGAAGTGGGCGTATAATTAATGGATCTACCCAGCCGATGGCCGATTGCCGATTCCCATCAATGGCAAAAAAATATTGTGAATGGGGGGGCAAAAAGGGTTCGACCGGGGTTCGTCCGGGGTTTCGCCTTTATTTATGGCAAAATAAATTGAAATGTCAACCGGGCGGGTGGAATATTCGTATCATATTCAGCAACAAACTATGAGCCTCGCACATTGTGTCTGACGGCAATTTCATACTCCATATGGTAGAAGAGCTCCAGGACAGGGGCTGGGGAAGGGGCTGTGGCAGGGGCAGGGGCAGGGGCAGGGCTTCCATTATGTTTATTGCGGCACGGACTCGCTCTCGGCCCTCGGTCAATGGAGTTCAATTACACTTTTGAAGAGGCCGCCATAAAAGTCCCAGCACAAAGGCATCTTCCGTCTTGAGGGTCCTGCCTGGGAATGGGGTGGGGGGTGGGATGGGGGTTGCCTTTAATGATGTGCAAAAGGGTTTGGCTTTGACTTTAGTTCGCCGTTGTGCCAATTCATTATTGAAATTTCTTTTAGTTGGTGCTTTAGGAGATCGCAGGGTCCTTTGGGGTGTGAAAAGGCCTAAAATTAGAGCAAATACAAGGGAAAGTTCGGGAGGGAACTACTGCCACGATTGGCTTTCATTTGCCTTAATTTTCCACTCATTTTGCCCTCCTACAAGCGACTCTTTCCCCACTCTTTATGTATCCATCGCTCGATATATCAAATTTTATGATTTCGGGGCGCGGTGGGTCGCGGTGGGGCGCGGTGGGTCGCGGTGGGTCGCGGTGCCTGCCTGGAATTCGGGAGTTATGATATTAATTCGTGATTATTATGGCTCTGCAACCTGCCACCGCCGATTGGTGCTGCCGACGTGAGGCGAAACCCCAATTTGTTTGGAAAAATATGAAATTTATTTTATGATTTGATGGCCCCCTGATGTGTCGTGTTATGAGTGCGCCCCAAACACGACAGCCCGCGCACCTGTGGGGCATGTAATGAGGTTGTAATTTATGTGGACATAAATTAAACAAAACTGAAGAATATCCCCCCACCCCCCTCCCCCCCTTAAGGGCCTTCAATCAATCTAATCATTAATTCTAAAAGCCTGTAAATGGCATTCTTTGTGGGGAAATCTGTCGCTGGAGGAATACTTTTTACTTGTTTTCTGAAGAGTGAAAGGGCTTTGTGGCGTGTCTTTTGGAAGGGGTTTAAATTGCAGTAAATTCACTGAAATTCTTACAGGTTTTTGGGCCTGAAGAGCAACCATTTCTATCATAAGTTGCCCCCCAAACCCCTGTCAATCCATCACCTGTAGAAATCTCCCCCTCTTTAAAGGGTTCCTGGTGTAAAAAATCGCCCCCCTTTTATGGCCATTTCCCCATCGGTTGGGGCTGTGAGTGATTTTCCATCCACGACCTCATCCGACCTGGTTTTCCCGGCTTATAGATTTCACTTTGCGTTGGAGGAGTTTTGCATTCATTTCGGGGCAATTCATTTTCAATTCTGGTTCTGTGGCGCGTACGTGTCTGCCACATGTGGCAGTGGCGCGAATTATGAGGAATTGTGTCTAGGCTAGGCACTCGGCCAAAATGCAAATCGACGACACAATCCCCCCTGGACTCCCTGGTGCATGCCCATGTGGGGCGGTGGGGCTGCCTCATAAATATGCATTTCAGGGGTTCCACGGCTCCATTGTGCCGCCGGTGCTGCCGCTGCTGGCCGCATATTAGTGGCAAATATTGCTGGCCACAATAAAAACCGCATTGTGAAAATGAAATTTTCATTTATGCGCTCGTTCTGCAGCGCAGCTGTTGATCAATGCCACAATAATCCGCCACACTCTGTCCGTCCGAGGACAGGCAGTACTCGTATTATAATGCAAAATAGATGACAATTATCGCGGCTGGTTGACTGGCCATCCAAAAGGGAGCGAGGGGGGTGGGGGAGGGGGCATTGACTTCGACTGCGGCCTGCAGCGGAGGGGAAATCAGGGAATGCAGGTTATTAAGTGGCATGATAGCGATTGAGGGCTGGACAGCCAGTGGAGGGAATGAATGAAAGCCTGGGAGGTGTTGAAAGCACAAAAGGATGCGTCGTCCACCACTGATTGATGGAAGAAAGTGGAAGGCTGCAACGCCCAACATTCAATTATTTTACAGGGAATGTAATTCGAAATAAGGTATTATTTGGGGATCTGTTAAATCCCTTAAAATTCCTCGAATATATTGATGGAAAATTCACTATAAAAAGTTGTCTAAATTCGATAAATAAATATTCGAGTACATGGCCATTTATTTGTGGGCCTATCAAATGGGATATATTCGATGAAAAAAGGGCATAACCAGTATTTAGAGAAGTTAAGGATATTATAAATTTACTAAAAATATTGAATTTTTTAAATACAAATATTTTGTGTAAACAGTTTCTTGAGTGTCAAAAAAAAGTAACTATTGTCTTGCGATGATACCAACAGGATGATCTTAGAGGACCTCTGCCCTAGAAAACCTGAACAGATAATTAAACCAAATAATATCCTCATCAAAATTCTTGGACCTTGACGACTTTTTTTTTTCTAACAAAAATTCTTTTAAATTTTTTCTTGTAATTTTTGCGTAAGATGCTCTAACAGTCGCATCAAAAAACATATCAGTATCAGTGATATTATTTTATAATCAAAAATACAAAATACAATCCTAATAATAATCTATTGTGTTTTTTGCATTTTTCTTATTCTTTTTTCACAAATTACTTTATAATTAATCACTTAATTTTTCAGGATTAAAAAAAAATGCATAAATTTGAATTAAAAGCCATTATTTTCTTATCTAAAGCCAAATCAAATTAAATTTATTTTCCGTGTGTAAAGAGTTTCTGGACATACTGGACAACTTGAATATAGAGGATACCTAGAGACGAATACTTTTATGACTGACTGTATATGGACATTTACTTGCACGAAAATGCGGAAATATGTACATATTTACGTTGATCGGCTGAGAACTAAAATGCAAGGCCTGACCTAAGCGGAACATCTTAGAAGAGAGCGGGGGTCGGCATGGCCCTTCTATTGTGCATAGGAAAAGCGCTGCTGCTGCGCTGCTGCTGCGCTGCCGTACAAGTGATCGGCAACGCAATACAAAACACCAAAGGCACTGCAATGTGAGAGCGGGCGAGAGGAGGAGGTAGCGTCAGAGCTGCTCGGTGGATAACGAAATTATACGCGGTGGTCAGCTATCTCGCTCTTGCGGGTCTTCCTGTAAGCTCAGCCCTATTGAGAGCGCTTTGACGCCAAGCTTGATGAGAGAGAGGGAGGGAAGAACGAAACGAGAGCGCGTTGCGGGACTAGGGATCGGGGCTGCTGCTTAAGCCGAGCACGAATGGACATGATAGCTAAAGAGAGAGAGCGCGAGCGAGCAACTACGAGTAGATGCGATACGTAGCTGTAGAAACGAAGCAAAGAACGAAGGCGGGCGACGTGCAAATAGCGAATGATTAAAGTTCTCTTTATCGAACATGTTCATTCGTGTTGGGCTTGGCAGCTCCAGCAGTGGCTATATTTTAAGTATTTGGCGACTAAATATCCATAACCCTCAATCCCCTATAGGCGCAGGGCGGGCGGGGGTGGAAGCCTTGTCTTTGTCTTTCTTTTCGGGCAAATAAATTGCCACCTTTTTTGTTGGCGCTGCCATTCAGAAATCATTCAAACAGCAATCAGTCTTTGGAGGGGTAAAAACTTTTTGAATTGTGCACTCTTCCTCCCTCCCCCTCTAACTATCTCTCCCCTCGCCCTCACTCCCCTCTCTAGCTATCTCTCCCCTGTCCCTCCCTCCCCTCCCTAGCTATCGCTCCCCTCTCCCTCCCTCCCCTCTCTAGCTATCTCTCCCCTCTCCCTCTCTAGCTGAGGAGCTGCTGCAATGAGCAAATAAATTCACCGCATACAAAAATTTATAACGCCAACTTTTCTCATTAAATTTTATAAAAGGCGGCATATTTTAAACTTTTTCGACAATAACGTCATTATCTCACCTGGCAGAGAAAGAGAGCGGAGGGGGGGGGGGGGGCACACAGGAGGAAACCCTGAGGCATTGCAGTAGTTGGCAGAGAAGCACTCAAGCGGCAACGAAACTTAATTTCTATTCATTTGCTAAAATTCATTCACAGTGGAAAAGAGAGCCAGCCAGAGAGAGTGCCAGAGAGAGGGGGGGGGGGGGGGGGGAGAGCATGTGTGGGGGGGTAGAAGTCATATTGGCAGCGGAAATGGAAGCGAAACTTTTGTCTTCACACTCGTGGATATAGATAGTATCTATGTATCTAGGTATCTACGTGGCATAATACCACGGCACAGAATGGATGGAAATTAAGAAAACTAAAGGTAAGCAGATTAAACAAGAGCCAAGCAGGGGGAGGGGTGGTGGGGGGGGGGGGGGGGGAGGAAATAGTTTTCCAATTAAACTTTATCCTTTTGCTTTAATTTACCGGTTTCATGCCTTGTCGCCTCTTTCGACCGCAGAGCCAAACGAAACGAGTGCCAAAATCCCATTTTAAAGTTTTCCATTTCCACCCCCCATCCCCCCACCACCCCCCCTTGGCGGCGATTTCTTCTCGACTGTTTCCGATTCTACATTTCAAAAGTTTTGCGGGTCTCCTTCGTCAAGACCGAAACGAGGGATAAGCAGGGTACCCCCCCCCATGCCCCCCCCCCTCCACAAAAAAAAACCCAAAGAAAGAGCCCAAAAGGCAAAAAAAAAGGGACCAAAAATTGTGAACATTTTTCTCCCAGAATTGTTTCATGTATTCCCAATATTAATTTGGTCAATTTATATTTTATTTGGAATTTTTAAATTGGTAACGTTTTTCGGGTTTTTTTTTCACATATCGCGCTGACCCATCAGAGCGCCCGTACCCAAGGATCACTCTACCTCTCTCTGTCCCTCTCTCTCTCCCTGTCTCCCTCTGTTCCTCTGTCTTTGTGTGTGTGTGCGTGTTAAGTGGCTTAAATGGATCGACCAGGCCCAAAGAGATTGTCATATTCTTCCACCTACTCCCTGGCACATATGGAAAAATATTGTTTCCTATATTTTGGGTTTCTTTGAAATTCACTTCGTTCTCTCTCTCTCTCTCGATCTCTGGACCCATTGTCACTGTCGTCGTCTGGTTATGGTTATGATATTGTTGCCGCCTTCTGCTGGGTATCCATCCAGGTCGCAGTCCCCAGACCCAAGTCCAGTCCCCAGTCTTTGGTCCCTGGTCCCCGGGTCTCATCTGTGCTGTGCACAGTAGCATGCCAGATAAATCAATGTGTCAACACCTCTTTTTGTGCTGTCAGTTTTTTATGGTTTTCGATGATATTTCGCCTATTGTCAGGGACAGACGCACGCGGCGGCGACGGCGGCCTCTTGACCAGTTTTGCCCGTCGCCTTCGTCGGCTGCCCATTTGGTTAAATCGCTTGAACATTGCGGCTCAGAGTCGAAGCTGGAGAGTCAGCTGCTGACATGACCATCGCTCAGTGCTTTTTGTGTGCCTTTTAGCACAAGAATTATGGGTAGAGGCCAATGATGGAAACATTTCCAGCGATGCCAGGCATTCAGTGCCTCACAGCCTCACAGCCACGAGTGCTGCAACTTGCAACTGGATCAATTTCAGTGGCGAAACGTTTAACGTGGCCCCGCTGTCGTCTTCCGTCAACTGCCGCCCCATCTCCATCCCCATCCCCCTTTGGGGGTTTTGTTCTTGCTGTTTTCTGTTCTGCGGTGCTTGCGAAATTTGAATTGTCTGCTTTTTAGTGAAGATTTATGGCAGTCTCGTTAAATTTTAATATAAAATAAAAGTTTTTTAGAAAATCATGCGAACGTCAGACCAGAGACCGGAGACCAGGCCAGGAGTCCAGGAGCTGGACTCCACTCTAGACCACTCCAATCCACTTCGATTGACATGCAAAGCGAATTAGCTGGCCATAAATCGGAGCCAGCCCCGAGTGGAGTTAAAATATCTGCAATTATTACAAATTTACAAGTGACCAACCACTGGGAGTCGTAAAAACCCCCGATCCCCGATCCCCAGACTCGGACGTTGTGAGAATCGTTTGGCCGGCTGCCAAATGACCCTCGGGGGCCAAAGACCAGACATTCCAGCCGACGGACAGAACGAGGCTTGTTCTTTGACGTGGAGATTTCTGTTCTATTGGCGGATTGTAAAACAGAAGCAATGACCTGGGGATCAATGATCCAATTTGATCTCCAATTCCCTCCTCTCCAAAAAACAAAAAAATAATTAGGCATTTAGCAGGAAATCCCGCAAAAAAAAACTCTGAGGATTGCCGGCGAAGGCGACGTCGAAGGCATCTCGAAAAAAGTTCAAATAACTTGAGAATTGTAACAAATCATTGCCTCATAGCTGGGGCCTCTGGCTGGCTGTCACCGCCGCCTGTCATTGGCCATAAATGCGAGCGTTTATGAAACATAATTTGATCGGAGCAAATGCCTCGGTGTCCGGCACTGACGATCGCATTGACACCGACCCGACAAGATGTCCAGATAGCCAGAGGAGAGCCCAGAGGTAGCCGCCGCCTTCCTGCGAGTGGAAGTGCGTGAGAGATGCGGCTTTGAAAGACCGCCCCGAGAGCGGGACCCCGAAAAACTGGCCTCAATGGAGTTGGCTGCTTTCTTTCTTCTGGCCGCCCCAAAAACCCGATTGGAGAGCACTCGAAGCCCGTTTAGCGCTCATTTGCAGGGGTTGGGGAGGGGGGAGGGGAGCCGATGTTGGGGCTGTCGTGTCGGCTCGTGTTGACGACGTCGACGACACATAAATTGCGATTAAAATGATTAATGCTCAACGCACGGCTCGGCGCAATGTTAATTGCCACCGAGCTCCGAGCTCCAAGCTCCAAGCTCCCTGTCCAGTACCCCCTCGGCCCCCTCGGCCCCACCGAGATCCTCTCTAAACTCTAGAGACACTCTCCTGCCGCCACGGGTATTTGCATAAATTTGTTTTGACGCTTGTAATGAGCTGTTTGTGGCATTTCCACTGGCACTATCGAGGCGGTTTTATCGGGGGGCCCGAGCCCCAACAATAATTTCCATGTTCGGCCGCCGCTTCTTTTATTTTAATTCTTTGCTTCTTAACATATTTGAAATTATTATAAAGCCGCCTAATCGCCGCCCAGCCATCGGCTTTTGACGGCGGCCCAAAACGGAAGTCCAAGTTGGCCAAAACAATTTTGGGACGGGCCCCATTCGGGCCATAAATGAATGGGATTATTAAGTGCCAAGTGCTATGATGATTGCAAGATCTGATGGATGAGATGTGAGGGTAAAGTGAAGGGGCAATGAGGTGGAGAAAGCAACGAGAAAGATATGGAAAATGATTTCTTTTAAACGGAAGATTTGGGTATGGAAACTAAGCGAGTAAATTAAATTTTTTAGAGCTTAAAACGGGTTAAAAAAAATTAAATTAAAAATATATAAAAATCAATTAAAACAAAATAAAAATAAATAAAATAATTTAAAAGCGCAAAGAAAAAAATAATAGCACAAAAACGAAATAAATAAAAAAATAAATAAAATTTAAAAACAAAAAAAATTTAAAAAAAAATGTACATAAAAATATATCAACAAATATAACAACAACTATAAAAACATATACAGAAAAAAATATAAAAATATATAAAAAAATATAAAAATACATAGATAAAAATATATAACAAAATATAAAAATATATAACAAAATATAAAAATATATAACAAAATATAAAAATATATAAAAAAATATATAAAAAATATAACAAAATAAAAATAAATAAATTACCTATAAATTTTTTTAAATAAAATTAAATTTTCACTCATTTTAGTATCTCTAAAATAATCTTAACGAAACCTTTTGAATAGCCAAAGACTAAAATAGTTGAAATATATGTATGTACATAAATTGGGATTTAAATTACTAAAAATTCGTACCTTTGACATTCTTAGGATAATACCTCTGAAGAACTTAAGTCCAAAAATGTTACCAAAGCCGAAGAACCATTAAAAATATATATATATATATTATTCAATATATCGCGAATATAAAATCATATGAAAAATCCCACTATTCCCTTTTCGAACTATCATTTTCTAAGAATATCCGCGCTGCAAAGGCCGAGTGAAAATTTAAGCACTCGCGGTTTTTTGTTTAATTTAAAAAAAAGAATTTTGGGCCTTATGGCAAAATTCCAAGTAAAAGTGAAGTTTGCTTTAAAAGTTTCCATTTTGTTTTAACTGCTGGAATATACAATTTGTGTATAAATATCTCGCCACCTCTTTGGGATTCTGGAGGCTCTGTTATTCATGAAAAAGTCTTCATTTGAGACACGTTCCTAGGTGGGCGTTGCTCGTGAGTCTTTTGTGTGTTATGATCGCTTTGGAAATACATATCGAATCGATTCACAATTTGTCAATTTGACATCAAACATTTAGCCATTCAGTCGGAACACGATTGAGGCCTACAGCCATCTCCCCCCCGTCCCCCCCCCCGCAAACCGATCATGCCATTGATATGTAAAGCAGCATTTGTCCATATGGTTTATGGCCGCCAATGCCTCGATACCTATTCATCTCTAGGCCCCAATCTGTGCCTCTCGGGGGGGAACTGGGTGTGTTCCGCCAACCATTCTCGTTGCTCAGTCAATGGGGAGGGCTTGGGGGGGTTGGGGATTTGGCTGGTGCTTAAACAATTGCAACAATGTAAATCAATCAACTTGCTGGCTGTATATTTAATTTAGTATTTCCGTTATTAAAATCGAAAATAAAATCGAAACCCACCTGCACAATAAATTTACAGGGGGCTGCACCTTTTGTCGCTGCCGTCGTTTCCTCTGTTTACACAAATCGAAATTTATAATCACAAAAAAAAAACCAGCAAAATGAAAACAATAATATTTGTTAACGCTCGACTAGAGACGCGCCCAATAATTTTATTGAATCCGAATCAGAGTCCCCGAGTGATTGTGATTTGAAAAACAAAAGTGGAAGCACAGATACACAGATACAGATACAGATACAGCCGACAAACAGTAGCCGCCATAGGCCAAAGAGTTTTGGCTTTGAGTTCGATTCGTTTCGACTGAATTTCGATTTTCATAAAATTAATGAATATTTAAATTGTGTTCTGTTCCATGCAAAATGCCGCCGGAAACGCGCTTTGCTGGATACAGCAGCCACCTGTATCTGTATCTGTTTATTATTGGACTGGCTTATGGCCGGATGAGCACCCACACACAGACACCAGCAGATACATATATGTACATGTATCTTTGTATCTTTGGATACCACAAACATGGAGACACTACGAGTCGCATTCTGATTTGGCAATGCTTCGGATCAGATTCATTCACATTTCTCTCCCCTCTATTGCCCTCTCTTTCGACGCTTGTGTGTCCATCTCTTTCTTGAGATTTTTGGGGCTGGGTCGGACATTGATTTGTACAAATTGTGTGCTGGCCGCCGCCACCGCCGCCGCCACCGCCGCACATGAATGGGCTTCGATCACAATAAACAAACAGTTTCACAGATAATATTTTTGAAATTCTACAGATACGCACAGGCCGAGGCACGCACCCGCCTAATAGGTCTCCTGCCTGGCGTTACCATCCCCCCCAACCCCCTCAACGCACCCTATCCGATCTATAAACAGATATTTTCATTCATTGCTGCTCGACCGGACACACCGCCGCCCACGTCCATGCCCGGCCACCCAGACCAGAGTCCCGATTCCCGATCTCCAATCGCCGATTCCCGCCATATTCCCTGTTCCCTGTTCCACGATCTCTGATATCTGCAGATAGCCATCGTCCGACGATTTGTGACGTCAGCTGGCAACGGAGCACAGTGGTCCAGGGGCATACAAAGAGGGGAAGAAACGCTTGAGAAGCCCTTTAAAAGGATATCAAATAAAATAAATCTCAGTTAATTCTTCGTTTATTGCGTAATTTTAGTATTTTTAAGAGGTGCAGTATTTTTTGGTATTTTTTACTTCGTACTCTTTGTAGTACGTTTACTGTTCCGAGATCATTATTCGAGCTTTTAGTATTTTCGAGAGGTATAGTATTTTTTTGTATTTTTCAAATATTTGTCTAGTATTTTTTGAACAATCTTTGTAGTGTTTTTACTTGTAGTGATTTGATTTGAGATCATTCTTCATTCATTTAGTATTTGCTACAGGTGCAGTGTTGTTATGGTATTTTTCAAATATCTTTATAGTATTTTTTGAATAATCTTGTACTGTTCTGAGATAATTCTTTGTTCTTTTAGTAATTTTAGTACTTTAGAAAGTTGCAGTATTTTTATGGTATTTTTCAAATGTGTTTATAGTATTTTTTGAATATTCTTTTTTCGTATTTCTTTTACTGTTCTGGGATCATTTTTTGTTCTTTTAGTATTTTCGGGAGTTGCAGTATTTTATAAAATATTTTTTCGAATATTCTAGGTAGTACTTTTACTGTTTAGAGTTTTTTATTCGATTTTTTAGTAATTTAAAAATTGTTGAGAATTACAGTATTTTCGTGGTATTTTTTAAAAATTGTTATATTATTTCTTAAATATTCTTTGTAGTGTTTTTACTGTTTTTAGATCATTCTTCGACCCTTTAGTATTTCTGGTATTTCTGGTTTATGTATATTTTTAAGCGTATTCCTCTACTTTTTGCACCTCGAACCACTGTGCCTTGGCAGCCGTAAGTCACTCCAATTGGGTGCTGCCACTCCCGTTGGCCCTGGGGCACACGGGACAAGCGATGGCATAGATCAATTATTTGTCAGTCCGTTTCCCGATTTGTTTTGTTTACTTATTTATGGGCGATCTCTTTATGAATGAATGAATAATTGGCGTCGTGGCAGTGGCAGTAGCCATTTGATGGATAAATACCTTCCATGACCCCCCGAATACCCGCCCAGATAAGCCCCCAATCCCTAGCGATGAGTTATGCAAACTACGATGCCCCTCGGGCCAGATGGGCTGGGATTGCAACAGCAGCAAGCCCGCGATCGGATCACCTGGGGGCATCACCATCTCTGGGGGTGGATACTTTGTTTTATTCTGTTTACGACTCACCAGATGCCGATGCCGACGCCTTGTTGACTATAATGAATGGGGAAGGCCTTTCAGTTTTCAGTTTTGTTTTCCCGATGATCCACTGATCATTTTGTTTGTTCAAACAGCATTTCGCGATGACAGCGCAAGTATTTGCCCCTTTGATGTTCCTGAATGGACTGCTGCCCATATCGGATCGATATTAATTGCCAATAACGGATGATGGAAATGTTCGCGGAACGCGGGGGAATGCGGGGGAATGCGGGGGAATGCTCTCCATTTCCCAGAACCAACAAAAAATGCGAAAATATTTAATAGTTTTTCGGCCAAGCAGTGGAAAATTCCAAGGCAAATATTGGGGAAATTTTAAGACTACGAAAGGTAGGAAATCCCTGGGGAAAAGTATGGATTATGGGGACTATTTTGAGTGCCCTTTTAAGCAAAGTTCTGCCTAATTTCTCTGGAGAAAAGTCTGCTCAACAAATGAAGACTCCTCGGACTCCTCCTCCTCGGACTTTCCCGCGTCCGGCTGACGAGTCTCTGACATTGAAATGAAAATTGGTGCCTGAATGTGTAACCCGTACAGGCAGGCTGGCATCTCTGGTCGTCGCCGTCGCCGTCGCGATGTTGTGACAATAATTGCCGCTAAGGCCCCGAAGCCCGGCCTGGCCTCATGATTAAAGACGGCCTCAAGGTGGCCACAGAATCTATGCTCCGGGCAGGGCAGGGGGGCAGGCAGTAACTGGTGGATGGCCAAAAATTGTGGCTATTGTTTTGGTAGAGCAAACGTTGTCGCCGTGTCGCCAATGTCGCCAGAGTTGCCTTCGCCATCGCCTTGGGCTTCGCCTTCGCCTTCGCCTTCGATTGTCTTGTAGACGATGTTGTTCGAATGAAATTCACGGCTTGTATTCTGTTACGTTTGGGGCCGGCCAGCTTTTTGCACTCGGATGCAGTCGTTGCCATTGCATCTGGTATTGTTCTTTGAGTCTGGGAAAAGGCTCCTAGCTAGTCGGCTGCTAATGACAATCTCATAGACGTTTCCGCAGTTTGTCCAAGCTGTTTGTACTCTGTCCAAACGAACATGATTTGAAACACAATTTTTTTGGTTTGGTTTATTCCACTGGACGACGACGACGACGACGACGGTCTGGTGGCTGTAACAGGAGCCGCGAGGCGGGTGCAACCTTTCAACCGTCTCCAGACGCTGCTGGCGCTTGGGGCAACACGCACCGACAATGACAATCGATTAGAGGCACAGTTGGTCATGTCCAGGAGGCCAGGAGGCTGCTGCTATGCCGCCAGGTAACCGGGCATGTCTGGAATTTCTACGAGGCTGTGTAGCGCTGACAACCCAGCAGCAACGGACGGCAGCAACAACTGCCGCCACTGCCACATGGCAACCTGTTGACCCGCCTAGACTTGGCCGACTTCAAAGTGTCCGGTCCATGCCCTTGCCCCAGGGCCAAACGATGGCCAAAACAGTAGCCAAAGCCAAGTTGTGGCCAATGTTGCTGCTGTTCCTCCCTGCTGCTGTTGCTTGTTGTCGATGTCGCCTTGCTCAACTTTGATTTGTGCCTATTTAAAAATTGTATTTTTCTCAAATTTTCCTGTGTCTGGCCATTGCCTTCCAACGATGCTGTTCAACCTCCTCCAGACACTGCTGTTTTCTGCTGCTGTGGTTATCGCCTCTGTAAATGTCTGAGGCCCCTCCCCCCCCCTCCCCCCCTCTAATAAATTGTGTTTGAAATATCCCAAAAATATGCCACAATCTTCAACAGTCGCCGATTGTAGGAAATTGTAGGATGCCCAAAGGAGACATCAAACCATGTGAGATACGCAGATACTTTAATCTCCAGTTGCAGACGATGGCACGCTCATTACCTGCCTCTGTAGGGAGCTCTTCGGGGGCTTCTTCATCGCCGACTCCATCTCGTGTCCGTCTTGGCCAGTTTATGGCAGCCATAGTCGAGCCATGGCCGCCGGGCCGTTGTAGCCGTTGTAGAGTTTCAACCATATTTAAATTATGGAAAACATAAGCGAGCATTTCTGAAGCGACGAACATGAACAAAATCAAAAATTCCAACAAGTTACAAAAATAACTTGCACCGGAGCCCACTTAAAGCCCTGCTTAAGGCGAGCTGCAACTACAGCCACAGAATGTTGCAACAACAACAACAACAACATGGCAGAGGGGCAGATGGGCAGAGGGGCAGGGGGGTAGAGGGAAAGGGAACACTGGCGAATGTCCAGAGAGGGAGAGGATCGGGCAGACAGAAACGCAGAAGAATTCGCATTCGCGCTCATTGCTACAGAGACAGAACAGAACAGGAGACGCTGCCAGCAAGAGGCACAACTCTCCTGCTGGATCCTGCGGCCAGGAGCGGAGTCGCTTCAGTCGAGGGGCAGAGGGCCCGATTTGGGGCGACGAAATTGAAGCGGGGTAAGGCCTTTGTTGTGGGTCGTATAGGATTTTTAGTTATTTATTTCGTGATTAAATCCAGCGCCAGAAAGTAAAAAATATATATTTAATCAAAAATTAATTAAGATTTTGTGAATTAAGGTTCTTACTTGAGTCTATAATTTTGGACATTAACATTTTTATCAAATTTTGTATATTTAATTTATTTGTAATTTAATACAACATTTTATTATATTTTTTCATTTTAATTTTAGTTATTTTGTATATAAATATTATTTTTTTTATTTAATACTTTTATGTATTATTTTTATTAAATTTTGTGCTACATTTTTATTTATAATTTTTGTTTTTTTTTGTATTATATATATATTTTTTAAATTTATTATTTATACTTATTATTCATATTTATTATTTATATTCTTTATTTTGATATATTATTTTTTATTATTCTTATTTATTATTTTTAAATTATGTTTTCTTATTATTTTGATTAAATAATGTTCAAAATTTTTATTTTTTATTTGTTTATATTATTTATTTGAATATTTTTAATTTTTATATTTATTTAATATTTATATTTATTGTTTATTGTTTTTATTATTTATTATTTAATATTTTCATTTATTATTTGTATTTATTATTTTTTTAATTGATTAAAAAATTGGCCTGCGCTTCTATGTGATTTAAGGATATGCGGAAAACTGAGTAAATATTTTTAAAATAGTTGATATTAAAGCACCAAAATGTTATATTCCGAAAGATTGTCTTTTAAATATTTGTATTTCAAATTGGAAGCTCGGAAACTTTAAGATTGCCTTGGAAATTTGGGTTGGTGGCACCCTTCAAAAGGGTTTGAATATTCCCTAGTTACTCCCACTAGACTGGACTCTCACTGGGCCCCAGAGTGCGCTCCTGTGCGGTCCCTCTGCCCGGCTTTGCCTACACTCGCGGCAACAAATGAAGCTAACAACTCGGACGGCGTCTGGCAGTCGTCGATGTCGCCGTCGTCGTCTCCGTCGGCATTGCGATTGGCTTTGGCTTTGGCCGTGGCTCGAACGGCAACAACAATTGCAAATAGCAGCGGCCACGAAGGCAGCGGCAGCGGCAGCGGCAACAACAAGCATGGCTGAAGAGCTTACAACGACAATTATAAAATGATGACAATACCAACAACATGCGATGATGGTAGAATCGTCCGAGGCCCAGTCTGGGGCCCAGTCTTGAGCCCACTGAGCCTGCCTGCGCACGAAACTCTCACGATCTGGACGATTGGCATTGGGACTCGGACCTGGGAGTCCGAGGGGGCGGGGGGCGGTGGGGGGGAGGGGGCGACGGGTACACAGCTGCAATGCCGGGAATTCGCCGAAACAGCCCACGAACTGATCGTCGTCGCTGTTTCGCCAGCGACAAATGTGTTTTCGATTGGTTGGTGGCCCTTGTCCCTGTCCCCCGTCCCTGTCCCTCCCCCCAAGTCGGCGCCACAGGCGGCAATAATGTACACCACAGCTCTAGGCAGCGGTGTGCCTCGTAAGTAACCACCTCCCGCCTCCCACCACAGAATTGTAGTCAAAAATCGAAAACTAAAATGGTTATTCCCGGCGTAGGGTAGATGGGGGCTTGGGAGGCCTTTTGGGGAGCTTAAACTCACCTTCTGAAGGTCCTTCCTACCAAATCCTTTCGATTCAGGCTTGATCCATGCTCTGGAACCCCGTGGACTGTGTAAAGGGTATCCCGCAGTCCATCAGTCCCTCTCGCATCGACGCCTAGATAGCCTCCTAGTGGATCTTCCCCCAGTCGCCGCCCCCCCCCCCCCCCCCCTGGGCCTGCCACTTGTTGCGATTAATCGCTAGATCGACGCTTTAGTTAATTTTTTCCCCAACCGCAGTGGCCAGGCGCCGCCGAGTGTGTGGGTGGCGACCGGGGCCCCAAGCCTGGGCCTGGAACTGGTACCGGATCCCCCCCTTGGGGTCTGATCTCGTTTCTGTTAATTGCCACAACTTTTATGAGTCGCAATTGGGCTCCCTGGGCAGACGGTGGCGCTTGCCCCATTTGCATACGTCTGCGTTTGGGGCCTGCTCGGAATTGTCCATTTTATAATTGGATAGTTTGTCACCGACTGGGGACTGGGGACTGGGAGGCAGGAGCACACGTAGGCGGGCCCCAAAGCTCACTGAAGACTGCGTCTGAGATGGCCAGGTTAATATGCATATTAGCCAGGAAAGCCAACAGGTTCCTAAAGGCCTCTGAGGAATTAAGATAGCTCTGAAGGCCTCCTCCTGCCACTGAAAGGCCTTTGGTTGCAGGGAGGGTGCTTCCCAGAGAGATCCTTCTTATCGAAGGACCTCGCGGGTCCCTGTTCGATCAAAAATCTTTGCAGAAAAATTCATTCATGTTTTGCGCAACAATTAAAAAAGTTTTCTTGGCCATTGAACTGTCAGAAACGTTAAGAAGAATGCTTATAACATATTTAACCAGCGATCGTTGCTGCAGATACAGATACAGATACGGATACATATAAGGGATATTCCTGGGTATAATAATTGTATTTTATTTTATTTTTAATCCCTGAGATCGTTGCAGCAGACGACGATGTCCAATGTTATGTTGTCACGATATCAAAGCATTTTAATTGGCCGATTTATAGATTTAATTACGTATTCATGCGAAACATCGAATCCGTGATTCGTAAAAACACACACCGCGTCCCCCCCGTCCCCCCGCCACAGAAAAGATACAAAGATACAGAGATACAGAGAGAGAGCGAGAGAGGGCTCTGGGCCCAAGATCCAGAGCCTGATTTCTGTGCTGGCAACGCAGCAGATCTTTACGATTTCGAAGCCTCCTTTCGCGGGAGGAGACCTCAAAGCCCCCGAGGGGGGGAGGCAGGAGGTCTGGGAGTGGGCTTAAAGTTCTTGTGAAAGACTGCGGCTCGACGGTGGCTGCGATTTCTCTCCGTGTAGATGCCATCTCCAGCTGAATCGAGCGCCACACGCCGTCGCAGGAATGGAAAGGCCCGAAACGAATGCCCATCCAAGTCCAACTCCGACTGCGTTTGGCTCTTACATATTCATTTTGCGGTGAAGGCATAAAAACCATCATAACAAATTTGTATTCGTGGCAGATGTGGGGGGGAAACCCCCGACCCCGACCCCGCCCCGCCCCCCACTGCCGAAGGCGTGCGCAGAGCCATTTCGGGGGCACATTTCATGGGCCGTTTTTAATATCTTTATTGGTCATCATCATCGTTGTCATTAAAAATGAGAATAATAAAATCATAAACTCCGTTTCGGCCACGATACTGCGGAGCACTCGGACTCCGGGCCAATTCCCATGTCGAAGATGTTGTGCAAAAAGCGAAATTATTAAAAATTTCTGTGTGTATGCCTGTCTGGCATTTTTAATTTGGCCACGTAGCCAGCCCCCCACCTGGGGTCTGGGCCGGGCCGGGCTGTGCCTCCGTTCGGGGCCACTTAATTAGAATGAGTTCACTCGAGCTGGCCCATAATGTGGCCATAAATTATGCATAGCAAGTGCTTCGATCCATGCCGTAAAGCCAACGAAATTATTCAATATGACAGTCGTACATGACAGTTGATTTAAGAAATCCCATCATAAATGTCACAGGCCCATTGTCCGGGCCGTAGATCTTATCCGCATTCCCTCCCTCCCCCTCCAAGAGGGGTACCGGGGCAGAGGTACGTTTCTGGGGCATCTGTTGGCCATCGTGCCAGAAATATAATATGGAAAATACTTTCATGTATTTTTATATAAAAACAAAAAAAAGAGGCAGAGAAAAGCGTGCAATCGAAGGCCAAAAAAAAAGTTTGAAGCTTCCCAAAGATGGGGCATATTTTTTGGACCCAGAAGTGAGGGGTTTCTCCGCCTTTTGGGTTCAAACGAATCCTCGAACCCCTTTTCTGTGGAACAAATGTGATACTTCCCATCTCTGGCTCCATATCGTATGGCACGATGGGAATTTTCACAAATTGTGGCTTCGTGTTTTAGCCAGCATTTAAGCCAATTGACCGCATATCAATTATGATATTGAAATGCCCCAAGAAGCCCCCCCCCCGCCGCAGAGCTCATTATGGAATAATTGTGGCCGTCTGGGGTGACGGGGGGATCGATTCGCACCACGGCGATCGATTTCAGGTGCATCCGGTTGAAGGGCGAAGGGCCACGCCCTGTCCCAGGGCCCAGGGCCCGGTCAGCGGTCACACGCAGAGTTTTGTATTCTTTTACGCAGCAATTGTTGCATGCCCCCGATGGCCTTTTGTTTGCCAAGCACCTCGCATTCGGTGGCACCGGGAGCATGCCCTCTTTTGGAATCAAGTTCTTTGGGTATGGCCAGGAGGGTATCTGCCAGTCGTTAGGCCTCTGTTGTTGTTCGGAATTAACATATCATTCCACGCGGTGGAAGACCGACGTTTAATGTAAATCAGAGCGCACATTAATTTCACAACTTTGGGCTTCGGTTGGAGACGGGCCTGCTCTGCTCTGACCGAGCAGGAAGTCGCACGATGAAAGCCCTGTAATTGAATATGACGACTGGTCGGGGTCGGGGGTCGGGGGTCGGGGGGCAGGTCAACTGGCAATTGTACTCGAACGAATGGGTTAAGCAGCGCGAATATTCCCAACGGAAATCAACATCTTTGATTTCAGCATATCAATTTCCCCCGGACACGAAGGCGTGGCAGTGGCAGGGGCGGGGGGTGGGGCCACTGTAAACAACGGACAACATCTAGTGTTTCCTCGAGGAGGAGGGGGTGGAGGTGGAGGAGGTGGGGCTGGAGGAGGTCGTATTTGCAGAGCTGGCTTTGCCGTTCAAACATCTTGAACTTGGCTTCTTGAAGTCCAACTCCTGTGTGGCACGCAAATATTTGCCACACAAACAAAACACACACACACACACACACACACACTCGTACAGTATTTGTATCTTTTGTATGCCTGACATTTGTATATCATAATAATAAAACATAGATTTTCTTTCTTGCCTCAACGAGGGCGGCTAGAAAAGTCCTTTTGAATTTTTCTCGAATTTTTTAAATCTAAACAAAACTTTAGGAACCGCCCAAAATAGAAATAGAAATTTCTGCAAATATCTACACAGAATATTGGTGTATAAATATGCCCCAATTGCATCTTCAATTGCTGTTTCAGGGGGTGGGCGGTGGGAGGGGTGGCACTCATAAATGGCACTTGTCTGGCAATTGGAATTGTGGCCTGATTGCTTCATTGTGGCCTTTGTGCCGGCTGCCCTGCAATAATAATATGCCACATCCACAGACATTTAAGCAGAGCCAAACAAGTAGCAGCATATTATTTGCCGTCTCAAAGGGGAGAGGGCGGAGGGGGGGCCGTGTCTGGCCAAAACATGCATTTAATGATAAACATCACAAAGGGCCATCTCCAGATCCAAGCCAGGGATAATTTAGTGGCATTTGCATTTGGTGGCACAAACGCAACTGGGGGAAGGGTGGCAAGGGGGGGTGCGTGGCAGATGGAGCTAGTTTGCGGCTGTCGATATGCAAATTTTGATATTGATCCATTGATATAACAATCAATATTTAAATTGCCCCCCAATTCACTCGCTTTGATGATTTGACTTTGCTGTTTCTACACGTGTGTGTGTGTGTGCCTGTGTGTGTGTATCTGTGTGTCCATAAAGACACATTCCTGATTACATGCAACAACTGAGAACCCACAATTAGACAGTAAGCTGTCGATTGTACATGGATATTGCATATGGCCATGTCCGTGTTTCCAGCAAGTATTCGAGTAGATACATGTATCTGTGTATCTGTGTATCTATGTGCTTGCCGGGAGGCGGATTGGAAATAAACATAACGATGGCCCACTAATTAGATGCGATGCCGAGCGATCTGCCATATCAAGCATTCCATGTAATTACTCGTAAATCTCTTGGACAATCATTTTGGGTGGACTTAAGGAAAACATTGGGCACCCAAAAGGACACGATTTTTGTGTGGCATAAAGTCTTATTTTAAACATAAAGTCTTTTAATTTTGTACAAAAATTAGTTGAATGACAATTTGTCTTTTTGTTTGTCGGCCTTGTGTTTGATTATAAGAAAATAATAAAATTTTGTAAGCAAAAATTATTGACGTTCTAGTGGAGTTTTGTCTTCTTTTGTTTTTATTTATTTTATGTTTTTTTAATATTTTCTTATTATTTATTATTAAATAAATTTTCAAAATTAAATTTCACCAATTTGTAAAGTAAATTTTGGCTCAAGTTCAAGTGGCGTCTTCTTTTTTTTTTAGTAATTTTTTTAGTATTTTTTATTATTTTTTGTTAAATTAATTTATTTATTATTTTCATAACTAATTTTTCTTTGTTATAAAATAAATTTGTAAAATAATAATTCACCAAATAATTAATTGTAAATTAATTTTCGTCTCAATTTTAAATGTAATTAAAATTAGGGATATATAAGTCACATCCGTGCTGTTTATTCGAAGATTTCATATTAATAGATTGTGGTTTTTTTTTTGTTCTAGAAAGCCATCTAGGAGATCAATAAAATCTTAATGGAACATTTTTAATTTGGAGTCCCATTTCTTCGATTCTACCTGAAGGTGGAAAGATGGTAGTGATGGGGTGGGGGTGGAGAAAGGGTGGAGGTGAAGAAAAGTGCAATAGTTCTATAAAAAATTGTGCCATCTCTCAGAGTAACTTTGTCCCCCTTTGGGAGAGAAATACACTTAAAACAATAGGAAAAACGGAAGAAGACCCAGAGAATCAGAAGAAACTAACACAGAACATTTACATATTTTGTACTTTTCAGAGATGCCTGAGAATGATGCAGAAGGAAAAGTATAGCTTTAAGAAATAGCAACAATAAAGAAAGAACAGAACAGAAACTACGTTGTAGAGTTACATACATACATATGTATGTATGTCTGTAAGGCTTTCGATTCATATTTTTGCGGCGAGCGAGGATGAAGAGTTTTCTATTACGCCTTCAATTCGCATTTCTGCTGAGTGCGACGCAAAAAAGAGCAAAAGAGAGCCACGTCTCAGGCGAGCATGGCGCACTGCTGTTGTATTTGAGAGAGCGAGATCGAAAAGGAATAGCGGAAGGAGAGCAAAAGATTGAGGCAATGCTGTGGTCGGGTAAAGCATGAGCACAGGAATATGCTCGATAGCTTGCTCGTAGATTTAGGGAGGGAGAGAGAGAGGGACAGAGATAAGACACCGCTACTCACTGCGCTCGAGGCTTGAGCAAAATGCAAGCAGAAGAAGAATAGTCCCTGTTCCTCTGCCACTGACATACACATACATACCTACATACAAATACTTGTAGAAGTATTTTCTATAATTTCCGCAATAGAATTTCACTTTGTCAGACTTTAAATTTGTTTTGTATTTTAAAAAACTCAATTTTTAATTGAAAAATCGGGCTTATTAGCCATTCGATTAGAGTATTTTTGTCAAAAGCCCCCAATTCCTACCAACAAACCAGTAGCTCTCCTCCCCCTTCCCCGCTGTGGACAGACCCGTCACTGTCATCGATTTTGCTATGGAATGGATATGGCTATAGATATGCTTACGCGGCCCACTGGTGGGGCCAAGAGGCAACCGCCGGGGGCAGCAAAGTAACAAAGTAATTATGAGAGTTTTGTCTAATAGGCTTAAAGACGGTGTGCCGGGAAAGCCAGAAAGAAGCGAGGGGCGGTGAGGGGAGGGGAGGGTCATGCTTGAGGAGCAACAGTCGAGAAACAGTAAACCGAACGGGGCGAAAAGCCCCCCGGGCCAAAGGGAAAAAGAAGGCCTGCAGAAGGAGCAGAGAAGTAAGACAGAAGAAGGGTTAATTAGAAGGATAATTAGTGCGTAATCCGATATGTCAACAGGCTGCAGCGGGAGCGCAGGGGGGGGAGTGTAATGAAATTTCGCGACGAAGCGGAAAGTTATTACAGGACAAAGACCCCCCGGGGAAACCCCTCCCCCTCCGAGTGGAGGACAAAGTTCAAATGCCCAGAAAATTATGATGTCAAGTCGCGACTCCTTCTCAGCCCGAGACTCGAATTCCGTTTCTTGTTTATTTCTGGCCCCTTTTTTTTTGCCCCACGTCTGACGAAGTCACGACGACTTGACGATGTTTGTTTTTAGTGTCGCTTTAAATTATGCGCACACACATTCAAGGGGGAGAAGGGGAAGGAAACAAGGAGAAAGGCCACGACTAAAGGATACCCAACAATCGGGGGAAGGAATACCACTCATGGGTTTCCAAAGGTGGCTCCAAGCCCCCCTTTCTTTGCTTCGAATATACCCTTTTAAGTCCAGAGGAAACCCCAGGTATAATTATGAATAACCACGCTCGGCAGGTGGAGCCTGGAGCCCGCCGGGCCTCCAGACAGGGAACCGAATCGATGCCGTTGCCCCCCTCGTGCTGTGCCGCTTTATGGCATTGGGCGCCACCCAATTAAAAGGCACTCGCCGGCCATTAAAAGCCAGGCCCGTACAGAACCAGAGAACCAGAGATCCAGGAGAGGCTGCTGTGCAACATTTCGCCGTATTTTTTGCAATTAGAGAATTATTAAAGTGTCGTTAAACGGCCGGGGAGCCGCGCATATGAATCATGCACATTTTTATGACGACTGTCAGGGCTCGTGAGTATTTATGACCTCGCACAATGGCCCAAACAGCGATGCGGTGGAGTCGGGAGTCAGGAGTAATCAAATCAGCTGGCAAATTACAGGAAGCGAAAGATACTAAAGAAAGGTGTTTGGGTAGTCCACTAAAATAATATTTTAAAAATAATCAGTAGGATATTTATAGCAAGGGATGCAAAGGGATACGTTCTCGAATGTTTTATTCATATTTAAAATATATTTTAGAGCAGGAAAAGTCCAGTTTTCTTGCTATATCAAAGGTTTATAGAGCCTAAAAAATTAATATAATTTTTCCCATCTCTCAATCTTGTTGTTGAGTAAAGACCTCCTTGAAAGACACCTGCCCAGAGACAGAAAACTATTCGTAAATACCAGCACACATTCATATCACCACAATCACAATCTTAAAGTCATTTTCCCTGCACTTTTCCCGACTTTCCTTTTATTTGCTTGACTTTTCCTCCACAGAAAGTATTTGGACAAATCGTGATTTACGTTCGAGTCGGAATAAAAGAAAAGAAAGTTGCACAAATATTGAAATATTATATCCATATTTATTGGAGCTGTCTCCGGAGTCCGCAGTCCGCAGTCCGGCGGAGTCGAACACAAAACAAACGCAAAGCCAGCGAGGAAATTGAATCAATGAATTTAGTGCGACCATCAGCAGAAATTACTTTTATGATAAAAAAGATACTAAAGCCGGCAGCCAAAAAAGAAACCCATCCATCCGGGCCAGGGCCAGGGCCACCCCCAGGGCGAAAAAGGACAGACAGGACAAAGGAGCTGGCTGGCTGGCTGGCTGGATGGCTGGCTGGCTATCTCATATCATAATAAGCGCTCATCAATTTCCATTAAATTTAATATGTCACACGGACCAAGGACGGTCGGCAGAGTGACCATTCGAGTGGACAGTGTCCTATCCTGTGCTGTCCCATCATCATCGTAAAAAGTGAACGAACCATAAAAAAGCTTTTTCATAATTTCCCTCAAAGTGGGAGGTGGGGAGAGGCGAAGCGAGGCGGAAGTGCGCAAAAGCGGAAATAAAATATGATATGAGCTTGTAATAGATTTTTATCACTATTCGAGTGCAGAGCGTGGAGTGGCGAGGGGGGGGAGGGGCGAGGGGGTGCGGTCATTGAAACAAATGAGCGTGCTAAGTGAAAGTTTTGATTTATGCCGAAATAATATACGCCAGGGACTGACCTGCGAAATGGATAAGCATTATAGCCGGAAAAGAAACGAAAAGAAACGAAAAGAAAAGAAAAATTGCAAAAAAGAAAATTTGAGCCAAACATGCAAACCCAGAGGAAGACTTTTGTCCTGTCTGTCTGTCTGTCCAAGGCCTCAAGGGGCAGAGACGGAGACCGAGAGCGAGTGTGGCAGCATTGACAGGGGCATTCAATGGCAAATGTGTTGCAAGAATGACAATTGGCTATAATTCAATTCCAGTTGGGCATCGATAAAAGTGCAATAGCCATGGCCCGAGCATGGCCAATGGCCATTCGTTGCCGTGTATCTATGACTCAGAGTCGGCAGATACTAGATACGTATCTCCTGGGTGGGCTACCTGCTGGCTGGCAGATCAAAATTAATTAGCCGCACTCTCAATGCTAATGCAGCGGCGACATTTTATCAGCGACTCCCAGCTGCGTCCCGATTTTGCATTTTTCATACTTTCAATAATTGAGGAATCCCATACCCCCGCACTCATGCCCGCCGCCCCCCTGTCGGGCAACCCCATTGGGAGCGGCAGCCAATAAAAGTTTAACGAGCATTACACACGATGGTCGGCACATAAAAAAAGCTCTCTGTCCCGTTTCCAAGGAATCATCATCGCTGGATGGATGGATGGATGGATGGATGGATGTGGATATGTTCTGGGAGCAGGAATTGAGGTGAAATGTGTTTCCATAATTGATTAATTAATTAATTTTGAGGCCATTGCGAAACGATGGCGATATTTTCCAGACCATTCGAATCGATTTTTTATGCCCGCTGACCAGACATACAAAAAACACCATCAAAATAATTACAAAGAGAAGTAAAAAAGTATAAATTGTAAAGAATAATTTCTCTCGTCTCTTTTTCCACTTACCCATAATTTTGCTGCTAATCTTACGCTTCTGATGGAGAGAGTCACCGTACGAGTCGCGAAGTTACGACAAAACCGCACCGAAACCGCATCGAAACCGCAACCGAAACGCACAATAAGAGAAAAAATTTTACGCATATTAATATAAGGTGAGGCACTAGTGGGCGGCATTTCGTGTAGAGACACTAAACAAGAGAGAGTCAGATCAGCAGCATTGGGTATTGCCTCACCCTTTCATGGAACTTCACTTGGAACGAGAGCAAGCATTCCTTTTCGCTTCTCTTCTTCACTTTTGCATCGTGGAGTGGGAAAGGGACAAAACTTGACGAATTTTCAAGCGCGCACACCCGCACACATAGCTGGAACTCATGTGGTCAAACGAAAAAAAAAAACGAGACGAGGAAAAAATAAAACATTTTTACATTTTGGCACATCAAAAAAATACATTTTGCAAAAAAAAAAACATGATTTTCTACATATATATCACTCATTTTACATAAATATAACAAATTGCCGCACTTTTCCTTCGTTGAGCTGCATTTTTGTCGCCATTCTGGCTTTTTCGTCGCCCCCGCCCCTGATTGAACTAATTGTCGTGCAATAAAACACATTTTCTGGCATTATAACACTTTTCTTGTACACCACACGTCACTACACACCTGCGCGGCATTTTTCCCGTTGGATTTTTCACCATTTCGGATTTTCACGAATTAAAACGCGGAGCTCACTTATGAACTCACGCTTCGAGCGAGAAAAATTTTTAAGTGAGAGCGCTGCAAATGCGTTCATTCTTTGGTCTTCTTCTCCTCTCTCTCCCACGCACACTTCAACTTATTTTGCAAGAACGAAACGAAAAAACGGGAGACAACGGGAAAATAACACATTATCGACTTTGGCACATCAAAAAAATAAATTATGCAAAATTAATATGTTCATTTACATATGTACATACATATATATCACACACTTTACATAACTATAACAAATTGCCGCCCTTTTCTTCGTCGAGCTGCATTTATGCCGCCTTTTGCCGCTTGTGCGCTAAAACACACTTTTTTATATAATCACTGCATCACTACACTAAACATCACTCCACACACCTGCGCGACATTTTTCCCGTTGGATTTTCCACCATTTTCCCGATTTTCACGAATTAAAACGCGGATCTGACTTACGAACGCACGCTTTGGCCGGTGAAAAAATTTTAATGAGAGCGCAGCAAATGCGTTCATTCTATGCTCTCCCTCTCCACTTCATAATTTTTCTCACTCCCACGCTCCTAAGGTGGTATGCTAACTCTCTTTCGCTTTGACAGCGCTTTGACGCTTTGAGCAACATAAGACAAAAATGAGAGCACGATGCTACTCTCGGACTCTCGGACCACCTTGTATAATACTGATCAAAAGAGTGTGGGAGTGGGAGTAAGATTGAGTGATTGGAGGGAGAGTTGCAGTGCAGAGTTAAGCATAAGCAAATGTACTCGAGAGAGCTTTGGAGTGAGAGCAAATGGGAAGATGAAATGGAGAGCATAGAATGCATATGGAGCGCTCTCACTTTCATTTTTCTGCCGCTCGACGTGCGTTTGTAAGTCAGCTTATCGTTTTAATTCGGGAAAATCGGGAAAATGGTGGAAAATTCGACAAGAAAAACTTCGAGTAGGTGTGTAAAGAGATTTTTAGTGTAGTGGGGCAGTAATTCGAAGTAAATGTAAAAAAAATGTGTTTGATCAAAGGCGGGGGCGCAGAAAGTCGTGAAAAAATGTTTGATATATGTATGTATGTTTGTATGTGTATATATTTATACACATATGTGATATATATGTAAATGAACATATTGTTTTTGCATTATTTCTTTTTTTATGTGAAAATATCGAAAATGTGTTTTTTTCCGTTGTCTCCCGTTTTTTCGTTTCGTTCTTGCAAAAGTAGCTGAAGTGTGCGTGGGAGAGAGAGGAGAAGAAGATCAAAGAATAAACGCATTTGCAGCGCTCTCACTTAAAAATTTTTCCCGCTCGAAGCGTGTGTTCGTAAGTGAGCTCCGCGTTTTAATTCGTGAAAATCCGGAAAATGGTGAAAAATCCAACGGGAAAAATGCCGCGCAGGTGTGTAATGACTTGTGGTGTACAAGAAAAGTGTTATAATGAAAGAAAATGTGTTTTTATTGCAAGAAAATGTGTTCGATCAGGGGCGGAGGCGGCGAAAAAGGCAGAATGGCGACAAAAATGCAGCTCAACGAAAGAAAAGCTCAGCAATTTGTTATATTTATGTAAAATGTGTGATATATATGTGGAAAATCATGGTTTTTTTTGCAAAATGTATTTTTTTTGATGTGCCAAAATGTAAAAATGTTTCCTTGTCTCGTTTTTTTTTTCGTTTGACCACATGAGTTCCAGCCACATATGTGTGTGGGTGTGCGTGCTTGAAAATTCGTCAAGTTTTGTCCCTTTCCCACTCCACGATGCAAAAGTGAAGAAGAGAAGCGAAAAGGAATGAGTGCTCTCGTTCCAAGTGAAGTTTCATGAAAGGGTGAGGCAATACCCAGTGCTGCTGATCTGACTCTCTCTTGTTTAGTGTCTCTACACGAACTTCCGCCCACAAGTGCCTCACCTTATATTAATATGCGTAATATTTGTGCGCTTATTGGAAATCATTTTGTGCGTTTCGTTTGCGTTTTCGATGCGGTTTCGGTG
Source organism: Drosophila pseudoobscura (assembly GCF_009870125.1). Taxonomy (NCBI): domain Eukaryota; kingdom Metazoa; phylum Arthropoda; class Insecta; order Diptera; family Drosophilidae; genus Drosophila; species Drosophila pseudoobscura. The sequence goes on along the minus strand of NC_046681.1, from coordinate 24,684,463 downwards.
CGGTTTTGTCGTAATTTCGCGACTCATAGTACGGTGACTCTCTTCATCAGAAGCGTAAGAATGGAATCTCGTATGCGACAAGGGAAAATGCAAAGGAACAGTATTATGGGTAAGTGGGAGAAGAGAATGTTGCTCTTTACTGTTTATTGCTTTGTATTCCTTCTAATAATTATATGCACTTGATTTTTTATTTGTTGACAGAGTCTATTGACTGGAATTCAAGGCCTTGGAACTCTACGTTCCCCCTCGTTTCCTGTTCCTTTTTGGTATATTCTTGTGCATTTTTTGTGGATGCACAGTCGAATATGGTAAGTTCTTACAAACGATCGCAAAATATGAAAATTCCTCTGACCCCTGATTCAGATTCTTGTTCGGATTCCAAAAAAGATGCCTTTGTGATTCCGTGGCTGGGGTCTGTTGGAAATAATTGCCCCGCGAATGCATCCATCAATCCGCGTATGCGAGTACCACAAATATGGATATGCAAATAACTCGTCGGGAGGGAAGATCCAGGAAGGAGAGGGAGAGGGAGTCGGACACATAACTAACTGGATTTCTCTCTGGGCTGTCAGTGGAAAAGGAAATGCAGCCCGATGGATGGCGCGGGTTCTATTGCCGAGTGTGGGACAAAGATGAATCCGCGAGCGCAGAAATTGTGGCACTTGATATCCATAAATACGTCACAATGTGAAAGTCTCTGCAGTGGCAGTGGCACTGGCTGTGGCAGCGGCATACAAACGGGTCTCAGTCTGTTTCTATTTATGCAAAATCGCGAAAGACATTGACTGTCTTTGGAAGTGGCTCTGAAGCAGCAGAAGAAGTTGCAACTGCTGCAAGTGTTGCCGGCAGTCAGCATTCGGCGGCATTCACTCTCTTATGAAATGGTTTTTGTCATTTATTTATCTCTTTTCCACACACAAATGAAATCTGATTGAAATGTGTCTGGTGGTGCCCCCAACCAGCAGCTGTTTGGGATTTGGGATTTGGTGGGTTCCTGGAAGATCCGCCTAGAGCCTGGAGCAACGACTTTTTGCCTAATTTGGGCCCGAAGGCAGCAACATCAATTTGGCCAATTATATTGACACTTTCGCTCCCCGAGCAACCGGGGAGGCGGCGAGGCGGCGAGGGACAACGGCAATCGGCATCAATCGACTCCAATCGCCGCTGCATGCAACATTCTACATTCAACATTCAACACTCAACACTCATAGCCAGAACAATGTCCGACAAGCTGTGAGCTGCCAAGACTCGACTGAGAAATTGGCATATCTCCGCTTGACAATCAAATCTCGGCCTTAAATAGACGCAGTCCCAGTCCCAGTCCCAGTCCCCAGCCCCAACGCCTCGGATGCAGATGGAGCTGGAGCCCAGCCCGAACTGGAACTTGGAGCGTTCATCAATTCGCCGCCGCCGCCGCCGGCTGCCCCCGGCTTCGATGATGTCGCGATGACCAGGCCCAAAAAGTGCCGCGCCGCAAAACGCAATCTCTGTGAGATCAGCCGCTGCCGCTTCGGCTAGAGATGCAACAATGGATGTGTGGCTGCAACTGCGGCTGGGATCGTGACACAAGTGCGAGGCTGCAAGCAACGCCTCACTCAGGCCCCGGCTCTCGGCCATGGCCAGGGCTATCAGAGGTGCCGCGGCAATTTTTCAACACCCTGCAGCACGAGGCAACCTCAGCGCGGTCCCAGATTTTGCAATTCGGTTATAAAAATTCTAACTGGAGCAATTGCAGTCAGAGCTCCGAGGATCGCCGATCGCCCGGGCCCGGGTCCGGCCTTTGGGGCAAGGTGGGTTACAAATTTGTTGCAAGTGACATTTACTCTGTTTTGCGCTCTGTCTGGCAGCCTCTTCATTTAGCCGCCAAATGGCCAAATGGCGCACTCCGTGGTCCCCAGTCCCAGTCCCAGCCACGATAATGATCGTGAGAGAATTCATTGCGCTGATTGTTGCGACTCTCTCTCGTTTCGTCTCGTCTCGTCTCGAATGGAATTTTAATGCAATCGCCGAGTGCTAATTTGTGTTTGCTGTTAATTATTATGGGCCAGGCCAAGTCGGCCCGAGAAAAACACACACAATCTAGAGCTGGAACGAAGGCCAAGTGCAGGAGATGATCATGACCAGAAATCTTTTAGCTAAAGTCCCGGAAAATTAATTTAACAAAATATTTATTAAGTCATTAAATTCCACCCAAAAATATAGTATATTGTCTATTGTTTTTTGGCCCAAAATTAATGTATTTTTGTATAATTTTAATGCCCTCTTTCAGGCCTCTCAAAACGATGATCTATTAGTCGACAGAGTCCTGTGGTCCCATATCAAAGGTTGATCGATGGTAAGTATTCCATTTTCATTATTAAAGCTATTCGACCAGAGTTTTCAGGCGCTCGAATTTTCAAACCCCTTGATCCTTCCCTGTTCTTGCTTCAGGAAATTCGAGGAATTACAAGGAATTTTTAAATTTAAATTTTAATTAAATTAAATTAATTTAATTTAAATTAAATGTATTTCTTTGTAATATTCTTATTGGTTTGAGGCTTTCACGAGACTTGAATGGGCTTGTATATGTTTTCTACATAGAGGGCGACCTTGCTCTCTTATCTAGGTTAAGGGTACCCCAAAAGGGGTTCCAAGAAGACGAGAATTTTTGGTAACCGAGTCCAGCAAAAAGACTTAAGAGCTCCATATTTATCAACCAAAAAAGCAGCTATTATCTGTCCAGAAAAATTAAAAATAATTTTTGCACAGACGAAAAAAGTGCATTAATGGAATAAAATATGTTAGGTTTGTTTAGAAATGAGTTCTTTTTGTGCATTAATCGTATAAAATATTTAAAGGTGTGTCTAGAATTTTGTTATTTTTTGCACTAATCGATTAAAGTATTTAAAGGTGGCTAGAAATTTGTTCTTTAGGTGGGGCCGCTTACTCATCAGCCCGCCCTCGCATAATCATTTTATTACAAAATTTCAATGGGAATATTTTTGTATTTTATTTATTTATTTATTATATATTTTTTTCTATATTTTTCTTTGATTTTAAGCGCTCTTTGATGTTAGTCCCATTTCTCAAATCCCCATAATTTTGCCATAATCCTTTCGTATGAAGTTCCCAGAGTTTTTGATACTTCAAAAGTGAAAATGGTGGGTTAGTTTTCTCCAAAACTATACACAATATTGTGTGTCCATTGCTCAGAGAAAAAGAGATGTGAGAAATCCGATTCAAAGACTTGGAAATCCTGCTATTTAATACTAATGTCCGCTATCTCTGAATCCGAATACGAACATGGCACAGCCTGCTGGGGGCTCCATCCTAGATCCGAGAAGGCACACATCCGGGTGGTGGGGGGAGGGGAAGGGGAGGGGGTCTCTGCGCACAAAGTGTGCATAATAAAAATTTGAAGTCGCGCTAAATTGGGTGATAAAGTTGATCTGGGCACGATAAGGCCATTATAAATGCATTTAATGGCTAAATATTAAATGTATATTCGTGCTGTGCGACGAGGAGGAGATCTTGTCGAGATCCGATGCGATCCTCCGTCGTGCTTCGCTGAGTTCTGGGGCCTGGAGTGGGCTTGGGTCTGGGTCTGGGTCTGGGTCTTCGAGCTGGTGTCAGGTGACAGGGGCTGTGGCTGTGGCTGTGTTCATGCCTGAATTTATGAAGTTGTTTGCGCTTATTAAATTTTAAGTTGAACACTTTTTCCCAACGCCAGACATGCAACGCCACACTTGGCACTCGGCCGTGTTGCCACTTGCCACTTGCCACTTGCCACCAGTCTGGCAGTTGGCGACAACTTGGCGTTGCCTCGCGATGCACAGATAAGATTCGGTGACTGGGGACTGGTTACCCCCCTCCCTCCCCCTTCCACACTGGAGCAATTAGCCCCCCAGGCGCTTGAAATGTGTTGAAAGATATTTGATGAATGGATATTTAGCGTGTCGGAGCGCATTCGGAGGAGCAGAGATCAGGAATGGCAGGGAGACGGAAAGGTAGCACCTCTTTCCCTTCTATTCATGAGCCCCCCCCCTCGGCTGCTGCTGCCTTGTATCCAATTTATTTACATAGAATGCAAAGGTACAATGGGCCCCAGGAGGCTGGCCATATTTCACGCCTTCGACCGACTCTATTAGATGCATTTTGCGACATTCAAATAAAGATGTCGCTGCGAATGAATTATGAATTATATCACGCGGTCCGCACCAAATTTGGTCAAATCCGTAGACCAAAACACACACACACAGTCGAAAGATGCAAAAGACTACACGAGGAGCAAGACAATGCCCCAAGCTCCCGCCCGAAACAAAGACAATGGCCGCAGCGACTACAAGAAATATGTAGGAACAACAACGACAACAGGCAACAGCCACCCCCCAACCCGTATCGGGGGTGGCACTGGACTTGGAGCTGGACCTGGAGCTGGTCTTGGAGCTGGTCTTGGAGCTGGACTCGAAGTTGGACCAAGTGGCGACGATATGCCAACGGTAACTGCCGCATTGTGTCGTTCTTTTGGATATCTTCATATGGCCATGGCCGTCCCATACCCATCCCCAGCCCCCCATCCGATCCCAAGCAAAAACAGAACGCTGAGCATTTAGTTGCATTTATTTGTTGCTATTAACTGGCGCGCTGACGCTTATCGCCCCCAGACCCCCAGACCCCCAGGTACAAGTCCAACTCCAAGTCGAATGCTAGACACGGAAAAAGGAAAAGCGCATGCGGCGAGAACAATTGCCAGAGAGGCAGGCAACGAGGCAGCGCCCCCGCCTACAGGCAGGCCCTCCAGCCAGCGTCCACCGGGACGTCCAGGGCTCTAAGGCATAGTGGTTTGGGGGCCATGGGTTATGAAACATTAGCCAAAAGACGGGCAAAAGACACCAAACTCTCTCGTAAGACGAAGGCGTGCCTTTACTTTAGTATTTCTGAAGACTTTTGCCCCCCCCAAAACCAGATTGTCCTCCACTCCGCCTCATACAGTCCCTGAAATGACTCTCCAGCCACTTTTGCCCCACCTCGAACCACTGTCCAGTGGCCTGGACTCCCAGCTCCCAGCAGGCCTCCGCCGGTCGTGGCGCATGTATTGTTATCGCCTCCACGAGATGCGCGGCCAGACTCCAGTCTCCAGGCTCCATCGAGTGCATTCTTATGCTATATTTCTCGTTCGATGCCTGCCCGGCCTGCCTGCCGTGGCTCTGCTCATATGGCTCTCAAAAAAACGCCATGTTCATATCTCAGAATTGGTCTGCGGCTGCCGGCTACCGGTTGCCCATTCCCATTGTGACCCCCAGCTGGAGTGCCTGCTGGTGGAGCCTGGTGGTGCCTCTGTGGGACCTTTTAATGTGCCTGGTAATGCTCATCGTAATTTTTCCACATTGACGCTGGCAGCTCTTTTTCCAGGCTGCGGCTGCGGCTGTGGCTGCCCCTGCATCTGGCTCCTTTAATCTGCATATCTTCATTTGACTCTGCCGCTCGGCGCGCCGCTTTTAAATGCTCGACAACCCTGGCGGGGGCGACACTGCCCACCCCCCCCCCCCACCCTTTGCTGTTTTGGCGTTTTTAGCAAAATAATGAGAATCATGATTTCTGCTCTCTGCGGTTCTCGGGCTCCACTCGGTTTCTGTGGTCCAACGCGATTTTCAGTTTTTACGCCATTTTATTTGATTCTTTTTTTTGGAGTGGAGTGGGGAGGAGGGGGCGGAGAGACCCGGTTCCCCGCCGTTTTATTCGCTTTGTGTGTACAAATTGATATGCAAATTTTTGAGTAGCTCTGCCTCGAAGCCTGGGGCTCTGAGAACGAGCTGCCTCTGGCTCTCCTGGGCTGCTGTACTTATCGTGGCCGAAATGAAATGCTACGGGGTAGCCCAGGTTAATTAGTCCCAAAGTGTTGGCCAGCGTTGTCATCGGGAATGGCCCTCGACTAGGTCTAGCCGGCACACGGCCGAGTGGCATCAAATGTGTGGAGAGTGCAGGATTTGGTAGCCATTTGTAGCCACACTTCAGCTCCCAAAATGCTGGGCTTAATGAGCTCGATAAGCGTACGGCAGAGATTTATTTCTTGGGAACACAATTTGCATAAAACGTGGAAAACGACTCATATAAAAGATTATAAATTAATATATGCCTGTGTTATAATAGCGTAGGTCTTTCCCCACACCTCTGCGGCATGTGTCAATCTCTTATCTCCTGCAATTATTAATTATTATCTCAATATGAATGTCGTGAATATTTAATAGATTTGCGTGACTCCGGCGTTTAAGGCCACGTCAAAATCAATCAACTTTTCTCAACATTTCCTGTTTCGAACGAGACATGCATATAATGGGCGATATACTCGTATCTAGTAGTATTGGTAGTAAATGGTCTTGAGATTTATTGCATTTATTGTGAATATTTCATGGCATAAACATTATAATTTATATGCCCTTTAGATGGCCTTTTGAAGGCGACTATTTTATGGATTATGTTACAAATAAATGCAGCATTTGTGCCTTAATTTTTGTGCCGGGCATCTATGTGTTTTGAACATAAATTTGGTTATTTTCTGACTTTTTTCTGGGTTTCAAATTTTAAAAATTAATTTTTTTCTTAAATTTAACTAAAAAACATCACTACTATTATTATAAGAAAAATGGTACTACTAACAAGAATAATTTAATAAATTAATTAAATTTTAATTTTTATGCATTTATCATTTATAAAAAAAAAATATTTTTAAATTTTATTTTTTCTTAATTAATAAAAAAAAAACCCAAACGTGCTTTATAGGATTTGGAAAATTAGGAAATGTCTTAAAATTTATTTTTTCTTAGTTAAAAAAAGTCTTGCACTTTGAGATTAGAAAAATTAGGACATATTTTAAAATTTATTTTTTATTTTCTCTTAGTAAAAAAAAACCGCTAAAAAAATCGTTTCTTATAGGTTTAGGAAAATTAGAAAATCTTTTAAAATTTATTTTTGTATTTTTTCTTAATTAATAAAAAAAAACTGCAATCGTCTATGGAATTAGAAAAATTAGGAAATGTTTTAAAATTTATTTTTTATTTTCTCTTAGTAAAAAATAAACACCTAAAAAAAATCGTTTCTTATAGGTTTAGGAAAATTAGAAAATCATTTTAAATTAATTATTAATTTTTTCTTATTTAATTAAAAGAACACCCCCCAAAAAAATCGTTATGGGATTAGGAAATCATTCTAATAGTGGAATATTAGTTCTTTCTTTTATGCCTTGAATTTTTAGTATTTTTAATAATTTTAAACTTTAAATATTTAATATTTTAAATAATTGAAGGCATAAGTGGAATATCTACTTCCTAATTGTAGCACAGCATACTCGTACAACTCTCCAACTTTCTGCAATTCAAAAAGGCAATCGATAGATGAGTGTCTGACATCCAAACCCCATTGAAATGTTACACCGCAAAAGTGACACTCCTTCTGCAGATACAAACAGATATGTACCCTTTAGATACACACACACACACAGAGACACACAGATGAAAGCCACACATAATCCCATTAAGGATTTGCCGAAATCATTCCAACCAGACGGAAGAAGAACCCGACCGACCCCCAACTCTAAAACAGAGCCCAACAGAGACCCCAACAGAGACCCCAACCCAGAGCCAGAGCCAGAGCCAGACCATCCTCAAGTTGCGGCATCATCATCTCCATTTTGATAAGTCCACTTTACATATTGCTGCCGCCAGCCTCCACCTTGGAGCCGATGCTGCCGCTGCAACATGGCCACAATAATCTTGGCTGCTCTTTGTTGGCCAGCCCCCCTCCCCTCCCTGGGCTCTCCTCTAGAGTGCGGTAAACAAGTTTCTGCACTCGCATAATCTGCATGAACCATAATTTTATTGAGAGCACGCCTGCCAATAAATAACTCTGTCCCGCAGAGAGAGAGAGAGAGAGATCTCCCCCCCCAGGCCCCTCTACAGCCACGTTCGGCAGCCGTGGCCATTTATTAATATGGAAATCTACAGAGGAGCCGCAGTCGAAGAGCTTCTGTTGTCCACCCCCCACCCCACACCCCCCGCTAAACACATTACACGATAGCAGCAAATGGGAGCCAACGTCATCGTCCGCATCCACATCGAGAGAGCCATACCGTCGGTTGCCCCGATCCCCAGCCTCATTGTTATCGGAATGCTGGGCCATAAGCAACGACCCGGCCACTGGCGAGAGTTAAACAGGCCGCCATTCCCCTTCCCATCCCCATACCCATCCTCATGCTTCTGGACCCAGTCGAGAAGCAATTTCAATTCCATGTTATCCGCAAAATATTAATTTTAATATCTCCTCAATCCGCACACGAGTCTCTGCCTCTGAGGCCTGCCCCCCCCCCGGACTGCGCATCCACACAAATATGATGTCCATAAATCTCGCTAATAACCAATCCTGGCCCGGTGTTCAAAATGCAAATTGCTGATGTCGTCTGGGCCCAGTGGTGGTTGGCACTGCGTCGATGCGTCCCCCCTCTGCCCCATGCTCCCCCCCCACGCAGCTTAGCATATGAAATGTTGTGCACATAATCCCCCAGCCATTTGGCACTTTCGGGCATAATCATAATGCCTGCAACCCCAACGGCTGCAACCCTTATTCGTGGCCTTCTGCTATGCAAAGTTACAGCTGCGCTGCTGGCGGTTTTCCATTTTATTCGTGGCCCCAAACCCCAGAACAAGGCTTGAATCGATTTAGTTTTTCGTCTAGACTTTAAAAGGAATGAAAGGGAATATCTTTTTTGCTTTATATATACTTATATCTCATTGAATAAAAGGTCTGAAGAGGTATGAGACAGTTGCTTGTACCTTAAACGATGAGTCTTTGGGGTTCCTTGGTTCTAAGGACAATTCTTTAGGTGTTTCGTTCTATATAACACCTAAAAATTCACTAAAAATTACATATTTGAAAGACCTATCTTAGAGATACAGCCAGTCGAAGTTCGTGTACTTTGTTGCTGGAATCTGGGGACCGAAAAGTGAGTCTTTTCTGCCTTGCAGTATCCACCATAGCCTTGCCTCTGGAGTTCTCGACTTACACACCATTTCTCACGTTAGTGGGGGATAATTATACGAACTTCTTCGACTTTGACCTCGGTCCGGAAAGTACTGTTGGGGCCAAACCATTGCCTGCTGTAATTGCCTCGACCTCGATGGCCATTTCGGGCTCTCCGGCGGAACTTGTTAAGCATTAATGCCTCTGGCACTGGGGTCTGGGGCCTGGGCTAGTAACAATTTTAATAAATTACCGTTTGCTTTGTCAAATTAGAATATTATTTATTTAGAGTGTAAATATGAACAGTTGACCACAGACGACGCAGGCATTTTAGCCATTTTATCCGAACTTTTGCCACAGAGCCACACATTTTCCGGACTGGAAAATGGCAAAATGGGAAATGCAAACATTTATCGACACGCACATTTGCTTTTGGGCCCGAAAGGACCCGCCTCCCTTCCACCTATTTGGGGTATCCTGTTTCTCTGCAGCGTCGTGTCGTCATTAATATTTATGCAGTGCCGATGGGGACGGGGAGGGGGCGGGGGATGGGGAGGGTGAGGGGGATTGGGTGCACTTTTTCGCAACACACACAAATTGCAGTTGCATTAGAAATGTAATTATTATTTTAATTGGACTGCAATGCTCATTTGTTTAGTGGGGCCCTGCCCCCTGCCCCCCTGCCCCCCTCTGCTCCACGCGGTGTTTGTCCGCACGGCGGCCACAAATAATAAATGGACGAAATAGTAGTCCCTGCCGGCGCCATTTGGAGCCATTTGGAGCCATTTGGCTGTCGGTTAACCGAGTCCCTGTAAATATGAATAATTTCGGACGATGCTGGCTCCGTTTTCCACTTATCAAATTAGTCAGCTTTCCCACATTTTCCTCATCGCAATTGCTCTCCCTTCGCTCTCCCTTCGCTCTCCCTCTCTCTCCCTCTCTCTCTCTGTGTCTGTCGGTCCATTTATTTCCCCTTTGTCCCTCGCATCCCCCTGGTCCTTCTCCACGCTCTACGCTTTTTCCAACTGCAGTCGCATCATAAAAATACATCTATCGGAATGCGGAAAATGGAAAACGAGTTAACCCTTAGCGGGGAATGGGTTTTTTTTTTGAGCTGTTTTAGATAGATATATTTATAGGAAAGTACTTGTATTAAATTATTATGAATTATTCCGATTATTATTATTTTTAATATTATATTATTATTATTATATTTATTATTATTATTAAATTAATTAAATTGGAGTTCATACAAGTACAAGATATTAGAAAATACCAATTTTTTTTTAATAAAAATGTACTAATATTCTCTAAAAAATTCACAAAAAACACTACTTAAAAGGAAATGCTAAAAATAATACAAAATAATAAGAAAAATACTTAAAATTATTAAAAAAAATTACAAGGAGCATCTCTCAAAATAGTTTTTATTTAGTGGAAGAATCAGTACGCTTTCACTTAATATTAAACCGAGAATTTACCAATTTTCTTTGGTTTCTTGCAATTAAAAAATTTAAAATATATAAAAAAAAATCCTTCCAACAGATTCTGAAGCTATTTTTCTGCATGTAGGTATTTATTTTTTATGAATGTAATTTTTATTTAATATAAAATATTATCACAGATACACAGAATTATGATGTTTCCTTTTTTTGTTAGAGCAACTTATACAACAGTCACGAAAAAACTTACAAGGTACAAAAAAAAATTATAAAAAAAATGCGTTTTATCCAGGTCGAAGAATTTTGATTATTTGGATATTATTAGGTTAAATTATCTGTCGAGGTTTCTAGGGTAGGTAGGTTTCTCTTAGATCATCCTGTTGGGCAGCTCGACTGGGTGCATTTAGGTGCTCAGAACTATCATTCAAAGTGGATTAAAGTGCATTCAAACCCTGGAATTGAGTGGAAAAGTTATGGCCCCCGGTTTTTGTTCCACCAAGAAAATGTTTCACCTCAAAGATGGGTACAATAGTTGTTCTATAGCAAACCCAGTGAAGGGTTAACATTTAGCTATTCCTCTGCGGGAGCCGTTTATACCCTCTCCTTCATTATACCCTCTGCGCGTTTCCCACGTTGCAGCCACGATTGTCGCTCCGCCCCTGCATAACAGCTTTTATAATTTCGTTGCACTCGAAGCGGCTCTCGACTCTCCGCTCTCGGCTCTCGGCTCCTTTCAGGGTTCTTCCAATCAACGCAAAGTGCAAAACGCGTTCCGCCCCAGCAGCCAGCAGCGAGAAGCCAGCACCCAGAAGCCCCAACCTCCCGCCCCGCCTGGGATGTGCCTGCGAGTGGCAGCTGCCGGATTCAAATTCAATAATTTTGCTGCTTCGCTCACGTCTCCGTCCCCGTCGCTGAAATAATGATGATGTTCGCTTCATTTTTCCTGTTTTCGATTCTTCCATTTTTGTTTCATTTGGCTGTCTTTACAGCCCAGCAATCCCCCAGCCAAGAGCTGAGAACGGGGAATGGGCATAGGAATGGGAGGCTTGGGACTCGTGGAATGGTGGAGCTCACACGAAACCGACTTGGCTTGGCTCTCAGGCATTTCGCGAATACACCAGAGATGGCAACATTTCAATAACAGAATCTTCATCGATGGGGAAACGATTGGTCGTCAGATCTATGGCTGATTAGTAGAGAGTTGGGAGGAGGAGAGGTGCAAGCATTACCTGGCAAGGGTATACATAGATGGGGGCTGGAATCTTTCATTTGTGTGCCAAATATTCAATGAGCTTAAGCGATTTCTGGCTGAAATATAAGCCATACCTTTGCGTTATAGAAAACAGAATCGATCTTAGAAAGGGACTAAGAGAAGGGCTCTGAAAAGAAGGTCACTGAAAGAGAAGACCTCTGAAAGAGAAGACTTCTGAAAGAGAAGACCCCTGAAAGTGAAGACCTCTGAAAAGAATGCCCCTGAAGCTAGTCCTTCTCTCACAAGTAAACCCTATTTACACAACCCCTATCTCAAAGATCTTCTGTGTTTTCGAACCCCATTTGATCTTCAAACTTTTCTAAAACCATAAACGTTTCTGCCCCCACTTTTGGTGGGAATATTGACTGGGAATCTGTGCATATTTCCAGCAACTAATCAAGCATCAGGCATCGGGCATCAGCCATTGAGAGGCACCAACAAACCAACTTTCCAGCTGTCCTCGCAGTAGTCTCTCGCTCGAACATCTACATAGCCTTTCGCTGTACCTCGGATCGATGTCTGATGCTGGCTGGCTGTCTGCCTGCAAGGCCGCCAACAAAATGATTTGTTTGAAGTTTGATAAGCGGATGAGACTGTCGACGGCATCATCGGAGTATCTGTGGAGGCACCATCGTTGGATTGGGGAGGCAGGAGGGAGTACTGCCAGAGAGACAGCCGCAGCAACAACAATAACTAAATGACTTTTGTTTCATGCGGAGGATGTATGATTGCAGTCGCTGGATCTGGAGTTGGAGCTGGAGCTGGAGTTGGAGCTGGGATCTGGAGGCTAGAGGCTGAAGGCTGGAGGCTGGAGGCTGGAGGCTGCCTTTGGTGGCTGTTGTCATGGCAGGAGCTGGATGACAATCCATGTCGCTGTCGTCGGCATCAGCGATGACTGCGACAACGACGACGCAGTGGCTGATCCACATCCACTTGCAATCGGCGCAATCAATACTTTGTTAGTTTTGAGCAACATGTTGCTGCGGTGCATCTGAGTCGTTGCTGCTGTTGCTGCCACAATGTTTGGTATGCAAAAAGGCAACTTTTGTTATCTTCATGACAATCATTGGCCCGGCTCATCCGTGTGCCACAATTGCTCGTTCGTTTTTGCGCTTGATTGTCTTCTGTCCCTCTGCCACATGTTGTTGTTGTTGCCCCTGCCTCTGCCCCTGCCTCTGACGACGATGATGATGATGGTGGGGCCACGAAATGGCGGCCGCTGATATGGCCGCTCAGCCAATGTCGATGTCGATGTGGATGCTGAGATGCCGATGCCGATGCCGATGCCGATGCCGTGGCCTGATGATGATTATTGTAGTTCAATATTTGCCTTATGGCCATTTCGCAACCGGCAACCGGCAACCGGCTCGGCCTGAGACGTTGCCGTTTTTGTCGTTCGTTTTTGTTGCCTCTTCTTTGGCTTTGCTGCTGCCGTTGCAAGTTGTCAGTTGCATTCACATCAAATTAAATTGTATTTTGCAAAATAAATGAAATTAAAAGGAATGACAACGAGCAGCAGCGACAAGTGGAGCGGAGCCGTAGCCGGGATGGAGTGCAGCCAACTGCGACTCTCTGTGGATGGGCTTCCTTTCCTTGCTTCTCCTCTCCTCTCCACTCCACTCCTTTTGGCTCTTCTCCTCTCACAAGTTCATATGCAATTTATGTTCCTTTCATTGTTTTTGCCATTCGCATGTCCGCTCATCCGTCTCCGTCTCACTGAACCTGTCATCCTCTATCGCCAGCTCACTCTCTCCCTCTCTCTCTCACTCCCTCTCTCTGTCTGTCTCTAAGAACGCGTCTCCTTTTACGGCGGGACAAAAACTGACTAGATCTGACCATGCCCCTTTGGTCCATGTGGCACCAATTGAGTCGTTGCTGGGGTCGCTCGCAAATTGCTGGACTTTCCTTTGCCTTTTTCCATAGAACTCATAGCGACAGGTGCACACAGCCACGGGAATCGCTAAAGGAATCAGCTAGAAATCAAAGAGCGTAATATCTAGAGTGCTCAAGTTCTAAAAAAGAGATCTATGGATCTATAGATCTACCAAAACTGATCGATTTTATTATCATATTATTTCGGGGAGTTTTAAAGCTTCTTGATCAATAATTTTTTTCAACATATTTAAGATTCATGCGCAAGATATTCATTTTTTTATTTTATATTTTCTTTTAAATTTTTATTTTTTTAAGTTATAATTTTTCAAATTATTTCTACTATTTTTTTAAATTTTATTATTATTATTTTTTAAAATTATTATTATAATTGTTTTAATTTTTTTAAATTTAATTTTTTATGTATTTAATTAAATTTTTAATGATATTTTTTATTTTATATATATTTGTTTAATTATTTTTTTTTTTAATTATTAAAACTTTTATTATATTTTTTCTTAAATTAATTTTTTTTTTAATTTTTCTTTTTTAATATTTCTTTTTTAATTTTTTATTGAATTTTTTTAGTTTTTCATTTATTTAATTTAAATTTTAATGATATTTTTGAATTTAATTTTTTATTTTATTTTTTTTTTTGAACCTAGTAATTTTTTAATTACTAAGAATTTATTTAAAAAATCAAATAAATAACGAAATAGAAAGTTTAGGGACTACATTTTAGGATATCTATAGACTATTGAAGGACCTAAAATTCCTAAAATACGTCAATGAATAATAATTTAGGATAAAACCTAAGGACTTGCCCTACATTAATGGAGCATATACCACAAATTTATGATGAATTTGAGGCACCTTTTCATACACATACATATATGTACATATTTCCCATGTCATTTCCCCGAATGATGTACTCATCCCCACCTCATATGCCATATCTCTGGCTCCGTATCCGAGCCATCTATCTGTTCGATATCCAGTCAACTGCAGGGCGCAGATGCAGATGCCATCAAGGCCCTTGTGCCCGTGTGTATCTATTTATCTAGGCAGCTAAATATATCTCTCGCTCTACATGGCTGGCACTAATAAATTTATAAAGCTTGATATTATCGCGGCAACGTAATCGTAACTCACTCCCCTCGGCAGCCCCTCGGCAGCCCCCATCCCCCCACCGATTGAGTTGGGATTCCAGCTAAAGCGGACGAGGCTGTGGCATCATTTGCATTTGAAGGAAACGATGCCACACGCACACAAGTGGGAAGTGAGGGTGAGGTTGAGGCAGTGCCAGTGGCAGTCGGGGAAGGGGCAGGGGAAGGCGAAACACAGAGCTATGGATGGATGTGGATGTAGCTCCTCTATAAGCCATCATCATAATGATGAAGTTCGATTGCAGCACAGCCGAAAGTATTCCAAATTTCGATCCGTAAAGGTGTGAAAATACCTACAACATCGAGCCTAGAGCATCGAGCATCTCGAGAGAGAGAGAAAGAGAGATCTACCGGATTGATGAGGGCGCTGAAAATGCTGTCTGCCCCCGAGGCAATGCCACCCAAAGATGGGGGCAGACTCTGGCTGTCATTAGCGGTATTCAAATCATAACATAAATACACTTGTCGTCTGTCGAGAACTCTTGTGTGGGGCATGGGGCTCCGAGCAGGGAGCACGGAGCTCCTTTTGGGTAGATTATGACAGAGTGAGGGACTCACCGCTCCACCGCTCCACGGCCGCCTGTCTGGCTGCCTTTGTCGAGCAACTTGTTGGCTGCATTTCATTTTGATAACTTGTCAAAATAGTCTGGAAGTCGAGTGCCTCCTCCGGGCATGATAAATGCGGCCAGACAGCGCGAAAGCCACTGACAAAGTGTTGAATGTTTGTGCCACTTTATTATTGCCATTAAATGTAGTGCTCCTGGGCCACAAGGGCTGCCCTGCCCCGCCTCCCCTGCCCTCCCCTGCCCACCCCTTTTGTGCCAGTTGTCTTTACGAGTCTGCTGGGGGCGCATATGCATAAAGCTGCGCCACTTTTCTCCCATAAACTTGTCAGGCAATGTCATAAAATCGAACCGAACTCTCATCCCTTGACCAGCAAATCGAAGACCATGCCAGCCATCGTCCCCTGTGGTGAGTCCCTTTCGGGGAGCGCCACGAAATATTGTTGTAATATTTGCAAAAATTATTTGCCGGACAGCGGAAATCGATTGCTGGGATTTGGAAGTGATTTTCTGCTACACTGAGGAAAAGTTTGAGTCACACAAATATGGAAATAAAAGTGGAACGGAATGGGAGAGATCTGGGGATGATTTTTGCTGGATTTTTGCCAAAAAGGTTACCTTTTCTATTATGGAAAACATTTTGGGATAAAAAAAGGATTATACCCGTTTAAACCCAATTTAAGCGTGAAATTAATTACTAATATTCCTTTTCCTACAACTATTTAATACTCTAATATTCCCTGAATATTTCCAGAATAAAAAGAAGACATTTATCAGTGAATTCCTTAAGAATTTTCCCGAATCCAGACCATTTATGGTACCACTTTGCAAGCCTCCAACGCAACACTCCCACCTACAAGTCCAGTCCTTTCTCGCAGTGCCTCAGACCCCAAACCGAAATTGATACGAACTTTGACCTAGGTGGCTGCTTGCCCTTCCCCCTTCCCCCTCCCCCCGCTGCACTTACCTTAATGCCCAGATCTGATTGGAATATGGTCTAAAGGAATTGGGTTTTATGGCAGGCTCAGCTTTTATTTATTTACAAGCTGAATTTTTGGGCCACTCTACTCTCCAGGGTCACATCTTGTGCCCCAACCCACCCACCCAGCAACCCCCCGTCGGAGTTCCGCTAATAAAGCCTTCTCGTGCCGCTGGCGATTCCTCTTATTCGCCGGGACATGGCTTAATTTGTTAGACGTTATCGCTTCCGCTTAAAGCCAACTACCGACGACTGCAACAAAATGCATTTGCCGGCGAGTGGTAACTGCAACTGCAACTGCAAACAGGCTCGGCAGCGGCAGTGGCAACTTGTTTGTGCATTGGATGGTGGCAGGGGTGGGGGACTGTGGCAGGGACTGGGGGCACGGTCACGTGCAGCGTGCAATAAGCGAAACATATTCGCATGTTGTCCGATCGGCCCCGGACGCGTTATCGATACTCGCGTGGCCTTGGCGGCTTCTAGGGGGAAAAAAACACTGATATCGATGTGTACATCGAAGTATTCGAAGGATGCATTTGTAGACATAGATTCGTACTTACATGTGTATGGAATAGGTGAGCTATAGAGAGGGGATCGCTTACGTTAGTGGATGGGAGAGTGGGGTGAGGGAGAAGACAGGGTTACCGATTCTTTTGGGGGAGATGGATATGCTTCGGCTCATCAAAACACAAGCACACAGATACGATGGAAGCCTGGGATGTCCGGGGATGCCCTGGGGTGCCCTGGGATGTCCTGGAAGTCCCTGGGATACTCTGGGATGCCCTGGGATGTCCTGGGATGCCCTAGGATGCCCTGGGATGTCCTGGGATGCCCTGGGATGCCCTGGGATGCCCTGGGATGCCCTGGGATGCCCTGGGATACGCTGGGATGCCCTGGGATGCCCTGCGATGCCCTGGGATGCCCTGGGATACGCTGGGATGCCCTGGGATGCCCTGCGATGCCCTGGGATGCCCTGGGATGCCCTGGGATACGCTGGGATGCCCTGGGATACCCTGGGATGCCCTGGGATGCTCTGGGATGCCCTGGGATGCCCTGGGATGCCCTGGGATGCCCTGGGATGTCCTGGGATGATCTGGGATGCCCTGGGATGTCCTGGAAGACCCTGGGATACCCTGGGATGCCCTAGGATGCCCTGGGATGATCTGGGATGCCCTGAGAGGCCCTGGGATGCCCTGGGATACCCTGGGATGCCCTGGAATCACCTGGGAAGCCCTGGGATGACCTATGATACCCTGGAATCAAGCACCAGGCGCTGAACTGGTAGTGTGCGAATGATCAGCCCTGGGCGGGACTTTTGGGTAGTCACGGAGAACTTTGATGGTGATGATGTGCCATCCAGAGGATGCCTCGCAAGTGGAGCCTTACGATCAGTCCACTTACCAGCTGTTCCTCGCTTCTTTTCCAGATTTTCATAGCCCATAATCAAGAAACTGTATGAATTCTCTTAAGGATCCATATTTCTTTAGCCAGCCTTTCAGGTGCGCGAAATTGCAGGCCACAATCGGCAACCATCTTGAAGAGACCTCAACCAGGCCTCAAGCCGTCTACTCTTCGACAGCCACAACAGAGAGAGGGAGACAGAGAGAGAGAGAGGGACAAGAGCAGCAGCAAGGACAACATGAATAATCCATTTTTCGAAACACTTGTCCCCCAGTCGCCAGTCGCCAGACCCCCAGCTCCCTCGACGATCATAGATATAAAGACAGACTGTCTGTCTGTCTGTCCGTCTCTCTGTGCCTCCCTCCATCGTAGGTGTTGTCTAGATCTTGGCCACGCATACAGGCAGCGGGAGCCAGAGCCCGAAGCAGGAGCTGGAGCTGCAGCTGGAGCTGGAGCTGGAAGTCAAGGCTGGCAGCGACACCAGAGCCGAGATTAAAGATTCCTCCATAAACAAACAAGCGAAATAATTGAGGCAAAGTTGAAGCAAACTACCCGAACTGTTGCTGGCCACAGAATGCATGAGTGGTGAGTGGGGGAGTGGGGAGTGGGGAGTGGAGAGGGGAGGGACTGGAAACCAGTTGGAATACTCGGTGCAACAATTAGCACGGAATTTGTGGGTGCCATAAAACGCGCTACACGATGGTCGCATGTTCTCTGGGCCTTGCAGCCCGTTTTCATATCAATAAAATCCGCGATTCTATGGGGAGCCTTTCGCGTCGAACGGTACTCGCACCTGGAGAGGGAGAGGGTCGCCTCTCCTGGCGCCACTCTCGGCACCCAATTAGACACACTTCAAAGTCCTCCACGGTATGCGTCGCCTCGCCCCGCCTCGCCTCGCCTCGCCTCGCTCTTGGTGGCCATCAAACGAATGCATATTCCACTCCACTCATAATTCCCCCCCCCCAGGACGTGGGGTTGGGAGCTGCTGCTGGGTTGCTTGGGTTATTATTCATAGACCGTTTTTCGGACGACGCGTCGCAGCAGCAGACGAAACTTAATTACTCGAATAGATCAAACAAATTGCACGCAAAATAAATATAATGCAGCACCCGGCCAGATACAGCCCGAAATGAGGTTATTAAGTTGCCCCAAAAGGCAGACGGCTGCCAACTGTTTTGGGGGGGGAATTATGATCATGAAAATTATCGTGTCTGTGCGGGATTGTGATCTTGAAAATCCCCATCCAGCCCGCCCCAGACACGGCACAATTTCTCATCGCTCATTTTCGAGGCGGCAGGAGGCTGGCTCTAGTCGTGGGGCTGTTAATAGTTTGCCTGTTTGCCCCTGTTTACGGCCGGAGGAAGCACGAAATGAGCTAAATTTCTTGGGAAAAGTGCAACATTGTGGAAAATGGAAAATGCCAAATGGAATCACCAACAATGCCACATTCTACAGGGGGGCGGGGTGGCCATGTTTCGAGGTGTTTATGGAGGAGTTCAGGGAAGGAAAGACGAGGCAGGCAGGGTAGTTCTCGTAGTAAGTTTGGGTCTAATTTTCCTCGCATATTGGTCTAACAGCTATCTTTCCTGCAGCTTTTGGATCGGTTAACGCGGCGAGCGTGATGCGGCAGTGCCCCTCGGTTGGTTCGGCGGGAGGATGGCCTTCTGCTGGTGTCACACGGGCCTCTTGATGGTGCAGTAAGGCAGAAAGATGCATTTCAAACCCACAACAAGAAGGGAAGCCATGGGAACATAGGAAAACATCTCCGAAATCCTGGTAGGGAAAGTGTCTACCTTCTTTTTCGACTGTGACTTCCTTGAACTCAACTTTTACTTGTGATCTCCCTTCCAGAATCAAAGAAGACCCCTGGCCGCACCAGAGGTGGATCTCCTCGGACACCAGGACTCTACTCTACTGCCCCTCGCTGACCCCAGGAAGGCACTACTTACATGGCAGCCATGGGGAGCCTTCCACTTGCCCCTTGCTCTACGAGAAGTTTGGCTCGTCTATTGTCTGGCTGTGGCAGGCCTTGTCATATTCAGCAAACATTTATAATTTGCGGCGACATCTCAAGTTGTTGCGGTCTAGAAATTATTATTTGTTGAGCGAAAGACCAGAAAGACGACTGCCAAAAACGACAAGGGAATAATTAAAAAGTTTTCCCAAAGCGAGGCACCGAAAATTCGTCTGGCAGGCCACAAAAGAAAACATCTGCCGCCCAGAGTAATGGGTGTGGGGTGGAGGGAGGCCTTTTGGGGCATGGGGATGGGGCGTTTCGCTGCAGGGATGATGATGAATGGCCTGCGCGTGGCATGTGGCACGATCGAGACTCGCACTTAACCAGAGACCTGCCAATTTGCATGAATTTATTGAGGAGGACCGAACCCTTTCGGAATGCTGCCCACTTCCCGGAAGAGAAACGTCAGGCTGGTGGGATATGTGTATATTTTTCATTTTGCAATTTTGCACGCCGGCTTTATTTTTGATCATTTCTCTCGCGTTTCTCTCGATTTTGTCAATGTTTTTTTTTATATGCAACTACCACAGTTTACATTACGTGTATTTATAGGTATATCTATATGCTTTAGTATACGTATATATATGTCTAGGTATAGCCATAAAATTAGTTAAGTTCCGACCTTTGAATCGCTCCGCTGCTCCAGGGGGGGTGGGGGTTGGGGCGTGTGTGTGGGGGTCTCCAGCTCCAGCCAAGTGCCTGACATTTTTTACAACTTATCGACTAAACTTAATGCATTTAAATGCCTTGAAGATCGCTATCAATTATCGTATATAGACACAAAGGATATACTCGTATATATATATATATTGTGTGGGGGGGGATGTGTGTGTGGGTGGGGGGTGTGTCTGTGTCTGTGCTAGTTGAAGCTTAGCGTAGGGTTATGCTCAAGATATGTACTCCACAAAAAACCATGTGTGTTCCAACCAAGACCGAGCCTGCTGCTCGGCTACTTGTCCGCATCGCGGGACTCTGACTCATCGGGCTCCAGGGCACCACCGCCCGCCTCCGTCTCGCCATCGGCCTGATCCTCCTGCTCGCTTAGGTGGCTCTGGTGGTGCTCCATCTTGATGCGGCTTAGAGGATGCCAGATATTGCCGGCCAGCTCATCGTCGCGCAGCGAGGGGCTCTGGACCGGCTCTGGAGTGGGCGACTTGCTGCTGCTGCCACGCTCCAGGGCGTAGGGATGCTGGCCCAGGAAGCCGGGAAAGCCCAAGAGGCCGGGGGGATAAGGATACTTGCCACCGTTGGCAAAGGGCGGCGGCGGTATGTTGGCAAAGGCGCCAGGACTCAGCTCGCCAGGCTATCAAAAGAGAGACATAGTAAGGATCTACAGTGGTACCCCCTTGAAGGCCACCCACACTCACCTTTGGCGGCAGTCCATTGAAAAAGGGCGGCAGGTAGGGAAAAAAGAGCTCGGGTCGTCGCTGCATAAACTCCTGCTCGGCCGTGGGTCCACCGTGTGCGGCCCCGGGACCCGGTCCAGGACGCATCGGCAGCTCCAGGGACATGCGGCGGCCCCGCCGCGAAGTGGGATTCGTCCACATATGAGTGCCCATGTGAACCTGCAGAGAGAGAGAGTCAGGAGAAGGGCCTCGACACTGGATAGGACCTGAGCCGCACCTTGAGATTTCCTTTGGTTGTGAAGGCCTTCTGGCAGACATTGCACTGGAAGGGCTTGTCGCCCGTGTGGGTGCGCATGTGGATCTGGAGGGCCGAGCTGGAGCTGAAGTTGCGCCGGCAGACGTGGCAGAAGTGCTTGTTGTTCACGGGCGGATCCAGGCTGGAGGTCGGCGGCCCGGCGGACATCAGGGCCTGCTGGAAGTCCAGCGGACTGGCCGGGAACCGATGGGCATCTGTGCGAAAGGAACATGGGGGGGGGGGACTCAGTGGGTTGGGGTTCCTTGGGGTGCTGGGCTGTGGCTCTACTCACGCAACTGCATCTTCATCAGCGACTGTTCGGCATCGATGGCATCCTGGGGATAGCTGCCCGGTGCTCCGCCCTCGCCGGCCCCGGCCTCTTCGCCCAAGAGCTGGTCCTGCTCGGGCTCCTCTTTGATGGGCGTCGCCTCCAGGGGCTGGGAGGCCACCACGGGGTCGCCCGACTGGGGCGGCGGCGGCGGCACCGGCACTGGCACTGGCACTGGCGGCGGCGGCGGCTTCTTTGCAAACAGATTCGGATTGAGGGTGAGCTGCAATGAGAGAGATTTTCTAGATGGGACCCAGACTGGGAATCTGATGCTGAATCCCGATTCTTGGGCGCTAATTTCTGTGCATTTTCTGCTTAATGTGCCGTTAATGCAACAGAGTTGGGGCACCCAGCGGGCACCCAGCGGCAGACTCTCTTGCCTCTTAATAATCGTATTTTTAACCGAAAGCCAAACCAAAAACATAATTTACAATTTTTCTATGGCATCGCGTGTAATAATGCCAACTAATTATCTCGGGCAGACGTTGCCGCCGGGTCTCATATTTTTATGGCAAAACAATTGTTCTCGCAGCCGGCGGTTGACACTCGCCCGACAGAAGGGGGGGGGATGGGTCCCCAGTGTGTGCCCCATAGACGCGACGAACAAAAGATTAAATAATTTTGCATAAAGCGTAGCATAATTTATTTGCTTTGAATGCATCGCACACACCGCCACCGATCCGGCACCGACCCCCCGCTCTCCCTCTCTCTCTGGGGGACTGTCACTAGCCGAGATCCTGCCCGATCCAGACCAGACCATGGCAGACACGACCACATCGTAAATTTCGCATCATCATAATGCATTCTCGTAATTACTTAAAATTTTTGAATCATTTAGAAATTTCAAGCCCAAAAGATGATGCCGATCCCCTAACCCGATCGTCTGCTCTAGATCATCAACAATGTGCTAAGCGAGCAAATCGGAACGTGGCTGGGGCCGAAGGAAGGGCGGTGGGGGGGGGGGGGCCATATGATGGGCGAACAAGGGTCTGTCTGGGGCTGCCAAAACCAGGGACTGCAGGGGGTTGCGGGGCCGCGCTGATTACCAACTGAAAACGTTATGACATTTACACTGCAATTGCATTTCGAAGCCAGTCCAGGAGCGGTTCAGGGGGCCAGAAGGGGCACAAAAGTCCAGCTGGAAGGAATTTTTTCCTCAAAAAAAGACACCAAAAGCCAAAGCTTTAATAAATTAAAGCATTTCGAGTCTTCCTGCCCTTCGGGTCTCTGCAGACTCCGCTCCTGTGCTCGGAAATTCACTCAGAAATTTTGGAAATACTCCAAGAATGTTCGCCATAATGAACGATGTCATTAGTCATAGAGCGAGAGACAATGCCGCAGTATGTGCCTGCCCCAGCCCCAGTCCCAACCCCAGCCAGAAATAAATATTAATACTCGCATTTGTACTTAAATGATGGCCAGGCAGAGTGGCAGAACCACAGCATAACCACTCCACACACACTCCACACACACTCGACATCTGTGGCGGGAAGCGAACGCACTTTAATAAATAATTGGCATTGTTGGGCGATGTAATCCAGGCACTTAAAGCTCTCCAGCGAGATGAACCGGCGGCTCCAATCCCGTCTCCAAGTTGGGCGAGTGCCGGCCACAAAGCGGAACGCCAACAATTAAGGCAAACTATGCTACTTGGCCACAATTTCTTCATAATAAGGCCGTACCCTCGCGCCACCGTTCTAGAGCAATTAATAATGCGCTCATAATTTGTATGGTTCCAGCCATAACGGGGCATCGTCCAGGCCATATTGGGCGAAATCAACCCAAAGCCGGGACCGAGTGAACCCGTGAACATTTTAATTAATCATGACCAAGGCAAGGCCCAGCCAACATGAGCTGGAATCGAGCTGGGGATTAGACAGGGTAATGTGGTGACCCCATCTTGGGGCATGGAATGTCCCTCAAGAACAGAGGCGAGTGATTAGTGGCAGAGTAACGACGAGGTAGAGTGAGCATGAGTGCGGATGGCTAATGAGTGGGCATACCAGGTGGAGGCTGGGAAGCAGTCTGATCATTGATTCACTCTCATGACACTCAAGACTGAATGAAGCGTTCGGGGAACAGGGTTTAGATGAATCAAAGGATCTAGATCATTCTTACACGAGTGTAAGAGTCTCTCATCAGCTTTCTTGGGACGGACTTTTGCTCTTCCACAAAGACTGTGTATATTTTTTGGATTGTTGGCTATTTCAAAGCGAAAAGTAACTCTTGCTTGGCCCAGGGCTGTGTATATTGTTGCTGGATTCATGAACCAACTCAGGGGCCAAGGCTTTGACGACCAGACGAGGCCGAGTAGGCTGCCGGCTTGCGGTGAGAGGCGCAGAAGAGGGAATCGCGCCTCCATAGCACAGCTTTTTGGTCCCTCTTGCCACATCTTAGCATTGCACAGTCTTGATTAAGGTCCATCATTGGTTCCATAAACAGCTCCAGCAAAATAAATAAACATAGATAAATCCCCAGAGTAAATATAGAATGCTGATGAGCACAACTGTGGTTTCTCGATAAATAAAAACCATAAACAGAACAAAACTTAAATGATCGATGATCGAGGCAGTAACAAATCACGCCCCCAATGAATTTTCTAATAAATTAATCTCATTTCGATCTCCTACTGATCTTTGGCCCAATCATAAATCGATCAAATCCCCTAACCATAGCCATAGCCATACCCATATATATATTTGTAGCACTCACCTTGGCCCCGTAGGGCGATCCGGCATCATTGTGGTGCGATCGGGTGTGGGTCTGCGGAGCCGTGACTTCTTTGGCATGTTCGCTCTGCAGATGGCTCTCCAGGGCGGCCAGGCTGGGCAGCATCTTGAAGCACAGATTGCACACATTCGGGGGCGGATGGAGGCCTATGCGGATAACAGACAAAGAGTTACTCGAGAGGTCACCGGG
Organism: Drosophila pseudoobscura; assembly: GCF_009870125.1. Taxonomy (NCBI): domain Eukaryota; kingdom Metazoa; phylum Arthropoda; class Insecta; order Diptera; family Drosophilidae; genus Drosophila; species Drosophila pseudoobscura. The sequence goes on along the minus strand of NC_046681.1, from coordinate 24,659,892 downwards.
AGGAGGAGGGGAGCAACGTCGAAACAGGAAAACGATCTGCGATATAATAAATATCCATCCGAGTAAAAGGTTGTGACATAATGAGGCGACAGATACGCGCGACGTCTCTCGATCCGGGAATGCGCCAATGTTTAAAAATAAATTTTCGGAATTTGGCATAGGCATATCATCACAGACATGGAACGGGGGAACGGGGGGACTGGGGGCACTGGGAAATGCTTTGTCTCGGTCCAATTGAGTTATGTCGCGGCGAGATCGCAGATTTATCGCGCTCCGACTACACTTGGCAAACGATCGCAAGGGTCAAAGGTGACAGACAAAGAGGCTTTGTCATCTTGGTATCCACATCCACACCCAAATCAAGTACTTACCCATAAATCCTAGGGGGCCGAACGGCAGCAGGGGAAATTTGGCATGGGCCTGGCCCAGGGCGTGCATCTCCTCGCGGGCTGCCGCCATCAGCAGAAGATTCGGGGGCATCGGCATACCGAGCATGGGCAGACCAGCCCCAGCCCCAGTCCCAGCTCCAGCTGCAGTGCCTGGTGCGCCTGCCACGCCGTTGAAGAGCCGCGCGGAGGCGGATGATGGCGAGGAGAGATCCATGGCGGGCATTTCCCCACTCTCGCTGCGTCCCCCTCCAGTCATGTCCAGATCCGATCTAGAGCGCTCATCGGAGCCATCATTGGGGGGTCTCCGCTCCCTATCTCTGTCCCTCTCCCTATCCAAGGGCAGAGGCGTGGCCGTGGCGGCACTGGAGTTGTCCCTGGAATCGTCCGTGCTGTCCATGGTCATGAACTCATCAAAGTCTCCGCCCTGCGACGACTCCGACCGCTGTCCCGAGTGATCCGAGATGGTGGTAGAGAAGTCCAGGGTGTCCGAGGTGCCCAAGGACTTGTTCGAGTTCTGATCCTCGATGCCCAGACGCTCGGCATCGCCCTGGGGCGCAGCCGGCTGGCCACTGCCATCGTCCATGGTGTGGATGCGGATATGCTGCTGCAGGATGATGCCGTTGGAGAACTTCTGGTGGCACACGGGACACTTGAACTGGCTGCGCATCGGCGGCTTGATCTTGTGGATGCTCATGTGCGCCTTCAGGTTGCCCTTGGTGGCGAAGGCCCGGCCGCAGATCTTGCAGCGGAAGGGCCGCTCGCCGGTGTGGGTGCGGATGTGCATTTGCAGGGAGCTGCGGCAGGACATCACCTTCTGGCAGAAGATGCACTGGTTCGGGTCGGTCAGCTTGTTCTCGATGTTGTCCACCAGCTGCTGCAGCTTCGACGTCTCCGAGGTCTTGTCGATCTCGATCAGGTCCTCCCACGACTTGTCGATGATGCGCTCCATCTGGGCGAGCGAGTACTCGCCGGGCGCCTCCCGGCTCGTCGAGGAGGAGCGTCGCACCAGCTTGGCGATGTGCATGTGCTCGGCCAGGTCGCGTTCCCGATCCCGCTCCCGATCCTCGCTGGGCGGACTGCCGGCGCTGCTCGCCTGCCGCTTCCGGACACTGCCGTTGCGCCGCGGTGGCACCACTGGCTTGGGCGTCTCCTTCTCGGTCTTCTCCGGCACGGGCAAGGGCTCGGGTCTGATGTCTGGTGTCACGACTTTGGGGGTCTTGGCCCGCTCCACGGGGGAGTGGGACTTTGCCTTTTCCTGCGGCTTCTCCTTCTCCTTCAGGTTCTCCTTTTCCTTTGGTCCTGGCTTGCTGAGATCCTCCGCCTGCTGGGGCTGCTGCTTCTGCTGCTGCTGCTCCAAGCGGTTCTCCTCCATCTCCTCCAGCTGCTGGAGAGGACTCGGCTCCTGTCCGCTCGGCGGCGGCGGCGGCGGCACAAAGGGCAGGCGGATGGGATTGAGGGCGGCAAACTGTTCCGTCGCGGAGGACCCCGGCTGGGGTCCTGCGGGCTGGGGCTGGGGCTGTCCACCGTTCGAGGCCGCCACCACGGGGGGCATCAGCATGGGCGGAAAGATCTGCGTGTGCCGCTGGTAGTGGACCTTGAGGTTGCCCTTCGTGGTGAACTTGCTGCCGCAGACGTTGCAGTGGAAGGGCCGCTCGCCGGTGTGCGACCGCAGGTGGATCTGCAGGGCCGAGTAGCTGCCGAAGATCTTGCCGCAGTATTTGCAGCGGTGCTTGAAGATCTCGCCGCGGCTCTGGGCCTCCTTGGAGGCGTACTCCGAGTACTCCTCCTGCATCTGGGCGGCGTGCAGGCTCTGGGAGGCCGAGTCCAGGACCTCCTCGGTGCGCCGCTGTAGCATCTCCAGGCAGTTGGGCTCGTTGGGGGCCGGCGGCGGATCGTGGTTGGTGATGATGCTCGAGGCCAGGCTCGAGCTGATGTCGCACATCAGGTAGTCGGAGCCAGCTCCGGGCTCGGCCTCCGGTGAGGGGTCCTTCTGGGCCTTGATCTGACACCGACTTGGCTCCTTCTCGTTCTCCCTGTCCCTCTCGATCTCCTCCTCTCTCTTTTCAGTCTTTGAACTCTCCTCGCGCCGCAGCTCGTGCTCCTCCAGCTCCCGAATGCCATTGCTGGGGTCTGGTGTGGCCTCCTCCCGCTCCTGATCCTGCTCCTGCTCCTGCTCATCCTCCTCCTCGTCGGGCGGCTCCTCCTCGTTGTGGCCCTCCTGCCTGCCCAGGGCCGCTGCCTCGGCCCGCTTCAATTGACTCTGTAGATGCTGGATGAGCTGCAGCTGCATCAGGTGCTGGCGCTGCACGTTGAAGATCGTGGACTGCACCATGGCCAGGTCGGCGGGCCGCTGGCTCCCCGCCGCCACCCCCGCCAGAGCAGTGGCCGCGAACTGGGCCACCGCCACTTTGGTATGTTGTAAAGCTTCCAGGGCCACGTGACCGCTTGTGGGCAGTCGACTGCTGGCCGAGATCACCGACAGATCCAGCGCCTCGTTGCTGTTCTCCGGCTCCGGCGACTCCGGGGCCTCGTCCATCTCCGGCTCCCGATCCGTCTCGGCTTCCGGTTCGGGCTCGGCCTCCGGTTCGGGCTCGGCATCAGGGGCCGCCGCCTCGATCCCGCCATTGTTGTTGCTGTCCGCATCCAGCTCCTTGGCAAGGAGATTCTCCCGCTCCCGCTCCTTGTCCTTGTCCCTGTCCCTATCGCCGCCGGCTGAGCCGTTCCTGGTGCCTGTGCCGCCCCGATAATTGATGCGATTGCGAAATATTGAACACATTATCCTCGCTCGATCGGAAGCGTTCCACCTCCTGATCACGATTGCTGCCGCGATTTCTAGCGCTGCTCATGGACTGGACCCTGCGGAAGATACAAGAGAGAAGAGAGAGAAGAGAGAGGGGAGGAGAGGCATGAGTGCATCGAAATTTACGCACATATTCCCGCCCGATAATATATGGAGTGCGATATATGGTTGGCGGGGCCAGGGAGGGGCACTGGGAGTGGAAGGGGGGGGAGTCTCGCGCCAGACTTTATGATAAATCTTTTTTTGAATATATGAATAGCGCTGTGTGGCGCAATTTTAGGCTTTCGTTGAATAAATGAACGGCGGAGGGTGGAGGGAGTGGGGAGGAGGGTTAGTCGCGTATAACTTAATATCAGCCTCTGCTCCGATTTATACATCTATATCTGGATATCGCGGTTTTCGGTTTCGGACTATCCGCGGATCTTGTGCCGGATTCCCGGCCCGGCCCGGCCCGGCCCCAAACAGTTTAGCATGGCGTAAGATTGGCGTAAGACCGGGGTAATTTATTGATTTATTACTCGGAATCACTCAGCATATCTTTTGGTCTATCTGGTGTATCTGTTCTATCTGGTACATCTGGGCTCATTGAATTTGCCACAAATCTTTCCCAATTATTCCGGTCACAGCTAATTTATCTGATCAGATATCGGCCACCGGTATTACCCCCCAGTCAAAAGGGAGCCCCACCCCCGGGACTAACTGAAAATATCGAGAGTGATATCTGTGCTTCTATGCTTCGATATCGATGGTGGCATAGCAAGGGTTCTTTTCTAGGGTCTTAGTTCGAGTTTCATTAAATACATATCTCTACGATATAATATCTTAAACAATAATATAATCGTACAAATGAGGCAGGGATCAGAAAGAACAGACGAACGAATCAAATGAGATAACGAAGAAGTGCGTGTGAGCAAGTCGCTACTGTGGCACTGGAACAGCTGGTGAAGGTGTGTAAATACACCGTATATCTAACGAAACACCGCCGGATTAGCGGGAAAGCGTCAAACGGCACCAGACGCGCTTCTTCCCGAGCGGCTGCCCCTCGGAGTGCATCCCAGCGAGGTGCAGTGGTTCATGGTCAGCCACCAGTCCATCAAGGGCACGGCCAGGCCCACTCGCTACAACGTGATCGCGAACACGGGACGCCTGGACATCGACCTCCTCCAGCAGATGACCCACAACCTGTGCCACCTGTTTCCCCGCTGCAACCGGGCCGTCTCCTACCCGGCCCCGGCCTACCTGGCCCACCTGGCCGCCGCTCGCGGACGACCTTCGCATCCCCCCAACAGGAGTACAAGAAGCGGTTGATCGACCCGGCCCTGTCCAGCAAGAACCCAATGTAATTTTATTATGTCTGTGCCAGGTTTCTCTTAGTGTAGGGTTATAAGAAAATTGCAATACTTATGCTCTGGATAATCATGAATGAATGTAAAGCTTCTATATCTAAAGATCATCCAATTCTTGCAGTTTTCCAGTTTATATTCTGAGAAGACTATAGAAAGTGCTAACCGGTTTCGATGTTCAAGGAGGAAGGCTCTAGAATGGTTATCTCCATGGTTATGAGAAGGTTCTTTGGAAGGCATCTGAAAAGAACCCAAGGACCTATAAAAAAGAGGCTCCACTCAGTGTTACCCATCCTCACCTTGCCCAGCCTATTTGTTCTTTTTCCGAAAAGCTTGCCAAAGGCTGGAGCCAGTGGGAAAATCGACCGCCATCCGAGTGTTGGACCGACGACCGCCAGTGATAAAGTGACGTCCTGCGAGGAAGACCAGCAGACGTGTGTTCAGATACCACCAGCTGTGCAGGAACTTGAGATTCATTTCGGAAACGAAACAAATCCTTGGAATATTTCGAATTTTGAAGGGAACTTGGCCGGGAACTGTGATGGGAAGGGGGGGAAACCCCCTGATCGACCCAGTAAACTGTTCAACATAGAAACCTGTCTCTATCGCAATCGATTCCCCACAAATTCTGAGTTACACTTTCAACAGGGCCACAAATTCTAGAGGGCATGAAGTTAAGCAGAATATTTCCAAATGCCAGGGAAATACGGGTGGGGGTAGGGGGGTACGGGTACGGGCATTACGGGCGATTGCTTTATGATTATTTCCCGGCAATTAAGTGAATTTATTGGCAAAGGTAAACACACTCGAATACGAATTCGTGTGTCTCTATCGATTGGCCACACTCGAAATCATCGACGCACAGGCATCGGGCGGAGAGCACACTATTTCTATCAATGCCGATGCGAGGCTGGCAATGGGCTCATCCGAAATCAATTTGTTTAATGCAGACAGCGCTTTCCCACAGCCACCGCCACGAAGGAAGGGGAGGTGGGGAGGGGAAGTTAACCCGAAGTTGAGGCCCAGGCAAAAGTGTTAACCAAAAATCAAGTGAGTCGGAGTCCAAGACGAGACCGGCAGCCACAACTTATTCCACTTGAGATGATTTCTTGAGCGATTTACGCACAGCCAAAAACATAAAACTTCCGCAATTGCCGCACACGAAACACGAAAAACTCTTTGGGGTTTTTTGAGAAGTCTGCGTAGTTGTTCTTGGAGTGTTGCCAAGCTCTCATTTCCTTTGTCACTGACGAGAGAAAAACCACCATCTTTCCTGCCAGCAGGTGGTCCAGCGCCAGCCAACTCGAAAGGAACTCTAAATCTTTCGGATCTCTCGGATCTTTCGAATCTTTCGAATCTTTTGGGGCTTCGAAACAACACGGCGTCAATCATTTGGCCGAAACGTGAATTATGCCTAGATATGTAGATATACACGGCTTGTCTGCAGCGGATATTGATCAAAATTCATTGCAATTTGCTTGATTGATTGATGGTCTACACACACACACACACATGTACATGTATCCGGGGCCAATTGAATGAATGAACCCGAAGCCGAAACGTAAACAGTCGTGACTGATTGAAGTCTGTTGTTTCAACCGTCGATCGCGAGCACGAGCGAGTGCCACTGAATGGACAGATGGGGCAACACTGGTTCTCGAGGGGCGATTCTACTTGAGCGAGTGTCATCTCTGACAATCTGGGAAGATGAGGGGAATTATTGGAATTTTTGGTAGTACTAAAATCGAATTTTAAAGCAGAAATATCACTACTTTGCCTGGAAGTTCCCCCTCTAGCCCGAAAAAAAAACATAAAGAAAGTTTAGGGAACAAAAAAACCTTGAAAAAAAGGTGGAAATTGTTTGAGGCAAATTTATGAGCTTCGCTTAAGCAGGGGGTACTACGAGTACGAGTACTGGTCTGGTTAGCTCTCCTCCCCGGACAATAGGGCCTGGCAGTGTATTGACCATTTTGCATGCGGCATGTCTGATGGGCACGGGGGGGCACAGCCAATGACGACGACGGGTCTCAGGTCCCAGGTCCCAGGTCCCGGGGCTTACAAAATGTCTGCAAATTTATTAAGCTGAAAAAATTTTATGAGTTGAATTGGTATAATTTTCATATAATTTTTGAGAAAGAAGCGAAATGGAACGCTGCCAGACGGTCAACCAGTTGGGTTTATGGCCAGCGGGGGGGCTACGACGGACCTAAAAGGAAGGATGTCGAGGGGTAAGCGCCACACACACACACACACACACACACACACTTGAAATGCAAATGTGTGCGTGTCTGAGGGACAGAATGAATGGCTGGGTTTTTGTGTGTGTGTGTGTTGTGGAAGGGAAAGGGCAAGGGGAAGGGGAAGCCAGCACACACACAGACGCACAGGGGTCTGGCCTGGCCAGGTCTGGCTGGGTCTGGACTTCTGGCCAGGGACTGGGTCTGGTCTCAGCAGCGGCTTGTAGATGAATTTGTATTGTTTTGCATTTGCTTTTGGGGCGCTACTTTGTTTTTGCCTCTGCTTTCGCTTCGCTTTTTTGTTTTTTTGTTGTTTTGTTTTCTGTTTCTTTTCTTTACGTTTTTGTGTTTTTTTTTTTGTTTTGTTCCAAGGATGGTGGGGGAGGGGTCTGTGTGGAGGGCAGGGTTGTTAAGCTGCCATTGCAAACAATTAAAATCATAAGAGACGCACATAAATTATTCATGGCTTAATCTAAAGTGGACAATCTATGCAAAGTACCCTCGCACACACACACACACACACGCACACACCTACATGGTGGATGTATCTGTATCTGCATATATGGTCGAACACTTGTTCGCCCCCTTGATGGCCATTTTTGATATTTTGCCAATCTTCTGTTGCTGCTCTTGCCTTGGCCCTCCTTTCTGCCTTAATTACTCATAAACGAAGGAAATAATTGCATTCAAGTGGCCTTTCCTCATCCCTCATCCTTCTCCCCCTCTCCCTCTCTCTCCGTCTCTCCTTTTGGGGCTCCTCTTTTGTTTCCCTTCCGTATCTGGCAATTAGATGGAACAATGAAATGCTCTGAATTCTGGTAACTCAATTTCGAGGCGAGTCGTCGGCTCTGGAGGAGCCGAAACCCTGAAAGGATACTTCTTTATTTGCGGATTTGGCTGGCTCTGGGCCTCTGTTATCGAATTGAAAGTGTAATCGATTGATGGGGCTTTGATTGGCACATTAGAATCCATATTGAATGATTTAATGGGGGTAAAGGTATTCATTATGTATTCATATAGCATTTGGCAATAGACATTTGCTTTGGATTGATGATTCATAATCAATTCTATAACGAAATAAAGTGGTTATGATGTGGACTGTCGAATGAAGACTGGAGACCTTGGAGTTCCCTCCCTGTGGAACCCCCACCTTAAATAAAGGTGAGAGATTAGATTCATTCTGTTCCTTGGACGATACCTCAAGCTTCTTAGTGTTGTTTTCCTGCCAAACAATACAGTCACCCCAAGCAGATGGAATATATCATGGAATACAGTAGCGGACAGTGAAATGTGGACAGAAATATGCAAGTTTTGGTTTGTTTTTCAAGAAAAAAGGCCATGAATCTAAGCAAAAAATATAAAAAACTAACGAAAAACATAAAAAATTTAAAAATAATAAACCAAACGTCCTAGTTTTTTATAAGAATCCCTAAATTAAAAAGTATTCAAATTTTTTTTAAAATTTAATTATAATATATTATTTTAAAATATTACGGAAAAATGCATTATAAATTCTTAATCCGGAAATAAATTTTTTCTGTGATTACATTTAGTTCTATGAATATGGAAAAGTGTTTTTTATATATCATAGAATACCTCCAATAACCTCTAAATACCTCCCTCCAATAAAATAAAGTTTTAAAAATTAAGTAACCCCTTAAATTGATCTATTATCTAGCCAGCTAATACTGTTTTAGCATATTTGCATAACTAATAAATAAATTAAATTTTAAATTCCATCAAGCTGTTGTTCTATTCATTTCCTCGTTCGCGACAAAGCCCAAAAATTTGTTTTGATGAATATGAATTGAATTTGGTTTATTGCCCGCGCAGAAATAATGCCAATAAAAAGGCAGCTGGCTGGTTCTGGCCAGGTTAGAACGGTTTCGATTGGTTTTGGCGTCTAACTAATAAATTTTCGTAGCAATAAAAATTCAATTTATGCGGTTTATTGAATTAGCGAACGGATCGAAATGAAATGCAGAAATGCAATGCAGAAAACCCGAAAGGGTAGAGGGGAGACGAAAGATAGATAGATAGATAGATAGATAGATATGTATATAGATGGATGCATAGATAGATTCGCATGTGGCCCACATTATAGTAGAATTTGCGGCAAAATATTCACAAAATATGCCGCATGCCATGAGCAGAATAGATACATTTGTATCTATGTATCTATTGTCTATGCCGCACATTTCTGTCATAACATGAAATAAATATTTCACTCGTCCGCTTGGCCCGTGTTTTGGCTTCCTCTGTCTTTCCTTGCCTTTCCCTTCCCTTTTTCTGTATTCGTTATTAAAATGAAAACAAATTTTATATAAAATATAATACGTACAACAAAGAGGGGCAGGGGGGGACAGGCGCGAAAAATGAGAAATAGACTGGCCACAAAATGAAAAGCGCTTCGCATTTTTACAAATGAATTTATTGCCAAGCCAACGAACAGGAAAAGATACAAAGAAACGGCCACTCAAAGATACATTTCGTCGCTTGCATCGCGCGACTCATAAATTAATTAGAACAATAAAACAATAAATGTATTTCAGAGGGAGAAGCGTACACTGACAGAAAACGTAACTTGTATCTGTCAGATACAACAGGATTATGAATTAATGGCACGGCTATTCTCTCTTTGTCGCATCTCAAGAGATCTGGTGCTCTTGAGCACTTTCTTTCGGTGCAGCACACACATCTATCTTTGGCTACGGGCTGCAGATACATTTCTTGGCATCTTATTTAGGGCCGGGCATCAATTGTGGCTTGATTAAAATGTTTTTTCCACCGACCACTCTATGGCAACAATTTCTTCTAGTTCCAGAATGCATCTGCCAGATACTTTGTATCTGTGACACAGTGACTTGACACCTGTCATCTTTTCGTTTAACCTTTCGATGGCCAATCACTCGACACTCGACTCCCCATGCCTCCCCCTCTGGACGCACTCCCCTTGCCCTTCCCCAGGCCTTTCTTTTAATTTTATTCTTGGCATGCCTGCCTGGCTCTTGCTCTTGTTGCTGTGCATCATCTTCTTCTTGCTTGTCATTGCATAACATGCAGACACACGGATACGGATGCACAGATACACGGATACACGGATACACAGACACTTGTATATGTCATATCCTCCGGCACATTCTCTCGACCCACAGGCCCATGTCAGACACCCTCTCCCTGCCTTGACCCCTGCCACTGTCCCTGTCCCTGCCCCTGCCCCTGCCCCTGCCCCCGCCCCTGTCCCTGCCCCACTCTACTTGCCACCTTTGGGGCACAAAGTAGTTGTATTTATGTTAACTTTGACACAAGCTCAACATGCAACTTTTCGGTTGTTCCTCTTGCTGTTGCTGTTGTTGTTGTTTCTGTCTGCCTTTGTTGCAGTTGTGTGTTGCATGTCCTCGCATAAAGTGTCAAAGTTAAATAATCTCTCCCCTGCCCAGTGCCACCACGGTGTGAGGCAGAGCTGTGTGTGTGTGCGTGTGTGTGTGTGTGTGTGTGGGCAACCTGAAAAAGTAGCCCCAGGCCCAATTTAGATCTTGTTTAATATGTGCTCCCCAGTTTTGTGGGTTATGCAGGATGGGGCAGCATCCATATGAATGCCAAATGATTGGTTGGAGTGTGTCAAGGAGATCCTCGTAGAGAAATTACATTTTTGCCAGAGATTTTTGAGAGTCACATAGGTGAAGCAGTCGGTCAATGAAGTCATTCGGTAGAACGAACAGAAAATAAACGATTTAAATGATGTATTTTTTAGGGATATAATTGAATTTAATCGGAAATGGATATTCGAGGGACACTTCTTTAGTAGCCCTTACTATTTCCTAATAGAATTCTTGAATCATTTAAGCATAACATGTCCAGAGATACTTTAAAGTATTTAAATGGGAATGAGAGTAGACATGGGAATATACTAGGGGTATCATAAGGGATATGATACTATATGAAATCTTTTGCAGGACTTAAACTGAAAGAAAACTTTAATTATTTCTTTAGGCAAAAGAATCTTCCCTTCAATGGACTCAAGAGCAAACTATTCCTCATATTCTTATATATATCTATATCCTATATTCCCGAAGGACCTTTTTTCCCCAATTTATGCTGCAACACCTATTTATTTAATCACCAAACATGAATTGCTTTGATTTCGAGTATATTTAACAATATAAAATGGGGCTATCAAATATTTACTTAGTTCTTTCACAATCAACTGAACATTTAAGAACAAGGAATGAAATCTATCCGGGTATCTTTAAGCTTGAACAATCACCAGAAGGCACATTCTAATATTCCAATCTAAAGCATAGATATTCCTTATAGTTCATGTATTTTTAAGGGTTTCCCCCTTAGGCATTTGTAATCAATTAAAGATGCTTCAATGCTTAGAAATTCCAAGTCTCTCAATAGAACATCTGTGTATATTTTAGAGCTTCAGAAGCTGGCAAATGGTTTACCTCAACATGGAGTACATTCTCAGTGAACATTGCCATAAGCTCTTTTATTTCTATATTCCAGTTTAAAGAACATGAAAGTTTAGATAGTTTTTGGTAGTAAAAATACTTAAAGTAAGTTTAAATTGCTGTATTAAAGTATTTTATTTCAAATTAAAGTATTGCCAATATATTCATGATAAACTTGGAATAATTTTAAAGACTTCTCAAAGGAATTCCCTGCAAAAACCCGGACTATTAGACTATGAATGTTTAGACCTATTAAATTTAACGATTTTTGATTAAAGGCTTTAATTAGTTTCTTGGATTATACAATTCTAATCTGTATTCTTAAATCACTATAAATTGTATATTTTTAAGCCCCTCTATTTATTTCCACTCACCTTTGCTGGGGGATTTGACTCCTTCTTCCTTGAAGGATTCCAGGCTATCCGCTTTGGGGGTTCATCTCTGGAAAGTATCTCCTTTTGTCGTATGTATCTTGCCGACGGCAATCGCAAAGATGATGCGTTGTTTTCACACAGGATTTATAAGTATTCAAAAAATTGTTTTTTTAATACGAAAATCAAGTTTATTGCACATTTTGTTAGCCCTCTCTCTCTCTTGATCTCTCTCTTGCTTTGTTTTTTTTTCTTTCTACTTCTTCGCTCTGCTCTGCTCTTCTGGTTTCCTTTGAGTTACTTTCGTTGTTGCTTTTGCATTTTGATGTGAATTTTATGATTAATTAAACACGCGCGACCGCAAAAAGCGACTCCGTCTCCGTTTCCGAGTGCGGCCCCGGACCCGTTCCCGCTCTGCCCACGCCCCTGCCCGCACACACACATGCCCCCCGCCCCCACACACGCACACGCACACGCACACGCACACGTACACGACGTACCGTACGCACACACAGGAAGGAGGCTGAAATATGCGTAAGCAGCGACGTAGCGACTGCGACGAGACGACGGCGGTGATAAAAACACACACACGGGGCGGCAGGCACACCGTGTTAACCGTTAACGGTTAACTGTTTTTTTGGGTCTGAATAGAATTCGTGGCCAAGGAGCTGCCAACTGGTCGCTGGTAGTGCCAACTGGCTTTTGGGGCTGGCTGAACGTCGACTGAACGCGGGCGGGCGCCACTGGAGAGCCGCTCTGGCGGCCAAAGGTAACGGTAACAACGGCAACGGAGAGGCAGAACCAGAGCCAGGCGACGTCGACGTCAGAATGTCCTTAACGGTGGCACCACGGCCGCAGCAGCAGCAAGCAGCAAGCAGCAGCAGCAGAGGCGCGCACTTGCGATTACGACGACGACGACGACGATGGCGATGGCGATGGCGATGACGACGACGGACCACGGACGACGGCGCGCAGTGTCCTGCGAGTGCGAGCTGGAGCGAAGTGGTCCCCACGATGGCTGCGTTCGCACGCAGGAGCCGGGCGACGGCGATGGGGCATTCATGCGATTCCGATTCGGTGGCGGCGCCGCATTCACAGTGCGAAAGCTTCGCGCCACGAATGCCGTCACACAGAGAGAGGCACAGCGCGCGCGAGAGAGAGAGAGAGAGGGAGAGAGAGCCACGGCGTGTATCTGCTGGTGGCAAGAGAGCGTACAGAACCCCTTAACAGTTGGGGAAATGCCGTATAAGACTTTTATGTTAACGCTGATAACAGAGCTAACAGAGCTGTTACATGGTAGAGGGTCTATAGCTGTGCTCTTCTGACGCACGCCAGGCAGCCATTTATGGGGAGTGTTTTGGGAGAGCCATAAATCACTCTCTCTCTCTGTCGCTCTATGCGAGTGGCTGTGTGTGTGTGTGCGAGCTCTCTTTTAAGGGCCCAACACCAACTCGGCCTCTCGCTGTCTGCAGTCGGCAGAGGATGGGCAGGGGAGGCACAAAACAAGAAAAAAGTAAAACGGAAAATCGTCTTCGGGTCGCTTTTTTTATCTCTGTTGCGCAGCGAGCAGCGAGCGACGTATAAATAAAACGCATCGGAAATTATGACAACTTTAGGCGGAGCATAGGATGTCGGCGTCGTCGTCGGCGTCGGCTTCGGCGGCGGCGTTGGGCTCTTCCCTTTTTTTTCGTTGGCTCAAGCTCAATCATATTTCCTTTATGTGCGCCCCGTCCCTCTCTAACTCTTTATGTGTGCTGGCGTGTTGGTGTGTGTCTGCGCTCTTTCTATGTATGCCGCTCTGCGAGAGTGAAGAGAGGGTTTCTTTTATTTATCCATATTTCCTTTATGTTAGCTTTTGATGCTCCTTCTTGTTTTTCGTCTCTCTGCTTCTTTGACGCTGATTGTCCTTTTTTTCGTGGGCAGGGATTCCTTGAGCAGCTGAAATGCCGACGGGAAATGAACTTTTTTTTATTTTTTATTTTTATTTTATTAGAAATCAGCTTTACTTAAACTATGATCTAATTTTAGTGATATTTACATTTACATTACATCTTATATTATAAGAGTTTAATGATTAGGTTTATATATACATTTTAATGATGTGTTATTCAGCAAATTTTTCTATTTTTTATGTTCAATGGGTGGAGACGTTTGAGTCTGCGTGGGATTTGGGGGTGCAGTAATCCTCTAGCTGTTTCATTTGGATGGTTAATGAGCCTATCGTTGTATCGACTGCTATGATGGTTTATTTGATCTCCAATTTTTGGGATGAGGAGATCTCTTTCCAGCATTGTGGTCCGAACAAACCACGGGGCACCTGTCATCGCCCTTAGAGCCTTCGCTTGCATGACTCTGATTTTATTCAGATGCGTCTTCGCTGCACATCCCCAGACTTGAATGGCATATGTCCATATAGGGATTATAATTGCCTTGTACAATATGACTTTATTGCGTAGGGGAAGCTTACTTTTTGAGTTCATGAGCCAGTGCAACTTTTTGAGTTTGTTTTGACATTTGATGACTGTAGCTCTGATATGCGGTCCCCAAGTTAGGCTTTTATCGAAGTGGACACCGAGGTAGCAGTGACTGCTCTTGCGCGGAATTATATTTCCGTTGAAGGTTAGGTCTGGTGGGTGCTTGCTTCTTAGAGTAAAATTTACGTTAACTGACTTTGTTTCGTTAATTGTGATGTTCCATTTTTTTGCCCATTTTTCCACGGATTCGAGGTAGATTTGAAGTTGTTCAGCAACGGCTCTGTAGCAGGTGGATGACGAAAGGATAGCAGTATCGTCAGCGTAAGTGGCGACCAGGAAGTTGCTTGGGTTGACGTGCGGTAGCGGCATGTCGCGTGTAAACAATGTGTACAGGATTGGCCCAAGGACGCTGCCTTGTGGAACTCCAGCTCTGATAATTTTTATGTCTGAAATAGCGTCCTTGATTGTGACAATAAACGTTCTTTCTCCCAAAAATGACTTTATGACTGAATACTGGGGGGCGGGTAGTAGCATCTTTAATTTATATAAAAGTCCCTTGTGCCAGACTTTGTCGAAAGCTTGTTTCACGTCGAGAAACACCCCTGAGCAGTATTGCTTAGTTTCATAAGCGTTGAGGATGTGTTGAGCCACTCTGTGTACTTGTTCCGGAGTCCCGTGCTGTCTTCTGAAACCGAATTGGTGCTGTGGAATAGCTTCCTTGACGCAGCTTTCAGCCACCATTCTGCTCAAGAATATTCTTTCGAATATCTTGGAGAAAACTGGCAGTAGGCTTATTGGTCTGTATGACTCTAGGGCTGACGTTGGTTTACCTGGCTTTAGTATCATCACAATCATTGCACACTTCCATTGGGTGGGGAAGTGGCCGATGCGGAGGATGGCGTTGTAGAGTGCAACTAGAAACATAACTCCCTTGCGTGGAAGCAGTTTTGCGATGCGGGCATCTATTAAATCGTGCCCAGGAGCTTTGTTGTTCACAAGAGCTTTTATTTCCGCTTGGACTTCAGAAGGTGAAACTGGCTTGGTTGGTATCGACATCTGTAGGGGCGCTTCTAAGTACCAGGAGAGTGCTCGCGTGTGATCTTGAGGTGCTATATCGGCTGGAGTGAATCTGGTCTCTAAATTTCTAGCGAACGCTTCTGCTTTTTCCAAGTCAGACTTCACCCAGGTACCGTTGTCGTTTCTTAATGGAAAGCTGCACAGTGGCTGCCTCTTGATGCCACGGGTGAGTTTCCAGAGATTGACCTGGCTACTTTCAGTTGTATCGGCTCTTTTTAGCATTTCGTCGAAGTGTTTGCTGCTTTTCTCAGCGAGGGCCTTTTTTAAGTTTCTGCCCGCTCTGTGCATCTGAGCTTTAGTGTCTGGGTCGTGAGTTCTTATGAAAGCTTTCCTTAGTCTTCTCTTGATACGCACAAGGTTTTCGATGTGAGGGTCAGGTGATGCAGCAGGTCGGGTCGAGCGCTCCTCGGACGTGGGTGGTTCTGCGGAGAGAGCTGCTTCCTGAATGAGGCTATTAAGCGAGCGTACAGCCGCGTCAATGTCTTCTGGAGACTCGAATCTCTCGTTAAGTCGGATGTGATCTTCCAAATGGGTTTGAAAAATCTCAATGTTTGCTCGACTGTGCAGGAGCTTCTGTTTAGTGGGGTAGTTGACAGGGGATAAGTGCATTTCTATGAGAAGCGGTAGGTGATCGGAGGGAAGGTCGAAGTTCGCTTGTATGTGCAGGAATCTATGGGGAACGCCTTTGTAGATAGCGAAATCCAAGGCACTAGGCGATCTGTTGGAGTCGTATGGGTAGTGGGTTGCAGAGCCAGTGGCAAGAATGTTGGCTCCACTTGAGACTATATAGTCGTGGATTTCGCGACCTCTAGGGCAGGAGCGAGGGTTTCCCCACCATTGGTGCTTCGCATTCCAGTCCCCAGCTGCAATGTATTTTGGCCCAAAACTAGATAGTAAAGAGCGGAACTGAGAACTTGTCCATAAGGTAGCAGGAGGACAGTAGATAGCCGAGATAGTTATTTCTCCTAGAGAGGTGCTTAGCACCATGTTAGCGGCTTGAATTTGGCCATCTGTAATGGGGTTGATTGGGAAGTGCTTGAGGCTGCTGCGGATGAGGATAGCAGATCCTCCTCTAAAACTATCGGAGGGATGATTTGCAGTGTAGAGTTCGTATCCTATTAGTTTGAATGTTGTTCTGCTGCAGAAGTGCGTTTCCGAGAGAAGCATTATGTCGATTTGATTCGATGCAATGAAGTTTTTGAGTTCTAGGCTTTTGTTGGCTATGCCCGACGCATTCCAAATACCTATACGGTAAGGCATTTTGAGAGGCTAGTGGCTGAGAGAATGTTGAGGATCTGCTCTTGCATTTTCATAAGCCTGTTTTGCATTAGCATGAATTGGTCTAGCTTATCTGCAAGATTCATTAGCTTGTTCTCAAGAGGCGTGTTGTGAGGTGATTCTGGTTGGGTACGAGTACGGGATGGGTTCCGGTTTCCTGGTTCTCTTGCTATACTCCTTGATCGGTGCTGGGCTCCTCTAGCGACTTCAGCATAGGATATATGTTTTTCCTGACTTTTTGGCTGGGAAATGGACATATCGTTGCGTGGCATGTCCCTCTGTCTGCTGCTTCTCGAGAGCGAGCGAGAGTTTTTCTGGGTGCGCCCGGAAGTATTCTTTCCCCTAGGTAGCGCCTGATGAGTGTTTTCCCAATTTACCTGTGGTGGTTGTGGGTAAAATTTCAATAGAAGCTGTTGGTAGACCCTACAACCTCTATAATTGGCAGTGTGGGAGCCAAGACAGTTGGCACACTTGGGCTCGACGTCTTGTGGCTTTGAGCATTCTATGGTGGCATGCGGACCCCCGCATTTAACACAAACAAATTTTTTGTTGCAATATCTTTTGGTGTGTTCGTATTCTTGACAACGGTGACACTGTGATATCTCCTGTTTGCGTTGTGGCTGCTCAACAGTTATCTTTTGTCTGCAGAGGTCTGATACTTTGAAAATCTCTTTATTATTTTCATTTGGCTCTAAGTCCACGAAAAATAAGTTGAGCTGCTTCTTGGTCGCTCTGTTAAGAGGATTGTGGATGAATCGGGCTAGATGCCCCTTGGCCATGAGATCTTGCTTAATATAATCAGTTGGGGTGGAGTGGTGAAGATTTTTGATTACTACTCTATATGACCGTTCTTCTTTCAACTGGTAGCTATGACAGAGAACGCCTTTAGCCATCAACGCGGAGGCGATTTTGCGGTAAGTGGTTGAGTCGTTGCATAGGAGTCTAATTTGTCCTCCAGTGCTTGTTTTTATACGGTAATTTTCGGGGCTTGCCAACGTATCCAGCATTGACCAGAACATTGTGATGTCGTTTACCCCGGGTATGATGATTGGAGGAGGCAGAGGGTTGCGTTTGGTTGTAGGGGATTCATTACATTCCTTGTGAGGGCTGAGGTCCATATCTTCGGTACCGTCGGCAGTTGAGTCGTCAGTGTCCGCGAGTGGCGCATAGTAGTTTGCGAAAGAAGGGTTTCGACTACTTGGGAGACTGCGTTCAGTTGAGTGAAGTTTCTTTTTTGGAGGAGGGAGAGCTCCTCTGTCCTGCCAAGAAACATGAGGGTCGTCAGTTGGCTGTGGGGCATGGTAGTGGGGAATGTTATTGGGACCATCCGTAGCACGTTGGTCGTTAACTTGCTTTTGCGTAGAATGAACGCGGGAAATGCGGGGGGAATGCGGGAAATGAACAGAAAAGAATATCAAACATTTTTTGCATAAAAGAGTAGGATTTTTCCTGGTAAAATGGAGGATTATTTGCAATAAATGTATTATTTATTTAAAATATAGGTTAATAGGGGTATTAATGGATATTCTTTGTAAAAAATTATTATTCTTTAGTTTTTATACATGAAAATTGTATTATAATCATTTAAAAGACATCTTTGAAATTTTTTTTAAAATATTTCTTTAAATATGTAGCTTAAAGACTTAAATCGTAATAAAAAAAGGTATTCCAGTGGAAATTTAAAGTGTGGATGTAATTATTTATGGGTTTAACAAATTCAAAGAATTTTTGCAGTACTCAAGTATTCTCCTTAAATACAAAAAGTACTAAAAATATCATCTACAAAGAATAAAAGTACAAAATATTGCCTTGAATTCTGAAATGTAAAATTTCTTTTCGGTTTACTTTTAATAGAAGTTATAAAAATAAGAAATTTCTTAAAGTTTAATTAGAAATTTAAACCGAAAAATATTTTATGACTAAAAATGAAGTCTTTTGGTCTTTTCTAGATATGTAGATAGAAAAAGGATCCAAATCAATATTCAAATAAACATTTACATTGGCATTTATGTATATTCCTCTGATCCCAGTGACACCCCCCTACTTTGTGTGATCCCTCCTCCGATTAGCCCGATCTAATACCATATTCCCAAAATGAGAAGAAAATCCCTCGCTCTAGCCATGAATAATGCATGCGATTGTCACGACTGCCGCCAATTGCATTTCATTTGATTTGATTTGATTTCAGTTGGATTCATTTCGACTGAATGCATCACGTACGGGTTGTATCTATGCATGTGCAAGTACATGTATGTATGTATCTGCGTATCTGCGTATCTGCATGCCAGGCCAGGCCAGGCCAACCCTCTCGATGCAGAGGAGGAACATCTGCTTATGAATTACTGACAAAACACACATTTCACTGGCAACATTCAAAATGGTTGATATAAAAAATGAATTCAAAAATGAGACGGGCAAACGATATTGTGGGCTGTTTTTAACCCTCCAGGAACATCCCTACTTGGAAATATATCAAAAATAATAACTAACCCTCTCGCTGTAGCTCCTCTCGCAGACTCAACTCTTTTTGTTGGAATTTTATATGACAGAAAGCCCCAAAAATGAAGTCAGAGTCTGAGACGAAAATGTTCTCTATCCACATATCATTTATCATCGAAGAAGATCCCAAAGATCTTTTTTCTCCCAGACCATCATGGCGGTTCCTCAACACAAAAAATTGTTCAGAGCGAGACGGCAAGTGGCATTTCTATGCAAATCATTTTTGGGAGGCGGGGAAGAGCGAGACAAAAAGAGAGAGGAAGACCCTAAAAACTGGTTTTCTTTCCAACAATTTTTGATGACGCCGATTTGTCTCCACAATCATAAAAATCGTTCAGGGAAAACGAAAAAAGAGCGAACGAGAAAAACAAATCAAAGAAAATCTCCGACCAGAACATAATTAAATTTTTTGAATAAATTATTACAAAACACATTTTGAGCGGTAAATGCGACAAATATACAAACGTTTGACCCCTCAACCTCCGCAAGATACCAAAGGTCTTCGAACATCTTTTATAATTTTCCAACCATTTTTCTTTTTATTGATAAGAAAACGTGAGAAGGTTAAGGTTAGCAGTCGGTGGGATCTGAAGAGTGAGAGATGTGTTTGGGAAATATTATTTCCTATAAGAAAGAGTATTTCAAGGGTTAACCTGGAGTATCGGTAGTGCCTGGAATATTCCACTCCTTGAGGGGTTTTTTTTTGTATTAAAATCGATTTAAGGCTTGAATTTTGTACTTTTAAATGTAAACAGATTGATAGATAGATACATTTTGTAGTCACGTCTGTGCTGGCCAAGTGTCTAATTGCCTGGCTCATTAGGCATATACATATATATATTCCCCAATGCCCCACGGCCGGGGGGGCCCCTCCAATAAAATGTGAAATGCACGTCGCTCATTCGATCAAGATCGCTGGCCAGTCTTTAATATATTATATATCACGTGTGACTGGCAACGAAATAAAATAAATTCAAATTGAAATTAAAACTCTTTTGGCTGGCCATTAAAATTAAGTACTTGCGAGGGTACCTCCTCCAGCGAGGGTCTCCGCAAAGGTTCTACGGGTCTATGGGAGAGTGTGGGCCGAATGGGTTTTTGATTTGCTCCGAGTGATTTATGTTAACGATGACACCTGCGCGGGGGAATCGATACTCGGTGAGGCTTTTGGTCCAAGGTTTATTCGGTTTTCTGGTCAGTTGGTTTTCCTTTTATCCGTTTTGTATTTCTTCGTCTGGTTTCAAAATATATCAAATATCATGTGTTTTTTTTGTTTATTTTTATGTGTGTGTTTTTCTTTTGATTGCGACATATTTTCAAGCATTTTCTTTGTTTTTTCTTGTAGTTTAGAAAATATATAAAATATATTTTTCAGAGCAATTTAATTTGCCCGAAAAACAGACACGACACAAGATACTGGCAAAAACATTTAAGAGTTGACCTTGTCGGGGGGTTGGCTCTGGCTCCAGTTCTGGCTCTGGCTCTGGCTCTTTGGGCCATTTACCCGATTGCGTTTAATCGATTTCTTTGTAAACTGGAAACCAATGTCAACAGCCTCGCAAAACACACAGACGACACAGCAAAACACAACACACACAAATAAACCGAATCCAGGCAAAGGAAAGGCGGCTAAGGAGCCGAGGAAATTTGCTTCTCGAGCGGCAAAACATTTACACACTTAAACGAGGCAAAAGAATTTCCCTGGAGGGGTGGTGGTGGGCGGTGGGGGCGTGTATTCCATGTATCGAAAAGAAAACTAAGAAATTGTAGTGCAAAGAGAGAGAGAGAGGGAGAGAGAGTGGCCGCCCTTGGGGCAACTTTGTCGCGTAGGTAAATATACATTCCCTCTAAGAGAGAGAGAGAGCGCCACGGAATGTATCTGTTGGATACACTTTGCCTGCCAGGGCCATTTCCTCTGCCATTTTAAAGTGTTTTCCCATCGATTTTTTCCATCTGGGGGCCGTTCTTTGATTCATAATTCAACTTTTCAGCAATTAACACGCCCACTCCGCCCCCAGCCCTCCACTGAATCATCAGCATTAATGGCAAATTTATGTGGCGTTGCATTCTCTCCTAATGAAAATGGAATTCAGAGGCTGGGGATCGTTTGGCTCGTGGCAGCCACATGTTCGTCTGCGACTCCGCCCTGAAGGGGGGGGGGGGGGGGCACAGATGGCTAGAACTAGAGGAATTTCGGGGATAAATCATACATGAATCATATACTGTATTTTATTGGGTGTCCAGCGGATATGTAATTGCTTTTACGAGAGAATTTCCCTCGAATGTGCTGTTGTTTCTGCCCCTTTAAGCGGCAACCTTTTGGCTGGCGTCCGATGAAAATTTAATGACAATTGTTGCATTTAAATGCTGCCCCATTTAGGACCTCCTCCTCCTCCACCAGTCCCCGAAAAGTTCAGGGACCCGACAAAATCGATAAGGTCCAAAATAGACAT
Source organism: Drosophila pseudoobscura (assembly GCF_009870125.1). Classification (NCBI taxonomy): domain Eukaryota; kingdom Metazoa; phylum Arthropoda; class Insecta; order Diptera; family Drosophilidae; genus Drosophila; species Drosophila pseudoobscura. Next base: position 24,638,514 of record NC_046681.1, on the reverse strand, counting down.
GTCTGTTCTGGTTCGGGTTTCGGGCTGGCATTGTCGTTGGCTTCTTCCTTCCGTCCTTTTTTTTTGCTCTACGGCGACGTCAACAAGATATATTAGCCGGTTTCATTATGAGGCCAGGACGGGGGCTCCCCCGAAACGGTCTGTGGTGCGTCGAAGAGTGACGAAAGTGTTGCACCCTGCCCCCTCTTTCTCTCTCTGTGTGTGTGTGTGTGTGTATCCCGTTACCCAAAGGATGTCCTTGCTCTGGCCATGGGCGTTGTTGCTGCTGCTGTCTCGTGGTCTGGTCTGAATGGGTGACTGTGTCCTACACACACACACACACATATCTAGGCCCTGAACATGTGTGTGTGCAGCTCCCATCTCTTTCTGTCTGTGACAATTTCCGCCTGGCTCTAAGCGGGTATTCCCCACCGTCCTTGCCAATTGCCAAAAACTCCTACTCCTACCCCAGAGAAACTTGGTCCGTCCACGCCTCCATCCTGATGTCTGCCCCACCCCCCGCCCCCCTCCGACACTGTGTCTGTGTCTGTGCCTTTTTTGTCGCCCTCGTCTCGCAGTTTCACTTTTTGTCAGCAGCTGCTGCCTCGCTCCAACAAAAAGCGTTCAAATTTCCATTGCGTATGGCAGTAGCTATCTTATATACTCTATATACCATCTGTATATATATACTATCCATGTACTTGGGTGGGAGAGCAACAAATGGAACAAAAACTGCGGGCATTTTTATGTTAATCAGGTCAATGGCACGCCCGCAACCCCACCGTCCCCAAACGCCCCCGCCCCCAACGCCTCTGGGTGCTGGCCATGCCCCGAAATTGGGCCACAAGTGGCGCCCCTTCCCCACGAAAAACAAGCTTTAGTTTCGTGGCGATTCCAGATGTCGAACAAGGCCTTTAACAAATTGTTTAGCTTTTGTTCAATGGCAACATTTTGTGGCATCACTCTACCCGTCTCTACCCCTCTCTCCCTCCCTCAACCACTCAACTGTAACAAATTAAAAAAGATATATATAAAAAAGAGTTGTGTGGATCGAGGGGTGGTAAATGGGTTAATTCGGAGTCTCCCTCTCCCTCTCCCTCTCTCTAGACCGAAGAGATCTCCTCGTTTTGTTGCGCTCTCGAGCGAGCTATTTGTTTAGGATACAGCCACAAGGACAAACATCCTCTCGTAGCCATTGTCATCATTCTGATCCTGTTATGATTCCATTTCAACTTCCCTGTTTTTTCCCGATGCCGATGCTGTGACAATTTTTCCGAGTAGCTGGTTTCTCATTTCGGATTATAAGGAGATTATGAATGTCTCTATTTGGGATATGTTTCTGTCATAAAGCCGAGAGCTGGTCTTCGAGATCTAATTGTTCCCACAGAGCTCCTCTCCCCTCCTCCCTCCACCCTCCTCTCGGTTTGCTCGATAAAACTTTCTCTGCAAATCCGCGCATAAAAGTTCCATTTGAGCTGATGGAATCCTGCCGCCCGCATACGCTTCACCGCCCCTCCAGACAGGAGTGGAGTGCGCTTAAGACCCCCCCGCCCCCCGTCAACCACCCAAAACCCTGGAAAAGTTTATTGTTGGTGCGAGGGTGGCTCAGTTTTTTAATGCGACACCCATGAGGGTGCAGGGTGGTGCTGGGTGGTGGTTGGGTGTCATGCGTGTCGGCAAAACATATGCATAATTATTTAATTGAATTAAACAATTTCGTAAATGGTAAATGATGCGACGAGCGGCCTCCCCTCCCAGGTCTCTGCGTCTCGCTCCCATCGACATTTGCATAAATACATAATTATGGACTGGCTCGATGATGTGCGGAGGGGGGTGTGGGGGGGGGGGAGACTCTGTATGCACAATGGCGTAATAAAATTTGCATGCCTGGCAGAAAAAAGCTTTTACGCCTTGAAATGAACGAATGAATGCGAGTGGGTGTACTCATCCTCGTCGCACTTGTCATTCACTTGTTTCGAATCATTTCGGGGATGAATATTGCCTGTGTCTGGCTCATTAAACCCGCTTCTGGCTCAAACTTCCATAAGGGGAAGATTGATAACTCTAACGAAGAGGATTTAGTATGCATTGCTGCGCCATATACATGGGGCCATAAAGTTGGAGATGAATTTCGATGAGTACCAGACAGAAGATGTGGCAAAATGGAGTATTATTTTGGAGGAATTTGAGATTAGATCCCTTCCTCATACTTGGATTTTGCCATATACCCGCGAAATATTTTTTAAAAATTCTTTAACAGCAATTTATTATTTTTTCAGCGCGGATATCTGTAAAAATTGGGGGATTAAATGGAGAATGGTACAACCTTTCACAGGTTTTTTGATGCGTGTCTAGACAGTTGATATATCTGAAGATATGGCGACCTTTCACAGGTTTTCGGATTCGTGTCAATGGAATGAATACACCTGAAGATTTAGCGACCCCAAGTTGAAGTTTTCTACAATCTTTACCCCTATAAAAAGAAGGTATTTTGTATGATATTGTTTTGTTTTTTGGAGCTAGTTCTTTAGAGACATTAATTCTTAACAAAATTAGCTACTAATTATAAAAATAATAGAAAAAATGTCCACGCTACGAAATATTTATTAAATCAAACCCAGAAATCCATTTAATTAAATTTCAATTAAATTTAAATATTTAATCATTTGATTAAAAAATAGAAACTGAAGCACTTTAATGGAATTCACACATTTTATAGATATTTCAAGGTAAATTAGATGTCTTCTGGTTTTTAACATTATTCTGAATATGGATATTCAATGCGTGCATCTTTCAAGGGGCGATGCAACATCAAGTGCCCCGTGTGCCACCAGCAGAAGGCTGTCACTCGCAAATCCCAGGCGAAAACATACCCAGAAAAGCCTCACCAACAATTTTCCATAGATATGTGTGATCTTGGACCATTTACGGCTACTCAAAATGCTCTGAAGGCAGCGAAAACTCAAAAAGATACTGCTGACATATCTGAAAAGACTCTCCGCCATATTTCCCAGCCCACCATAAAAGGAAGCCCCAGAACTGAGACTGGGACTGGGACTGAGACTGAGACACCGCCAAAGAGATGTGAAATAGTTTATGTGCCGCTTCACACACAATCTGTGCCCCAAAGGGCACCCCCTTCCTGTTTAGAATGCGCGAGCGAGTGCCTCAATTTTTCCAGATTTTTATTTGATTTTCAAATAATTTGGATTTTGATTGAAATTAAACTTGGACACACGCTTTGCATGCCTAATGAAAGTTCTGCCATGGCATAGGTTTTCCATTCCCAGCGGCAGTTCGTGGGTGTTTTTCTTGGGCGGGGAGTGGAGTGAAAGGCGGACGAGTTTTGACGCATTTCTGATATCTTTTTAATGTTCTCATTAAACGAGTCGAGAACGTTACCTGCATTTGGTATTTGCTTCAGATGAATACCATTTTATTATACGATTTTTAAGAGAGCGGGAGAATGAGAGAAACCATTTTGAAGGGGCATAAAAGATACATGGGGATTTGGGGGATATCCAGTGGCTTGTTGGGATTAAAAAGATGACAAAATTGAGCAGATTGAGGAGACTTTTGAGGACATTCCTCCCACAATTCCAGCCTGTTCTCCGCCTCAATCTCCACTCCATTTAATCATTGACAGACCAAGAAGAATTCCCCGAATATTCCCCGAATCCCCCCTGTCTAAGAGTACAGTCCATCCCTCACTTTAGCCACCCACAAGCCGCTTTATAGGCAATGACATATTGTCTATTATAAACCAATTATTTTTTTTTGGTCTACAATTTATTGGATCTCAGTAATCGATATGCGACGATTTGCGCTTTTCCGGAAAACAAATTTCCCGCATTTCAACCATAAATTAAATACATGAAAAATATCAAATTTCAAATCAAAAAAACCAAGAAAACAATTAGTGAAAAATCGTAGGATTTTCGGCAAATTTTTCGAAAATTGTCATTTGGGAAACGAGACAAAGAAGACGAAGAACAAGACGAGGGAACAATGAAATAATTGATATGTAAAATAATATTTTGGTCTTTGCTGACAAATCGAAATCCCTAATAATGATAGCCCCAGGTACAGGTCCCATCTGGGGACTCCATTCATTCATTGTTCTGTACGGTTCGGAGCGGTTTTGGGCACACATGCTGTGCTCTTAATATAATAATCATAATAAATCCTTAATAATTTCCGAAAGCATCAAAGAGCGGCGACAAGGCAGACGACAGAGGACAGATTGGTATTTAATGGTCGGGGCCCGAGGAGAGGAGACCCAGGACCGGCTTAATGAACTCGGTTGACAAATTTCTTGCGATCCTTGCTGATCCTCCGCACAAAACACATTTCATTAGGTTGCACAAACAACGTTTCATCCGTCATGCGTCATCCGCTCCACGTCTTGGCTTTTGTTCAACAAATTGCGGTTGATTGCACACGATCCGAGATTGAGTCCTCAGATCGTAGATCGTCCAACCCCGAGGCACTTTTTAGCCAACTTTCCACGAGTGCGTGCTCGGGGCAACAGTAGCCATCGAGGAGGGCTGCCTTTGTCCACACTGAGGCTGAGAAGTTTCCCGGCTAGAGAGCAAATCAAATTCTCAGATCACAGATCTCCGACGGCGGTACGGCGGAAAAACTGTTTCATCGCACCAGCTGTTCGGCCCCCGGTCCCCGGTCCCCGGTCCCCTCTCTTTATTGATATTTAATTTATGTTCTATTTGAGAGAGAAAGAGAGCATTGACGACACAAATTACATATTGACACGCTGATGGTTTTTTAATATCCACACACACACACACAAAGCATACACCTACACACAGATACGTCAGCTGGGCTCTGTCTCTGGCTCTGAAACAATAAAAATGAATTTCATTTAATGAATTTATACATTTAATTTATTGGCTCTCGGCTTTTTATCAAATTTTTGATAAAGAGCAACAGAGGGAGGTATACGGCATCCGTCACGGACATTGGCTGCTACCGAGCTCCGGACACTCTCCATTGCACACAGCCGACAGGGAGGCATCGGAGGCATCAGGGGCATCGGTGGCACCGGAGGCAGAGGCGCTCCCCTTCCGCGGACCTTAACAGATGCGGTCATGTTGGTTAACAAACATTTTATTGGCAGTTCAATTTCGATTTTTAATTAAAGCGTGAAATATTTTTGACGTCATTTATAGAGGGAGGGCACTGCCCAAACGAGGAGGCCGCGATCCATGAATTCTTGGCTGATTGGTGGGGGGGAAATGGACTGAAATGGAAATGGAAGAGTTTTCAAACGATCATTGTATTGTTTATTTATGTAAAATCCATCGGTTTAGTACCCTGAAACATCTCTCTTAAGAGCAAGGAGAAAATACCTGGCATCACTGGAAGATGCCTCCACCTTGATTCTTGAGGACTTTAAAGTCCCCTAAACACTACCTCGACGGTTCAGACCCCCTCTCCGGCTAACTAAGGGCCATATTGGCCTGTGTGGGGCCCCGTCCGGGCTCCCGTTCTACATATTCCCCCTTTTTTTGGTTTAGTTTCGAGCGGTTGGCATCTTGGCCGCCGCAAATCCAATTAGCCTTTGGCAAAAAAGTTCTAGAAATACTGGGCTTTTATTTGATATTTTCCAGCACAAAAGCGTTAATTACCCGCCCTGGCAGAGGGGGCGGAGGGGCAAAGGGAGGGAGAGCAAACAATATCGATAACGAATGAAAATTCAACTCAGTTCGGGGCCACAACGGAATCATCTGTATGGCTTCCTCATGGGTGGGTGGAGCCCCCTCCCCCCTCCATATAAATGCTTGTTTATGTATATATCATATATACATATGTATATATGTTATCGTGTGTGTGTGTGTGTGTAAATGATACCCACATTTGTGTGACTATTTTTCCACGCCTTGAATTTAATTCGAATTGCGACTGAAAAGGAAACAACAAAAGCAACAACAACAACAAAAATAGTTACTAAATTGAAACGAGACAAAGGAAATGGAAATGAAAATGGAAAAACAAAAAGCATCGATACAAATGCGATTAAATTACAAGCCTTAACTATTCTTATTGCATTGGGGGCTAGGGGTTGGGCTGGGGCTGGGGTTTGGGGGTGGTGGAGCTACCACATACAGGTAGCAGGTGGTGGGGCTGGGGGGGCGGGGGAACACCCTATAATTCACATTAATACCCACATAGAACACGAAAAATACTCAAAGTCTGCAGAAAAAGCAAAAAAAAAGAAAGAAAGAAAAAAAAAGTTCAAATAGGAAAATTAAAAATCGATAACATTAAATTGAAAGAGCAGCAGGCAGGGGCATGCCACACACACACACACACACACGTAGGGCAAAGGAGGAAAAACAAAAAAAAAAGTAAGAACTTAAGCGTATTAAATTGGATTTGATGGAAAAGCTGCAACCGAACATGCGACAAATGCGACACACAAATGCACCAAGGGATAAGTGCGATATGGCATAGGGATATCTGTGCAAATGCAAATTTACAGCTACTACAGATACACTCGTACTCGCACTCGTAATCGTCCATGAGGCATGCAGGGACATGAGTAATTTACAGATACACCGAGTGACGGCAATCGATGGAGTTCTTCATAATTGGTGGGCCATTAGGGGTGGAATTCAGTCCTACCAAAGGATAAGAGCCACACTTCTTTGGTGCACGATTTTCTTAGGTAGAGGTCTGCTTAGATCATCCTGGTGGGCAGGTCGACTGGGTGTATTCTGGCCGGTATCTAGGTCTCGCAAGACGGGTACCTTCTGAACTTGCAAATATGACTCTTCGCCTGTTTCTGGGTAACAATACCAACAAGAGGGACGTTAAGGTCTTTGGCAATGTCCCGGTTACGGATATACCACTTGGGATGCTCGATGGCAAGCCATGGAATGATGAGACCGACTTGAAGGAGATGGAGAACAATATCCATACCATGGAAATGTAGGAACTGCTGTGGGACGCATCCAAATTGGTGCCCCATAGCCTTATGGCATTCAAAAGCTGCAGATCATTGCTTCATTGCTGCTTCATTGAGGATGAGAAGGTGTCCATCGACCTTCTGCAGTAGAAGATTGAGGAGTTCATCGATGGCAGCTGCCTTTAACAAGATCTAAACTGAGTTTCTTACCATTTTGAACATGCATTATATGTCGGACATGCCTTTTTTTCCTTCCGGCTGGTAAACCTCAAAGAAAGGCATCAGAAAGTACAACAAATCGGAGCTTCAATGGTGATATGTTCTTCCTATGAGCTTGCTTGCACGCCGCGCGTCATGCGGCAGCCCACCTCGGTCGGTTGGTCGGTAGAAGGGCTGGGTTTGGCCTTCCGCTGGTATCACACGGGCCACTGGATGGTGCAGTAATGGCATCGACACCTGAAAGATGCAGTCAACCAAAATTAGACATAAAACTGTCCAAGGATCCGCCCAGATATGTGCATACGAGTGTCCCTGTGGATATAGGGAACAATACAGATGCCACTCGATAAACATTTGCTCGTTTACATAACTGGGGGCCGCGCATCAATTTAATGCTGACATTTTGGGCCGCCGCAGAAGGGAAATGGAAATGCATTAAAAATTGATTTACGCCGGCTATTTACGCTCATAAATTTGTAGCTATTTAGCGGTTCTCCAAAACAACCAACAAATTGTCAACACTCGACGGCGGCAGGGGCACGGGGCAGGGGCAGGGCCCAAAAAGAGAACCGAGAAAAAAACTGAAATATTACACTCGAATATTAAAAAACAGAAAAGAATGGAAGGTAGGCGGCATGGGTGCACTGAGAGAAAGAAATGTGTGAGATGCGATTTGGAAATGGAATCAACGTTTATATATATTTATTCTATTTTCTATTTTATTATATATTTTTATATTTTGCATAATCATATATAAATATTAAATATTATATATAATTCAATTAATATTTTTTATAATAACATAAAAATATTTAAAATAATATATAATATTTAAATATATAAAATAATATAATATATTTATATTTTTTATAACCCTATAATAAACAATTTATTTTGTAATAATATCTTGGCTATAAGAAAAGTTGAAAGTCCCAAAAAAGGGAATTTTCAAATTATTTAATTTAAATATTATCCTTAAAAATCCACAATAATATCTGGTTTAAGGAGGAAACCCCTTTACCATTATACGTGTCTTCATTGTCTCACTGTCTACTTTTTTTTCTCAGTGTAGAGCGGACTGCAGGGCCTTTCGACAGGCGACAACCGCTTGAGGAGACGAAACCAAATGAAGCGCAGCGGAAGCCACGCCAAAACGAGAATGAGAATGAGAACGAGAGCAAAACACAAGAAAACATAAATGAAAATGAAAACAAAGGGAAAACGAAAAACAAAAAAAAAAAAACATAAAACATAAAAATAGAATTGACAATGCGTTGACAGTTGGCCTGGTGTTGGTTTTTGTTGCTGGAACGGAAAGAAGGGCGGAGGTGGGGGTAGCCCTGCCACAGGGGGGGGATGGAAGAGGAGACGGGAAGCGCCCGCAGGAAGCAGTCCTACGACTTTTCTCCCTTGGAACGGTGGCAGTTTGAAGGAAAAGCCAGCTATCGGTTCTATAGGGAATAAAGACCACTTTGGAGGGTCATCAATGGATAGGATACGATGGGATCATTCCTAGAACAAGTCTGCAATAAAGAATCTTTTAGTACTGTATCTTTCGATGCCATCTCCCTGCCATATTTGTATCTTAAACACTTTCAAGATACATATTCCCCTTAAGCTCCCCAAAAACTTGCCTCCGACCCCGCCTCTGGCCGCCCTGTATCTCAAAGATTGCAATTTTGTAGCCACATTTCACTGGTTCTTCGTTGTTTATGGCCATTTTCGATATAAAAACTGATGTCCTGTCCGGCACAAATATCCTTGAGGGGTTGGATGGATGGATTTCGATGAAAAACCGAAACAAACAAAAGTAATTTTTGAATGAAAAGCAATAAATTTGCGAACATTTATTGGTTTTTCGGCTGGCTGTCATGTGCCAGCAACAACAACTAGCGAAGGGGCATTCCTTGCATCATTTAGCCCCGTCTTTATGATTCACACAGATACAGAGATACATATCCACCCACAGATGGACAGATACATAGTTGACTCCTTCGACAATTGGGGGATGCTGAATGGGACAATTTTAAGGGGCACTTGAGCGGGCTTCCGTCGTGTCGGTCGGGCCTCGTCATTAGCCTCGAGGCAGGGGCAGAGGCGTCGTCCGTCCTCCTCCTCGGTGGCGCGTGCCAGGGTTCAATGGGTCCCAGGACCCGCACCATAGAAGTGCAGCAACAAAAGACCGAAATACTTCCGTTTGACAGTTGCAGGGAACACTTTCGAATAATAACAATAACAATAAACCCGATCCGGGACCTGGACCTGGACGACAATGGACAGTAGACAATGGAGGTGGTGCCCTGTGGTGGCCCAGGTCTAATGAAAGGGGGGTGTGGCCGTCGACTGACCAGAGGTCAGGCAGTTTAAATTCTGTCATGTTCGCATTTGGTGACAACTCTCTCTCCCTCTCTCTCGCTCTCCCGCAGGAAGGGGCTGGCCTCTGCCTCTCCTCCCCCTTGACCGTGGCTCAAAAATTGAAATATTACACACATTTCATTCGAAAGCGACGCTTTGTCAGCAGAGCAATAACTGTGTACTGTGAAATCAATATCGAGTCGACCTTTTGCCACTCTGACAGATGACCCGTACGCCAGTGTGTCCTTTCGGGACATTAAACCAGGCCAAGCTGCAGCCAATTTCCAGCGAAAATTAATGTCCCATCTATGGCGCATCAATGAGTGGGTCCTGTCACATCCGAACCCAATAAATGTGATCCTAATGATGCCACAGCTTAGAGGCTGAGAGCACCACAGTCAGAGTCCCACATGATATCATTTCGAGGCATAATCGTGGCATAAGTGATTTAAAAATATCTCAATTGTTGGGGAGAATCTAATAACTCAATAAGGAAGAGCTCTGATACAAATATAGCACATATTTACTTGCCAGGAACAGCCCTTTTACAATAGAAAGAACAATATATTCTGTTCTGTAGCAACCTTCTTATAAGCCATATGGACTATTCTGTCCACCTATATCATAATCCTCAACAAAAGGGTTAAAGTTTGCGGTCTAAAGCTTATTCTTTGATGGGATGTCCCCCAGTTTTATTATTATAGAGCATATTCCTAGTTTTTACTCTCCTGCAATGTTCCTTTTTATCGCTTATTCCAGCGTAGGTCAATAGTTGCTCTCTGATCTGCCAAGATCTTCAGGGTTCCATTGTAGTATATCCCATTTCACGTTCGATGTATAGTTCCTCCAAAGGATATCTTCTATTAAGCGATATAAACTTATTTAAAGGGGTTCTAAACTCTTCAAAACCAAGAGACAAGCCCCTACGAGCTCGCCTAGCTTGTGCGCCTACCCCGGGCTCACTCGCTTTGCTATAGGACGACGACTAGACTGTACTTCTGGTAACAATTGAGCTCCTCATCCGCTCATCATCAATCCAAGGCCTCTTTTCGACTTCTATAATTCCTTTAAGGTTCCTCCCACTTTGTTTCGCCTTCTACAATCTCCTCCTAAATCCAATAATCATTCTAGTTCCATTCAAACCAAGCTGTTACCAGGCAGACCCCCCAGCCATCGTCTAGTACCCAAGATCCACGCACCTCCCACTATGTGATGTGATCGAGGGCGATTTATTTGGGCGATTAAGCGAAAGGCATTTCATATTTTAGCCAATTAGGGGAACGATCGGCAACAAGCAACACTAATTGGCAGACATTTAACACTCCCCCACGGCCCCAGTGTTGGGGCCATAAAACGATTTCCAAATGAAAATTGGAGGCACTCAAACGCTGCAGACGGCTACCGAAGATGGAGGGATGTGGAGCCCATCATCATCATCATCATCATCGGAGGCTTGGGGCAGAGAAGGGGTACAGAAGGGGTACAGAAGGAGCTGCAGTTCCCCCCATGCGCCGTGCCGTGCCGTGCCGATGATTAATTGCCTCGAAAATGTTTGTTTTCATAAACAATTTTTTTAATAGGCCCTCGCATGTCGGATCCGTTCGGTTCGGATCGGTTTAGGGCTGGGGTATATGTTCGACGAGTGGGCGGGGTCAAAGAGTTAAATCGTTTCGAGTGTTGTCGCTGTCGGATCTTAATGCAGATGACTCCGATGACTCGGGCGTCTATTTCGGGGTCCTCCCTCCACCTCCCTCCACCTCTGACAGATGCACTCGTGTGTGGAATATAAAAAGAGTTGATAAATCAAAATGTTTCTCGGGGCATTAGGGGTTTCTCGGGCATCTGACAAATCGCCTTGCCGAGGCCCGGCCTCAATGCTGAAGGTGCTAATTGAGAGCAATTAGGCTGGACATTTTCATATTTCCCCCACGTTGCTTTGGGGCTAAAAATAGTCTGGAAAAATGCGGCAGGAAAAACACACGAGGGATTTTTGTTTTTTCAATTAAACATAAAAAATGTTTTCAACAGGTGACAAAACAATTTTATGGCCCAAAACCGCACGAAGGCCATAAAACGGGATTAGGCCTTGGGGGGAGGATGTGGAGCCAGTGATGCCTTGTTTTGAGTTGGGAAAAACATCAAATATTTTATGGATTTTAAATTGCTGCTAAAAAGCAAAGCAGCTCATAAATCTGCAGGCTCTTGAGATACATTTTTTTTGTCAGGGCAGGTATCAATCCCTGCCAAGGACATATCCCTACTTAGCCTCAATGGCATTATGAATATGAAGCCATAATATGTTTATGAACCTCATAACGAGACAGTTTATGAGGTCATCGGGCATTGTCTTGAGTTCCTTTGTAGGTCAGCCTTTGGGCTTTGTTGCCAGCGACAGCAAAACACATAAATAATATCGATAGGGAAGAACAGGTTTTGCCACAGCAGATACAGATACAGCAGATACAGATACAGATACACAGCTGTGCGGCCTGCGGAGTGCTGTACAGGTGGAAGGTGCTCTTCCACCATTAAATGTCTATTTTATAACAAATATATTTATTGGTACAATCGCATTAAGTAGTGCCCAAGCCATTAAACAATATTTATAAACAAATATTAATTCCATAAATCAGAGAGCCGGCCACCTAATTGACTAATTCAATAAATTCCCATAACTGCTTTTAAATGCCGTTAATAAGTGGGCTGTTTATTGGCCATAAAACATGTATCTAATGGCTCCCGCTGTGTGTTTCTGTGGGAAAACTGATAATTAATAATATTCATATTCCCCAAAGCCCAAAGACGTGGAAAAAGTCAATCAAGTCGGGGGGTTTTTCAGGGATTTGGAAATATCTACGACTTCCCCACTGAAAGCCAAAGCAAAGCCAACTCCACCCCAAAACTAAAATCCCACTAAATCCTCTTTTCTATGAGATCTAGTCCTCCTTGATTTCTGGCTTTTGTAAAAACTCGTCAATGCTCTGGCAAAAAACTGGGAAATTTTCATTCCGATTTAGGCAGTCGTTCTGGCAACATCTCGGTAGAAAAAAAAAACCAAAAAGTAAATTTTATTTCCAAATTTTTCCGAAACAAACAAATTTATTTTTCCAGTTTTTCCAAAAATTTTATTTTGCGGTAAAACAAAATTCGATATGGAGAACGGAAACTATAATGCGCCCGAATTCGGCTGGGAGTACAGCCACGGTGGGGCAGGTCACGGCCAAGGGGGCATGTCCAACTACTCGCAGGTGAGTCCTGGCCGACTCCAGCCTCCATGCCGAAGGTTTGACCTCTCTTTGCAGAACCATGGGGGCCGCCAGTGGCTGCATTCCAACCAGAACCAACACAGCTACCAGCAGCCGGGCATGTCCGGCCAGGGACAGGGCCAGTTTGGATCGCCGCCGGATCTTTTTGCAGACTTCAACAACTCGATGATGTCCAAATACGGAAACTACGGTCCCTCGGGTGGGAGTTTCTCCCACCAGCCAGCGGGCGGCCAGTAAGTGCAGATCCTCTCTGTAATCCTCCATTGAGTAACCATCTATGCCTCTCTAGTGGTTCCATGATGCACGGCGGTGGTCACGGCATGGGTCACGGCATGGGCAGCGACATGGGCAACGGCATGGGTGGCGGCAGGAATGTGGCCCCTCGAATGCAAGGCGGCTACTCCGGTCGCCGCGGCAACGGCTCTGGCCGAGCCAATGGTGAGTCTTGTGGCCCGATCTTGGCTTCCTCACTGAGTCCCTTCTCTTCCCCGGGCAGGTCTGGGCGAGCCCAGCACGGCACGGGGCCAGAACAACGGCACTAGCTGGTTCTAAGTTCCATTTCCGCTCCAAAAATCCCTTCAAAAAGTTTTGGCATATTGAAATTTGGCTTAAAAACAAAACGTACCGTATAGATCGAAATAAAGAGACTTCAAATATATCAAAATATTATCCACATTATTGACCGTTTAATTCAAAGGCAGGCGGGGGTCGAGGGCTGACCTTTGCCGGGTGCCGTGTGCCGGGTGCCGTGACCTCTGTCAGCATGGAAATCAATGCTGGGGTGGCTCAGGGGAGGGACCGGGCTGGGGCTGGGGTGAGCGCATAAATTACATAAGCAATGCATTTTGTATGTATAAATTATGATGATACTATTAGTTAGCATGTCATTTGGGAACGGGCCTATAAATTACAGCCAGAGAACAACTGCACGGCCCTCCGCCGATCACGTGCCCCTGCCACTCTCTGCCGTTTTTTCCCTGTTTTTTTTGGGGGAGTTTTTATTAATAAATTTACATACACTTATGTACAACGAATGGCCCCAAAACGCGCGTGTGTAATGATCTGTCGCCCCGGATCTGGGCACTGGATTAATGGTAAACCAAAGACATTTTTCATCGAACATTCGGATGCATTTTTCCGCTGTTTTTTGTTGGGGGTGGAGTGGGACGGAGTGCCCCAAAGTTCAGTCAACTATTCCCTGGTTATGAGAGCATTCGTTGTGCTCCAGATATATTCGGGAACACTAGATCCATGGGCCCCGGGCCCCGGGCCCCGGGTGGTATGCCAGTCACGTCTTGGGGCAAGAATAGAGCCCCAGCACTTTCGTGTTTTCATTTTAATTCAGTTTTATTTCTTTCTTTATAGAATATACACTCGTAGCATTAAGTTAGTCCGTGACAAAGGGGTCACAAAATAAATTAAAACAATTGAAATTTACATTAACATTTCTCGAGCCGAGTCGAGGTCTTTACACCTCTTTTGTCTCAGCGGGGGGCGGGGTTCGGGGCGGGGCATTGACCAAAGTTGGGCATTTCGGTGTGAATAGGAGCTTGGGCACGGCTTAGGACAAAGGAATAAGGGTGCTTGGAAGGTGCTGAAAGTGGGAATCCAAGAAATTTGACAAGTTTTCCTTGGGTATATTGATTATATCCAATGATGAGCTGCCTTCGAGGGCGATTCCGACTGCCTAAGGCCAAGAAAAAGAAGCCAAGAAGCAATGCCATACAATATATGATTTAAGGAGGCGAATAAAATGATAATTTAGGAGATCCAAGCTCTCTAGAAGATACAAGAAGAGACTATAGGACACATCCTAGAACCCATGGAAAGCGGTGGCTCCGAAAAGATCCTTTAAATGAAGAAAAGTTCTACTCAAACGAGGCCTGCTATTCATTTTTCGGGAATTGGCAAGGGCTCCCATCAAGGGATCCTATCAAGCCCGAGGCTTCCCTGACTATATTGTACCCCAGAACCTCCTCTCTCCTGTGGACTCGTACACCCATAGACCCCTTAAACCATAGAGTGCTCCCCTGCCCGTCCAGTAGTGGGGCATTTCTTGTTGTTTGTCGAATTCGTCTATTTTGTATTTCTGTTTCAGTTTCTCCTCGTTTTTTTCCATGCACTTATTTAATTGTGTTTTTATATTTATTATGTGCTTTCCTCGAGTCGCCTTTTAATGTGCCACATTTACGTAAAAATGTATTTTTAATTTATTTTCTAGACCGCTTTTGTCGCTTTATCGAGCTCATCGGTTTCGAGTTGGGGTTTAATTTGGGGATCCCGGGGCAGGGGGGGGCTCCTAAGCACGCACCACTTTTTGGTGGTTTCTGAATTCAAATTGAGTTTTTATTTTCGGGGTTTTAGTTGTAGTTGCTTTTATGGCCCCCGACTTTGGCTTCGGCTTCGGCTTTAGTGCCGTGTAATGAAGGGTTTATGGGGAAGGCTCTGTCA
Organism: Drosophila pseudoobscura; assembly: GCF_009870125.1. NCBI lineage: Eukaryota > Metazoa > Arthropoda > Insecta > Diptera > Drosophilidae > Drosophila > Drosophila pseudoobscura. Next base: position 24,623,319 of record NC_046681.1, on the reverse strand, counting down.
AGTAATGGCGAGTACGTCCGTCCCATAGAGGGTATTGTCTACTAAAAACCTTTTCTTTTAGCTGGTTTGATGAGGTAATCAATCTACAAGCCATGATTTCTTACAGATATCACAATAGAAAGGGGGAAAATGGGGTAGAGCTGTCTCCCAAGCGATGTTTTATCGATTTTCCATTACAAAAACAAGCCTAAGATGGCTTTAGATCAACAAAGTTTATCCCTAAGATTGTTGTTCAAGGAAAGAACATCGTATTCTTAAAGAAATTCGATTAAAAATCAGGGTTTGTTGAGAGTTTATAGGATATTTCCACCCAAAAACACCGCCAGACACGTGTGAAAATTCACATAAATTCTAAAAAAAGGAACTATAGGGAATATAAGACCATATATCACACCTTCTTCCACTGCCAACTCCCATAGGGCTTTGGATACTTCATTAAGGAAGGCCTTTGGGGTGTCTATAAGGTGGCTCGGAACAAACCCATTGCTGAGGAGATCCCTCTCAATCTTCGTGAAGGCTATTTGCCAGGTAATCCTTGTTCTTTGTTCAAGGTTTTACTTTCAAAAAATCCCCACTAGAACTGCCATTTCGGCATTCCGCCGTATCAAAACGATGGCAGGGGAATATAAATTGTTTTACGGCCGTCTGGAAACAATGGCAAATTGCAGAGATTGAAATGATATATCTGCATATCTGTTAGATGTTAACCGTGTGTTTCGGTAGCTCGTATTTCGTGGCGGAAACTAGTTGCTGAAAAAATCATAGCTGGCATCGGCATCGGTATCGTCGGTGGTCGGCCATAAAATCAACACTTTGGTTAGCAAAACAAACCGTTTAATGCAAAAGCAAAGAAGAGTCGACAACAACTAGCCGGCCACACACCTGGCCAACGGCTGGGGGGCAGGGGGCTATGCCAGTGGCAGTGGCAGTGGCACATAAAAAACGAGCCACTGGCGCCCGTGGTGTTGATAAGGGCGTGATGGTGCCAGTGGATTTTTTGCACAATTTGTTCAACATTTTTGTTGAAAAACCACAAAAATCAATTGACAATTCAAGTGCTTCCGGCTTGCCCCTCTCCCTCTTCCACCCTCTGTTTCGATTCAATTAATATGCAGAAAACTTTTCAGTGACATTTCTATTGAGCGTAATTGAATCATAGAATCCTCCCGCCTCTCGTGGGAGCCATTTTTCATGTTTCGTGTGTGGAATTTCAGCTGCAATCGAATCGAAACTATCCGACTATGGGCCGTGTCAACTCTGAAATACTGCCGCCAGTTGACAACTCTATTCGCTGTCCGCCCGCTGCGCTGGCTGCATTTATCACGCGACGCCGTCGGGTGCCGCTGGCGGTGTCGGTGGCGGTGCCTAGCCCAAAACCCGAATCCAAACCCTAACCCAGATACCAGCGGGTGGTGCCCGGGTGCCCGGTTGCCCAGTGTCCGGCAGGGAAGCGATTAACCTTCGCGTGGAGTGGTGTCAGTTTAAAGTTGCCATTAACACGCCATTGTTTGGCTTTTATGGTCATTTCCCACCCCCATGGCCCGTACCCCACACCCTTCTTCGTGGTATCCATCCCTGTTCCTATTTCTATGCTCTGGTCGAAACCCTATCCCCGCTCTAATTTCTAAGCAGTTGATTGATATGTCCAGAGTCCAGCCTTTGGGAAATAAGAGACAGCTTCCTGTGGGGTGGGGGAGTAATCTCTGATGGTCTTATTGAAAGATATTTGAGATGTTTTGGATATCTGCATCTCTCTGGGTTAGTTTTCTCGCTCTAAAAGGTGTACATCTCGGGGTAAACTCTTTCGAGATTACTATTTGGCAATGTCGGGGTCACCAAGTAGTTTCAGCTATCAATCCTTGGAGTAGGAATTATCTGCTAAATTTGCAATATTGGTGACCCCGAAATCAGCGTGTCAGTGCCTCATCCTCGAGCTGTTGGGGTCACCAAGTCTCAGTACTCCCTCTTTGGGGTAGAAATCAGATGCAAATTGGCGAAATCGGGGTCACCAGTCAAAGCCGCCGTGCTCCATCTTCAAGCTGTCGGGGTCACCAATCGAAGCCGCAGTACTGCCTCTTTGGAGTAGGATTTAGATACAAAGTCAGACACTACCTCCTCTCCCTACTCTACCTCTTGGCTTCCCCTCCTCCACCTCCAAGGAAACCCTTACTTTTGACTGACCAAATCAAATCGATGGCGAACGAAAGGCAACATTCTTTGATGACCATAAAATGCACTCGAGCGTGGGGTGGCGGGGGCACAAAAGTAATCACGAAATTGTTGCCATCATTCAGGGCCAGCTGCCTGCGAGACCAGACATCGATTTTATTTGTCTTTTCACCCGAATCGATCGGGGAAAAAAAGGGAGCAATAGCAATGCCAACAATTGCGCTAATTTCGAATTAAATTTTTAATCTCAACCGAATGGACAATTGCAGTCTGTCCAGCCATCCAGCCAGCCATCCATCTATCCACCCACATGTGCGGCTCCTTCCGGGCTTCGCGTTCACCCTTAGTGCGGGTCATCCATCCGCTGACCGCTGGTCATCATCAGTCCACACCCTCGCTCCGTTCGAACAAAGACAAACGTCAAAATTAACGAAGGATTTGGCGATTTAACGCTCAAAAACCCAGCACAAGATGAAATGCGATCAAAACTCACACAAAATTAAATTCCTGGCCCAAAGAGAGAGAGAGGGAGGCGAGTCGAGGTCGAGTCGTAAGCGGATTTGGAACGCCCACAACAATTTGTAACAGCCCAGACAATGGCCAGTGCCCTGAGTGCGCGATTCCTATGATTTCTGTTCGAGTCCCTTCCGTTGGCACCTCGCTCGAGGCACCACCGCAGGCGGCCAGCCGGTCGGCGAAGGGTTCAGACACGCGCCACACTCGAATCTTTTTCCCAATTTTCGCTTTTGTTGGCCACTTTTATTGGTGGCGGCTTTGACGCCAGTCAGCCAGCCAGCCAGCCAGCCAGGTGCACCTACTGGCCTGGCCACTGAATGGACTAGACTGGACCATGACTGCCCCCTGACCTGGGGAGGGGACAACGCCCTGGTGTGGGCACAATTCTTGTTGTTATTGTCTCGCTTTTAGTGTGTCCTTTCATTGGGATTTCCTTTAATTGCTGTTGATTGAGTTCCAGGCCGAGCCTCTATTGTTTGTGATTTGGTTTTCGATGTGTGAAAGAAACACTCTCTATAAGGAATGTGCTCCTTGATTTATTCCTCTAGATTACTTCCTTTCGTATTACTCTTAAATCCCGCTGTAATATCTGCAATATTCTAACCCTTTCATATTCAATTTTCCCCACACTCTGCCACAATCGAATCCATCCAATAACTCATTCGATTTGAATGGGGAGGCGGCAACCCTTTGGCCGTAAAGCAGAGAACTGCATAAAAATGTCAGGCAATCTCATAAACAGGACATAAAACCGAAAGTAACCAGACAGGCGGCAGGGGGCGGGAGGCGGGCGGCAGGCAGGGTCATACCACAGCATAAATCGTGCCACCTCAGTGGGGATTGGGCTGCGGCGGCTGCTGCTCGAATATCTTATTTCATAAGCAAATAAGATATAAAGTAAACTCGAGAATGAACCCTCTCGCACAGCCGTGAAGACAAAGTTTACGCAGATTTTGCCGCAGAGAAGCCAAGCGAGAATCCGCCTCAAACCCATCAAAATTCTGGCCACAGAACACCGCGGACTGCTCACGTACGCGCCCCCCCAAGGCCCCCAGGGGGATTCCGCCAGCGAAAGGGTTGCGACCGCACCTTGGAGGAGGGGTGGTTGGGGTGCTCGGGGTGGTCTGTGCGGGGGTGGTGTTCATGTTGACAAAAGCTTTTGACTTTGCGCCGAAACTTTGACCAGAAATATTCAGCCCCAGCGACAGCACTCGGCGGTTGGCGGCTTATTTGGGGGTTCAGGCCCGAAAGTTAATAAACTTGTCAGAAGCTCGGGGCACCCCGTTTTGGATCTGTTTTGCACCTTGCCGACTGGCCGACTAATCGATTTCCTTTGACCAGCGGCCGTCACCTGCTGAAGGGAAACAAAGGATTACAGGGGCCCTGATCGTGATCCTGGCGGTGCATCTGCCTGGTCTCTGGGGCAGGGGTCAGGGGCCGGGGCCGGGGCCAGAGTCTCCGCATAAAATTCAAATAAATTTCCAGCTCGTTCGCTGGCATTGTGCGAGTTCCATTTTTCATGATCAATGGGGGTGAGAGCCAGCATTATCTTGCCCATTCACGTTCCGTCGACGTCGGCTGCTAGCCAGCCGGCTTCCTCTCTTCTGCCAAACCCTTTTCCCAGTCCACGGCGGGCGATTCACAATTTTATTTTCGTTTTATTACACGAAACAAAGACAAATTACATAAAATATGTTGACTAGGAAAGCGAGTGTGAGTGCGAGTATCTGGTGGATGTGTCGGCCCACACCTTGAGACGCTTGGGCTGCGGCTGCGGCTGCGACTGCGACTGCGTTTTTTATGTAAATTGCGCCGCCGAATGCCCATTAACCAAAAGACTCGAACAGCCACAGAGTCAGAGCCAGAGATAGAGTCAGAGCCAGAGCCAGAGAGAGAGACGCCCTCCACCAGAGACAGAGTCGAGTTCATCGCGCCTGAAATTGCTAAAGGAAGTTGTTACTTTGTAATTAAAATTTGAGATTGATTAACTTATTGTTCGTGTGAGTTTTACAACCCGAAACTATTACCGACACTTTGATGGTTTGATTTTGGCCCGGAGCCGGAGCCGGAGCTGGAGCTGGAGCCGGAGCCCTGCTCCTCCCTGGGCTTTCGCCTTTTGTTCGGTTTTTGCTATTTTTATGGTTACACAAAAGTTGCTTGAACTCTGTTTTAATGAGACCAGAAATCCCGCTCTGGCTTCCACTAGGCATTGCTTTTAATTGTGCGCAATTAATCCCCCGACGTTTTAATTTGAATTTAGAATTTGATTTGCTTTCGCGGCTAAATTCATTCTAGCTCTTTGACACCGGCAAACGGTACGCAAATTGCAATGGTTTCTCCTTCTTCTTTTTTTCTGATGTTTGTGGATTGTTTTCAGGTGGCAAAGAAAGAGGCATCAGAGGGGCATATAGGAGATGGAACCACCAGTAAGGCACAACGTTGCCGAAAAGGCTCTAATGAAATATATTTCAAGCTAAGATTTAGCGGCAGGAATAAAATAAAAATACAAATAAAATAAAATATACAATTCCTCAAACTTTAGACCAAAAACAAGGTTAAAACGGTCTCGTATTCAGGACACAAATTACCAGACAAGAGCTACCAGAATATAGGCCAAAATTGAGGATTTGAACTCTCTTCTTTTAAACAGATTGAAGATAAATTCCTTGCGATTGACCAAGAAAACTTTCAGCTTAATATCCAAAGGCCTATGCCTAAAAATAGAGCTGAAAATCCCCTATTTTAACCTGCCAAAACCCATAAACATACACATTTCCAAGAAAAACTCCACATAGACTGCAAAAAAACCATAATAAAATCTATTTCCATCAAATATGATTGATCAAAAATCAACCAGAAGCCGCTTCAAAAGCCAGTCAATGAAATCCTACACCACCTATTTGGCCAGTTATTGAAGGCCATAAAACCACTTAACCTAAAAGCCTTCTCGACCTCCACCTCAACCCCTGCCAAAGGTCCGGGAAGTGTGCATAAATCGCACAATTTATAATTCATATGGAATCATTTTTATTCCCAAAAAAAATGCTGCCAAAAAAACTCAAATGGAATCAAATGGAAAGCCATTGAAAGGGGGTGGTGGAGAGGGGAGGGGAGGCATCACGTACATCGCATATTATGGCAAATAAATGTGCTCAAGGAAACCAGCGAACCAGCCCCTCCCCCCCCCCTGGCTGGTGGGGGATGCGGGGGGATGGATTATTGCGAAAAAGTTTAAAAATTGATTTTCATCTCTGGCCGTCGCTGGGCGCAGCATAAAAGGATATTTCCCCTTCATGTGGCCTCCATTTCGATTGGAATTGGAATTGATTTTTCTACGTAAACATAAATAAAATATGAACTCGGTTCGCCCAGGACGAAGGGCTTTGGGCTGTGCAAATATTTTCCGAACAGCAGCGTCTCCTTTGAGCTGCAGCAAGGTGTCCCGTCCCGTCCCGTCAGCCGCCCCCGAGGAGCATTGCTCATCAGCAGTCCGGTCCAGAGCTGGTCAAATAAAGCCGTTAGTAAGTATTTCATAAGTCGCCCCACCCCGCCCCGCCCCGGCCCAGAGGATGGGTGCACCAGATAAGTAAGCAATAAGCCCCGAGCTGATGGACAGCGCAACTTTCCTCCCGAACGCCAGAGAGAATTCATTGGCACACGTCCGCCTAACACAAACAAGGACATGAGCTCGATTCGTGACTGAAAAGTTTCCTTTCCTGCTGGCCATAGCCGGAGCCGGAGCCGGAGCCCGAGCCGGAGCCATAGCCATCGCCTGAGCTCTTCAGAGGTATAGATTCCGGGGCTCTTGGCCTCGTACTTTTCGTATTTTATTTCCATCATTTTTATTTTGTACGTACATATATATTTTTTTATTTTTCCTCTTCGCTCGAGCAAATGTCCGAAACTTTGGCACTCGCTCGCTCTGGCGAATGTTTCAGATAAAAATTTGTTATTTATGGCTTAAGGTTTTAAACTGAAGAGTTTTGCTCAATTTGTTGCCACGAACGAACCCTAAAATGTTGAAGGCGGTTTTAAGAGTCGTGGAATACGGCCAGAGAAGTTTTCGTTGGCTCAAAGGAAGCTAGGAATGAAGGATATTGCAGCAGGAAGCGTCTGAAGCGGAGCCGAAGGAGTGAAGCGCGTGAGCCTGGGGTCGGTGCACGAGCGAGGCGAATGGCTAGGGGCTTGCTTCGGATCCAAAAAGGCATCTATGGTCGGAGAATGAAGGATATTGAGAGACTAATGTGCATTGCAGCAGGAAGGGGCTGCAGTAAGCCGAAGGAGTGAAGCGCGTGAGCCAGGGGTAGGCACACCAGAGAGGCCAATGGTTAGAGCCCTGCTTCGGCTCCCAAAAATGTCTGCCTGTGGAACAATTCTGGTCCTTCCTTGCGATTCATGTCATAAATACATGTACCTCCCCGGATTTCGCCTCTTCCATCACTTATGAGCCCCACTGTGGCTCCACTTTGCCCCGGCACCGGCCTCCCATTGGTCATTCAATATATTTTGATACATCATAGAAACAAGGAACAAAAATACGAATTTTATTTCACATTCTGCTTCATTTGATTGCCGACTGATTGGTGGATGTCTGCTTCATTGTTGCCACCGCTGGTGGAGCGGTTCAGGGGCGGGGTTGTGGAGGGTTGTGGAGGGGACATGTAATGCTCGAAACCGACTATAAAATGCTTTCTTATAATTGCTTTTCGATTGCACTTGCACTATTGAAAAATGCTTCAGCTCTTTTTCAAGTTTTATTATAATTGAAATTCCCGCGCGGCGATTAATGCCAACGAAAATAATTCAAATAAATTAAAATGCAATTAAATAAATCGAACGGCTCGCCGCGATTCGATTCGATTCGAGACGAGACGAGACGAGGCATCGAATCGAATGGGATCGAAATGGGGATCGGGAGAGGAGAGAGGAGAGAGAAGAGGAGTCCGCACAAAATTGTAGACGTGCAATATTTTTTATGTGCTGATTAAAAAACATTCCTTGGATATTGGCCAAAATATGCAGCGGTTCGAGGCATTTCATTTGCATTTACAATGAGAGAAATCTCCTTCTGTTTTATTTGTATCTGTATATCTGTATCTGTGTATCTGTATCTGTATCTGCGGCGGAATCATCGATTCGGATTGATGGCCTGCCCGACAGTTGTGTTCTTGTTTCATTTCATTCTGTTGCATTTTTACTTTATTTTTAATTGTAATGACAGCTCATTGGTTTTCTTTGAACACTGCCAGAGGCTGCCCGCCGCGGCGGACAGTCGACCGATGCGGCAATTAAGAGATAAAAATATAATTATTGCAATTGCAATTGCACTAAAGGCCCAAGAAGACCAAGTGCTGCCTCCTCTGCTCGCCTGCTCGTCTTTCAGCAGCTCAGAATCCCAATCCCAATCGCAATCGCAATCGAAGGGATTTCGTAGCGTCTCTGTGGCGGATGCATTCGACATTCCTCGATGATTAAACAGGCAAATTTCTGGCCGCATAAATCACTTAAAAAATGTGCAGCCACAGCTTTTTATCCTTAGACAATTGGCCCGAACAGAACAGTCTGCTGCTGTCTACTGTCTGTCTTTCTCTCTGTTTTTTTTTGTTTTGCTCGACAATGTTGCATTTCTTTCGGTGTACCCTAGGCTTGGGGTATTATGGGCCTTGTGGCCAGATATAAGGCCACTTTGAGCCCTCCATCAGCCACTGCCAGCGAGTGATGCCTCGCTTCTCTAGAGGATATCCAAACATTCGACCCCATTTCGGTCTTGTGTCTTATTTATAGGCCAGCGCATCCCCAACCCCCTCGATTAAATGCCAAACTGCAATTATCGAGCAATTATTTCGATCAGTGATTTCTATTTTTTCTATAGATTTCCTTCTGTTCTTTGGTTCTGCGCGAGAAATATCTTTATATTTGTTTTTTGTTTTGTTTTTTTGTGAAATCAAATCAAACCTTGTTTTTCTTGTTTTATTCGATTGACATTATGCTGCAAATTTGTGTGTTATTTCGGGAAGGTTCGATGCTCATTGAACAGCAATTTCCACAGGGACGGCACGGGACTCACTTGATGGGGAATTGTTCAGTTGACGGTTCAGTATTGGCATCTAAAAGTACTAAAGATATAGCAGAGAAGGCCTTCATTTAGATGGTCAAAAGTTGGATTAGAAAGTGGAGCGATGGGAGGGATTTAAGAAGCTCTTTCTTCCCTTAGAAAAGGCTCTTAGAAGAAGAGCGATGGAAGGACTTTAAGAAGCTCTTTATTCCCTTAGAAAGTGCCCTAAAATGTAGAGCGATGGAAGGGCTTTAAGAACCTCTATCTTCCCTTAGAAAAGGCTCTCAAATGTGGAGCCTTGGGAGGGCTTTAAGAGCCTGTATCTTCCCTTAGAAAGTGCTCTTCGAAGTAGAGCGTTAGAAGGGCTTTAAGATCCTCTTTCTTCCCTTAGAAAGGGCTCTTAGAAGTAGAGCGATGGGAGGGCTTTAAGAGCCTGTATCTTCCCTTAGAAAATATTCTTAGAAGTAGAGCGATGGGAGGGCTTTAAGATCCTCTTTCTTCCCTTAGAAAAGCCTCTGAAATGTGGGGCGTTGGTAGATCTTTAAGACCCTGTATCTTCCCTTAGAAAAGCCTCTCAAATGTAGAACATTGGCAGAGCTGTAAGACCCTCTATCGCCCTGTAGATTGTGCCCAACCTTTTTGGGGTTATAATGTGGAAATACAAGTGAGTTTTATTGTTGCACTCATTATGTTTTATTGGCAGGAGTGTGGGGGTTTAGACCCCACGAAGCCTGTGGGGAAATTAGCATAAGCCTGGGCCTTTAGCCCGTGGTCTGGGGTCTGGGGTCTGGGGATAGTGCGTGAGTGCCTGGAATAGAGGCATTTAGCAACTACTAAGTTGCCATCGAGTCGACTCGACTCGACTCGACTCGTGTGTGCCTCTGTTACATATGTATATATTTTAATTCGGTTTCTTTATTTCATTTTAGTTGGCAATAATCAGCGGCGTCGCGGCATGCATAATAATGAAACGGAACGGCACTCACCGTACCCCATACACCATGCACCATTCGACTGCCATCCCCACGCGGCCCCACATAGTCCCGCCATAATTCTAATGTCGACCCAGACATGCCGCAGTCACACGTTCAAATTACCCCAATTTCGTGCGGGCTTCGGCAGCGACAGCGGCAGCGACAGCGACAGCAAATATGTAAAAAAGTGTTCATAAATGAAATGTGAGGGACGGCATGGTGGGGGGGCATGGGAATGGGCAAGTGAATGGAAATGGTGGCACTTACTGGGCCGATTAGCTACTCGAATTCGCGCACACGTACCGGCCATAAAAGGCGTCTCTAGCCGGCTCTCTAGCCAATCTCCTCGATCTGCTATCAAAATTTTGACGAAAATCGACCAGACCGGACTCGTATCTTGGCTTAAAGATCGTGTGAAAATCGTCTTCGAAGCTTCGACAATTGCATCAAAGTTCCCACAGTTCCTGTCTTAACTTTGACTTTCTTTTGTAAAACTGAAACCGAAACTGAAATTGAAACTCCGTTGGAGTTTTGTGCAATTTCCGCTCGGGAAGATCTAATTGCCGTCGCTCGATTCGTCATGGAAGGGAGAGAGAGAGAGAGAGACACTGACGCATGTAAATCATCGCGAGAAGAACATAAAAATCGCTTGTTTTTTAAAAGGGCCGAAGGTTGATGGCTTCTGCGGTGGCAGCAGGGCTCCAGGAGTGCCCCATGGATCTATCGGTTCGCCTGGCAGGCCTTCGAAAGGGAATTCTTTGGGTCTTCGGTCCTCTTCCATCCCTGGGCAGTGCAGCCCCCATTTGATAACTCATAACTAGGCGTAACTGCTGACACCCTCGTAAAACAGACCCGGGCCCTTGGGATCGCAGCGAAACTAAAGCTTTAGTGGGTGGTTATTGCGGCATTGAAGAGGGCCAGGAGGAGCCAAGCCATTGTCAGTAGTCTTCATTACCGCTGCAGCGAGCTGAGAATGGTGCATCGAATGGGGAGAGTGAAAGAGCTCCAGCCACAGAGCCCCAGCTCCATGTCCAGGCGGGCACTAAAACTGCCCAACCGAATGGGCGCTGGGAAGGCAATTAACCGATTTTTAAATATGTTTGGACGCCTTTATGACTGGCCAGGGCCCAGGGCCCAGGGCCCAGGCTGTCTTCAGAACTCCTCACTTCACGAGCGCTGTAAATGCGATTTATTTCGATTATGGAAAGTTGCTGATTTGGAACTAATTACCCGAACCCCGGGCCCTGGCTCTGGCCCTGGCTCTGGCGAGAAGCGACAAATGTAGGAGATTGCCTGGACGGTGGGTTGCGAAACTATAAGACTAGGGCCATACCCAAAAGAGCCAAGATATCTTCCAAGCAACAGGGAGGATCCTCCCAAGTCCAAAGGGAGGACGGCAGTGATCCACAGGTAGAAGGAAATACTCTCCGTCTCAGAACCATCTTTCGAGGCCTCTCTCTCTCTCGTTACTTTTGTACCGCACTGTACAGGGAAATGGTTATGGATGTGCACCGTTTAGGCTCCACTCCGGCTCCATTGAGACACACAGCATGGTCTTGGGCGTTCTGTAAGAGCTTTTACATGTTTTTTATGCGAGTGGGTACCGACTTCATAACGCGTTTGCCTGCAACACATGGCTCGACACCAAAATGACTGGCATATGGACTTCAAGAGACACAAACAACTGTTTGAACATGTGCATCTACCCGTATCCACTCCAGGAGGAAATTGAAGAAAAAATATTAAATGGAAAACAAATTATGGAAAAGGCAAAAAATAAAGAGGTATTTATAAAGAATTATCATTATACTATTAAGGGTATCAAAGAGGATTTGATTATTACTTAGAGTCACAGGGCTGAAATTATTCGTAAGTATTATTAGTAATATTCTTGTAAATATAAACCCGAATAAATGCTATAAAAATTCTTCTAAATTCCCCTGCTATTCAGGGCCATTAACCAGGTTAACCAGTAAACAGTTTTCCATCCTCACTGCCTCGTAATTCAGGAAAACCCGGTCAGAGCACGGCTGCGCCTTGGCTTTTCCTTTGCCAATTAGATATTGAAATTATTACAGAGCACTTGGCATTCATATTCATGGATTTCGCATTCGCATTCGCGTTCGCATTCGAACTCGAATTGTCGTCGAGAATTGTCATAACTCTCGATGTTGCCGCATAACTCACCGCCGATCGACAGGGGGGGGAGCCCCAAGGGGGAGTGTCAAGGTGTCCGCATGACTTTGTCTCTGTGCCTGGCCAATTTATGGTCAACAACAAATGGTAGAAGCCCCGCCATGCGACTAAAAGATACCTGCTTCGCCGCTTCTTTGGGCATTTCCTGCGGTCCGACGGGAGTCCAGCATACCCCGAGACTCTCCCCAGTCGAGGGTACGACCACAAGCTGCATCGATGGCTGCTCGATAAACGGTTGCAGCTTTGCCAGCGACTGCGGCTGCGACTGCAGGCTGAGGTTGCATCGAGCCGGGCAGAGAGCGACAAGTTATGAATATAAAATATGCATAAATATGCAATGCAAACGGGCAGCGAGTGCAGGCAGCGGGCACGAATAAAGCATGTCACAGTAATAGCAGAATATAATAAACTAAATTATTAAACAAATGCAAAATGCAAATGCCGCCGCCCCCTACCCCCTCCCTGCCCGCTTCCCCTTTCTTATCAGCGATCAAAGACTAGAAGTAAACGCTGTAAAAGCTCCCGACACACACACACACACACACACACACACACACACACAGCACAGCCCACACGAACATTTTGCTGCCGCTGTCATGCGATATGCGGGGCCTCTCGTTTCGGGTTCGATCATTCGCTCAGCCCCGGACGAAAGGTATGTTGTGGCGGGGAAACAGGTTTGCCTGCCCACCCCACCTTCTTTGCAATATGCCTTGCCTTGGTTCGCAGCTTAATTTGTTTGCTCTACAAATCGTCGATGCTGGCGCGGCGATAGGCCTCAGCACCACATATGGGAGTGCTGGCTTCAATCTATTTCTCTCCCACTCCCTCTTGAAATATTACGAGGGTGGAGCCCTATGCAGGGCCGCCCAATGGTCTGTGCTCCCTGGTCTACGATTTTCATTCGTCAAATTTTATTGGGAGCCGAGAAATGGGCATTTATCTGTGATATGAAAAATTCATCTGTCTAATAAAAAAGACTTTTATGTAATAATAATCTGTCTAATAAAAACTAAAAAGATATATAAATATATAATATAAAAATAAAACTAAGTATAAAAATAAATATTTAATATAAATATCGTATATAAATATAAAAAATATGTTTTAAAATGTTTCAAATATTAAAAAAAATAATAATTCAATAATAACGTCAATTGGTTCAAATTTTGTTATGTTTGAAATGCCACATTATTGACTTTTCATATTTAGATCTTGAGGAATCTTTCTTTTATATTTTTTTACTATTGATGTATTTATTTTAATTTATAATTTTAATATTAATTTTTAAAATAATTGGTACTCAATAATTTTTTGTTGATTTAAGTAATTTAAATTATAATTGTAATATTCATTTTTATTATACTGGGTACTCAATAGTTTATTGTTGATTTAATTAATTTAATTTATAATTTTAATTTTAGTATTTATTTTTATTATAATATGCGCTCAATGATGATTTAAAAAATTCATTAAAAGAAAAATGAACCTTCGTTTCTGCCGTTGCACTGCTTATGCATGCAGTAAACTGCTTGCATGTCATTACACAGCTTCGAGCAGGCAGTGCACTGCTTTTTCGAGCATTTTATATACGTATATTCATACATATTCATTCATTCTCCTCCTCGAATAAAATTAGTCGCTGCTGGAGGCTGTTCCTGGACCTGGAACTGGACCCGGACCCGGAGCTGGACCCCAACGTAAATCATATTTGAAATGTCGCATCTTTAATTCGAAGGCGGAATTCCATTGACGAATTGCTTCGTCTGCTTCGTGGCCCTTCCCCTGTGCTCTTTCTCTGATTCTGCCTCATTTTTTTGTGCATTTGGAAATTGCTTTGGTGGCGCCTACTTAACGTCCGTCCAACTCTCGGCCCTCTCTCTTTTTTTTTTTTGAGCCGTTCGTGCACATTCCGCTGGATTCCGCGGCCAAATTGATGGCGCCAAAATTCAAGAAGCTCTGTTCTGGTCGGAACGGAGACGAGACGGGGCCCCAGTCCGCCTGGGAACGGCCAACGGCCCAACAGCAAACGTCATTCGCATAGCCATACCCATACGGATAGCCGTAATATGCGTTTCATGGCTGTACGAACAGTCATCGAAAAATATCATAATAAATCCATAGAAAGCCGCCAATAGTTGGAACTTTGATTACAGACTTACAGCTGTGAACCGCACTGTGCTCGAGCATGAAGGAGTGGAGCATTTGTCCCATAAATGTCATTTGGCCAAGAGTCTTTCACGTCGACGCTTAGATGTCGGCTCCCGCGAGGCCTTGAGCCTCGGCCTTAAATTATTCTACGCACAGTCGCGGCCATAATATGAATTTTGAATACAATTATTGCAAAAATGTCTCCCTCTCTCTCTCGCAGAAAAAAAAGAAAACTCTGCATAGTCGGTCAGTGGGTACGGCTGAGGCCTTTCGATCTCCGTTATTTGCGTGCCGATCGGGCGATTCATTAATAAAAATTATGTCAAAATAATCACGCCACCAGCCGGGGACCGGGGACCGAGGACCGGGGACCGTGGACCACTCAAATGATAAATGAATCGCCTCCAGGATGCACTCGAAACCCTTCCTTCCTTCCTGGATCTGTGCCTCTCTCTCTCTCTCCCCCTCTGTGTCCCTCATTTAAATGTCATCATTAGTGGCGCCGCGGATCCTGGTCAGGGGGTTGCCGAGCGCGACACTGATCCGATTTCGATTGTAACTCCGATTGCCCGGACCCGACGCGACGACGCGATCATTAATTACTTTATTACGGAAATCAAAATGTCAGTCCGCCTTTCAGTCTGGCTCTCAAAATGTTGTCTGTGTCTGTTTCCGCTCTGTATCCGTGTTTACATAATGTGGAAAATTAATGATGAATTTGTTGGCTAACTGACGCAATCCGAGTCGGAATCGCAATCGCAATCGGAGTCGCTGACGCGTTGAAAAGTTCAAAAATGATAAATGGTTTCGATTACACGCCGGTTCAGGCAGTTGTTTTTTTTTAATTCTCTTCGAATGGGGGGGGGTTGTAAAGAACGAACGGAAAGGCAGTTCACACCCTTCGAGGTGGGAATATAGAAAATTACACACTTTTTTTTTTGGAATTAAGAAATAATCATACCATGGTAAAATCATTTAAGGGCTAGCATAAAAGGCAGACAGGGGGTATTTTTAGTAATTTCAGAACTTCTGGATTTTTTTTTTACTTTTTAGTGAATATTCAGAAATATTTTAAGCACCGGATAACAAAGATATTACAATCCTAATTATAAAAATAAAATAAAAATTAACATATAAAGGAATTAATATAAAAAAGAAATTTAAAAAAATATAAATATTTTAAAAAAATGTATATAAAAGGAAGACAGGAGGTTATATTTTTAGTGAAGGTTCCGAATTATTTTTTGCCCCGTATTTTCTTTGTAAACTGAATTTTTTCCTGGACTGTTGTAGAAGTTGCTTTAAAAGTAAAAGTACACAAAATAATTATGCTTTTTTTCATGCATATATCTTAAAAAAAGCTTAGATCCTAATAATAAAAAAAAATTATTATAAAACTGTATTAATACAAAACAAAAAAATAATTAATATAAAATAAAAGTAGTTCAAAAATAAAATACATAAAAAAATTAATTTCATAAATAAAATCATTTTTAGTAAAAAGATTTTTGTAAATAGACTCCTTCCTTGAGGGTACCGCTCAAAAATATTTGAATTTTCTAATTTATTATAATTTAAATACAATTTATAACTCTTTTCACGTGGGACCTTCATAATCTCTCAGGGAAAACACCCCTGGATGGCATTACAGTTCTTCAAATACAACTATTTCCCTTGCCAGGAATTATGTGGGCCTAGGAAAATGTGTCGAGAAGCCCTTTAGAATGGCGCAACTTTTAGCACTTTCCCCTGGCTTTATCGAGGGATCTATCCCAAATGGAAACCTGCCGAACCTGATTACTCGAATCGGCCGGTAAACAGGTTCACTCGGCCATAAAGATTTACTAAGTTTTGGGTTCTCTCGCATAGGGATCGGATCGCCTTCTGTTTCATCTTAATTTGCATAAGCGCCGCGCACAAATCCGCGCTCCACATTCAACACGCGACCCAAGGCGAGAGTCCGCCAGGGGATTGGGTCTGTGACTCGGATTGAAGCCATATCGCAGGCCATGTCGGTGGGGACATTCAATGTGCAGGCATAACAAATGAATTATTGACGTTTTTAAGCAATATTCGCCAATATCCAACCGACTGGGGACCCCAAGAGATATGAAAATCGTCAACGTGGGCTTTCATTTGCTTAATTTAATTTGGTCTTTTTGTATTTTGTCGCATCTCTCATTTGTTTTAACGAGGATGCGACCCAGACGGGCCCAGAGTCTGGGCTCTGCTCGTCTTTCATTTTCGTGACTGGACCCGCGACCGGGGCTCAGGTAGGCCACGCTCTTGGCCCCCCTCTTGGCCCCCGCTCTGTGCCGTATGTAAATCCCAGCTCGTTTGCTGCTCGAGAGTTTCGGCTCATTAATGAATTTAAATGGTCTCCTTAATAATATTTAACGGCTTCTTTGCCTCGCTTTATGATGACAATATTTTTCCAAGACCCCATACCCCATGTCCATCCCCTTGCCCATCCCCTCCCCCCCTGGCAGGAAGACCCTCATATGGGGCTTCTCTTACTTAATGGCCCTGCATCGAACGCTGACAGTTGACATGTTCTTTCAGGGGCCCCGGAGATCGAGTGCAACATAAAAACTTTCAGCTTATGGGGATATTAATAATTCCCTTTCATAAGGCTGGTTCTGGTTCTGCCTTTGGCTCTCGGTTCGGGTCAATCTGTTGGCCAATTTATCTCATAAATTCCATTTGATGTATGTATATCAGTGCCATCTATACCATCTTATGGCCATCCCCTGTTCAATCCAGTTCTACAAATCGATTTTTGATTGAGTTCATTAGAGGCCAACACGGAAATGCCGCAACAGGAGGCGGGAGCCGGGATTCAGAGCTATCCTTGGGTTAGAGCCAAGGGAGGGGGAGTGGGCGGGGGAGGGGGAGTGTATATTATCGCCATGTGGCATCGCACACATACGGTAATGCCTCCCAGGAGCATTGACTCCGCCTCTGGGTCGAGCACTTGGCCAAATCATTTTTGTTATTAGCGAAAATCGCGTCGAGTGATTTACTTTTACTTTTGTCTTACTCCAAGCATTGGCTTTGATTTCTGCACAAGGGCAGGCCAGGGCATGGGGGGAGGATGGGGGGAGGATGGGGGCGGGGGGAGGTGATTGGTTCGGGCAGATGGAAACGTTATCATCCGTCGTTCAGGCGTTCGGGCATCGCTTCACAAAGTGGCAAGTCTTTGCCCAAATCCTAATTGGATTTATGTGTAGAAATGGATTATAGCTTATGTTTTCCAACTCGCCTTTTTCCTCCTCTAATTGCAGTGGCCCCCCCTCAGTGCTAGCCGGAGAGGCCATCCACTGAAATGGATAGATATTAAGATAGTTGGCATTAAAGTTGGTTCTTTAGAGGAAAGTTTATGCATTTACTGGAAGCAAGGAGTTCCTAGCCAGCTTCAGGACTAGAAGAAAAGTTTTGGGTGCCATATTTGACTCATATCTGCGTGAGCCAACGAAGCGCGTGAGCCGGGGGTAGGCGCAAAAGCGCGACTACTGCTTTAAGCCTTCGCTGTAGGTCCATCGACTGCTATCCAAACCAATAATCATCTGCCTACTCCATGTGTATACCGTTAATATAGATATGGCGGAGAGCTGTCTAGGCTATCTCTGGATGATCAGCATGATTTCCATAATATAACCAAAACAAAAACCCAAATGAAACGAAACTAATAAGCCGGTTGTGATATTTATGACATGATATCATCTAGGGCCTCCACGAGGTCTCCTCCAGGTCTGTGCTGGGACCCGGACCGAGACCAAATGTCTGCCAGAGCATCGTTACGAAATATTGGCCATTAAGCACAAGAACGAACCCGAAGAATGGAAGAGAGTGAAAGAGTTATGCCTTGAATGAAATGAGTATATAAATATTTTATCAGTGGCCAGAAATCAGATATCTGTTTGATTCATAGAGCTAATTTATGACTTCCTTTTGTCTCTGCCCGAGACCAGACCCACAGACACCAATGCGGCTCATTATGAGGCAAACCAAAAATCAATAAAAATATATCGTACACAGAAATTTGACTGCCGTTGGAGTGGGGATGGGGGGGAGGGGACTGGCATTCCTCACGGACCCGCTCCATAAATAAAAAGAACCCAAAATATTTGTTCAAACTGTTTTTGATTTTCTATTAACGAGTTAGTTAGAAATCCAGCCAAGACTCGTTCTGGCAGGGGAGATCTTTCACCAGATGATCCTGGGATTGGTGAAAGTCGGGGCTATATGCCTCTATTTTTGGGGCATTGGGAAGTGTTTCAATGTCCCTTGTTTTCCCTGCCATATCCCTCTCTAGGGTGTATTCAAATTAGCTCCAAATGTTGTCTACTTTAGGCAGGCAGGCAGCCATCTTTCTGTGGGCCTGAGGCTGGGGCTCCTGGCGAATGCAAAACGGAGCGCATCTCATTGATTTGTAATTCTCGGGCGCAGCATAAATTTTACATGTGAAATCTGATAGCCGCCGGCCTGGACCCAGTCCCAGTTCCAGTCCCAGTCGCAGTCCCAGTTCCAGTCCCATCCCCATCGCTATTCTGCGACAATCATTTGCACCTCGCCACAAATCTTATTTTATTCAAAGTGCCCTGTGCGTAGGTCGAGTCCGCATTTGCATATGCCGGCGTTGCAGACTCCAGCCAGGGTCTGGACCTGGGACCTGGGACCTGGGACCTGGCCACATTTATGAATCAACGCCAGGCCCGCCATTTCATTCAATAAAACACGAGGAGGGACTCCCCCTTGCCCCCTTGGGTCTTGGGTCTCTCTTTTTTGAGCAATGTTCAGTGCACGACAGCGACAAGGAGTTGTCTCTAAGCTGCGGAACATAAATATTTCGACACTTTTGCCTGCGCGACAAACATGGACCGACAGAGAAGTGGCATAAAAATATGGCAGATCCCAGAGGTGCAGGCTCTGCTGGCCATTTAGTGGTCCAGGCAGATGCGAATTTGTCGCCGGAATATGATCATAATTCATGCAACAAATAAATGTACAACTTGGCATTCAACCGATGCCCGATGGTCGATGGTCGATGGCTCGATGGCTCGACCCACGCGCCCAAGAAACCCAAACCGGATGCAGCACAGATTTAGCCGCAATTTGTTGGCCCAAAGCGAGGCAGGGCTGGATTTGATTTGCCAGCAAAACAAGACAGAAATTTGCATGGGCTAGAGGCTCGAATTTCCCACTTTTTCGGTAAGGAATAGATGCCATAACTGTCCAAGATCCAGCATCGTTTGGGGAGTAACAAATTATAATAAAAAAGCACCAGAACATGCAGCCATTTAAACCATATTTAAGGCCCTCCACTCTGACTAAATCCAATTTATTTTCGACAAGCCTTTTTTGACCCTTTCCCTGTCACAACATAACCCATCGAGGGGCCCAATCTGTGGCCAGTAGCCGGC
Source organism: Drosophila pseudoobscura (assembly GCF_009870125.1). NCBI lineage: Eukaryota > Metazoa > Arthropoda > Insecta > Diptera > Drosophilidae > Drosophila > Drosophila pseudoobscura. The sequence continues at coordinate 24,603,835 of NC_046681.1, read as the reverse complement.
TGCAAGGCCTCCTCCGGCGATTGTAATAAGCGATTAAAACATCTTTAAGCGGGCGATTATCGCAGCGGGCGGCGGCGGTCACCCGCTGGGGTGGAGTCTGCCCCCGAGATGGGGCGAACACACGTTACACACGTTCCCGGCGGCTCCTGGTCGACTCCGTTTCTGGTAGCACTCTCGACGCTTCTGGCGCTTCTGGGCATTTACACGCCGCCCCCCCGGGGGGTCCCAGACACCCGATAATTTCATAATTCACTCGGTGCCCGGGTGGACGGGTGTACGGGGGGTGTACGGGGGGTGCCCTGGTGTACGGGCGTTTATAAATCTCTTTAATATTATTTTGATAGGGCGCCTAATTGCTGTAAATATTATTTCTGCGGCCGCCTAATGCTTCCATCGTCTGATTGTTTATTGTTTTGTAGTTGTTTTCCCTTTTTGTTGTTTATTTGAAAAGCAATTCGAATTATTATGAGCAGCATATTTATTGCTCGATGAGGTGTTGTTGCCCCGAATCGGGAATTAATGGGCCCCCCCGAAAGAGAGGGGGAAAGGAGGAGCAGGGGATTAAACAATAAGCAGGTCCCAAGATCCAAACAGAAAAAGATACGAAAAGAGCATTCAGCCGTGTCGGAGGTAGGGGCCGAGGCGGAGGCGAAGGCAGAGCTAAGTGGAGTCCCACCAGATGCAGATCTTCCGCTCATTACACTGGCCAACAAGGCTGAGGCTTAAGGCCCACCATTTGGGCTACCAACAGCCCTCCAGACCCCGCCTTTAAATCCCAAAAAACACCCCACTTTAAACACCTTTCTGGCCCAAGTTAATTCCTTAAAATTCTCCTGTGTTTTTTTTGTTGTTTAGTGCCCTCAAAACCCTGCACAGATTGCAGGTGCCAGTGCCTCGAATTATTGGCTGTTTCCTCTTTGGCTTCGCACAAAACTGTGTGATCTTTCGTTCCCATAATTTAAATGTCAAGTTTTGTCTATATTAAAAATTCTCCAGTGGTTCTCCCCCCACAACAACCGAAACCAGGCCCAAGTCCCAGACTTGTCTTAGACCAGATTCCGGCCTGAGTAGAAGATTGGACTCCATTCCATTTGACAGGAATATTTTCGCTAAATTATCGTAAAGGCCTCTGCAGATCCCAGATCCAGCTGATCCAGTATAATTTAGAGCGTATGAGAGGTGGCAGAGAGCTTCAATATATCCAAAAGTCTTTGAAAACTCGCACCAAATCTAAGAGAATTCCCATATTCCAAGGCCCCAAGCTCATAAGTACTTCTATTTCCTCGGTCTGACAACATTATTACGTCTATTTTCGGTTCCCTCTAACAATGGAGACCCTCTGGGCAGAGTCTGTTGGAAATTGCACAACAACTGAAGGCTGTTGGCCCTCCATCTGCAGGCCCTGTCAGGGCCCGAAACGACGACGGGAACAAGTCGGTTATTAGTGATATTCGCGAGTCGAGTTTGGAGCCATTGTAATTTTCGTGTTTCTGTAACTGCTCCGTGAGGGGTGGAGGGGGGATCCCCAGTCGGACACGAAATGTGCGCGATGATAATGACAAATCAAACGATGACACACAAAACGACGATCGTGTTGGAAAATTGTCGGTGATCCGGGGCCAGAGCTGAGCAGATGATTGGCCAGTCGGTTGGATCGTTGGCGTTGGCGTTGATGAGCCGCGAGGGGGGGAGCACACAGTGCCTTGCCACACATTTCCTTGCCACAAGGAAGTGCAACATTTCCGCTGCTGCTGCTTCTCCGCGCGCTATCAGTTGTTTGATGGCTGGCCAAATAATTATTTATAATTTATATACAGAAATCCCGAGGAAGGCCCCTGGCATTCCTGTGAAAGGGCTCGATCCAGCTGTGGCTTGGCATTCCACCAATCGGGGACCCTGGGAACCATATTCATATCGCGCCTCATCTACAACACAAGAAAACATTCCATTTTGCAGGGCCCCAAGGATCGGAGGGACTCGGGCATTGGCCGGGCCGGGGACGGGGGACACGTCGCGGGGTCCTCACGCTTAACGATATTCAAAATTCATTACAATTGATATTGTTCGGATGCATAAATACAAACAAATGGGCATGCCAGTCGCCAGGTCCAGGTCCTCCATGCGGTCCTCCATGCAGTCCCGATCCCAGTCCCCGGTCTGGCTCCACTCCTATCAGCGATGAAGCATCTGCGGACTCTGCAAGAAATAACAATCTTACTAATTGGCCGATTTTAGCATAAACAAATGTATTTTAGCTCTAACTAAACCAGAGCCACAGCCACAGACCATCCCAGGCGGGGGAGAATCGTTTTGTACTCCTTCGCGAGCGATGCTTTGCATACGGGAGTGGATGTGGAGCCAGGTCTGTGTCCCAGGCGGCAGCATGGAGGGTGGGGGGCAGGCCTGGCTCTGGGTCTGGACTCCTCGTGGGATCATCGCATTAGAAACGACCCAAGCCAAGGCCAGAGATGGCATTGTCTAGAGCCACGTTATGAGAAAAGGTAAGCTTCCGAGAAAACTGCAGACAGAATCATAAAATTGGAGTCTATCTAACAGATTTCTCAATACTTTCAGGCGCTTATCCATGCTCTATCGAGCTCAGGATACTCTGTGTCGCCTCCTGGCGGAGGAGAGCGAGATGTAACGGCCGGTGTTGGTGTGAGAAGAGCGAGAGATACACCCCCTACTTATTCACTATCAAAAGTCCCACTCCCTTCCCTTTTCCTAGGCCCTTTCATAGGTCCATGAATTGAAAGGCCACTTTCGATGGCCTCCGATGGAGTACTCCATTCCCTCCATCCTACGGCACAGAGAGACAGATATCTACTTGGCTTTGGGCCAGGCCATGGAATCAATGCTTAAAAAGTCCATTGAAAGGCGCCGCCAATGGAGGCCTCCAAACGCGTAATCGGAATCAATTCGAGTGGAGTCCAAGGCTTAAATAAATTCGTCATTATAAATCATGAGTTGGAGCCACGGCAGTCGGTTTAATTAATCACCGCTGGGGCACACAGCGGTGCACAAAAAGCACTGCCAATGCAACTGCAACTGCAACTGGAAGCCGCAACGCTCAGCTGGAGATTTTTGAAAAAGATGATATTTATGGCAACTTTGACAGAGAGAGAGAGAGGGCTGGCTCCAAGCCGAGCCAAAAGATAGACTCGTTCTCATTGAATCTGGCTGCCATCGGCTCTGTCTGGGTCTGAGTGCCGCACGCGCATCGACCACCACCGGCGGCGATCGGAGGCAGGTCCGGCATCGATCCGGCACCGATCTCGCTCTCGATTCCGCATGTGGTCATCGACGACATCGACGACATCGACGCGGGCGACAGTTTTTAATCGTGGCAATAATCATAACTGTGATTTGTATGACTCTGTTGAGGCCGTTGCCGCTGCCACTGCCGCCAGGCCGTTGCCCATATCGGCCATTCGGTGGTGAATTATTAAAGCCGCCGCACAATTTATGCGACGCGTTGCGACGCTTTCGGCAGCCGTTTGAAGCGCTGGAGCAGTCATAACGCCAGGCCCCCCCCTAGACCCTTGCCCCCACTGTGAGTGATGTGGTTGCGGTGATTTGTGCTGCCCAGCGGTGGAGCAGCGGTGCAGCTCCTAGTTGGTGGCTCACCAAATGAGGAGCGGCCTCCTTTTTGCTGCCCCACGGAATACGTAATTCTTGGCTTGGCGGCCCCACAAGTTGCGGCCCGGCATTTACATTCCGTATAAATATTTATGAGAGAAAATAGAGAAGAGATCATTATGATTGAAGAACAACACGATCAGCGATCCAGGTGATCAGTGATTAGTGGTCGGTGATCAGTGCTGATGAATCGATTAAATTTGATTGGATTGGTCTTGAATAGGGATCTAAGAGGTTTGATTGTGGTCCAAGCTTCCAATGGGACATCAGGGGAAGAGGGCAAGAGAAAGAGAGAGAGAGATAGCTCATATCTGCGTGAGCAATCGAAGCGCGTGAGCCTGGGGTTGGCGAATCAGATCTTTAGGGCACTTTTTCTGGTTACCACCTCCTGAAACCCTCATCTAAAGGAAGTCGACCACTTCAATGATTTCCTCCATGGAAAACCCTTCTCCACTGAGAGTTATGGCGGGTTTTTGTCCTCCGTTGAACCCCCTGCCGGAACTGGCCCCCAGCCCCCAAAGCTGAGGTTATTAAGTGCCTGATGCGTAACTGCCACAATCCGGGGGGCAACCGTGGGGCAGCCGTGGAGCAACTGTGGAGCAACTGTGGGGTTCTGCGGGGCATAGGAAGTCTGTCATATTGAGTGCACACGAACAAAGAGCCCTGGCTGGAGTTTGTTGCCGCCTCCACCACCGCACACCCCCCCGCACACCCCCGCACACCCACCTCACGATGTGGGGCTAAACTTGAACTGACATTTTACAGAAAGCAGAATTATATACGAGTATTGGTGAGAGCCGCTGAGCACAGAGGCCCCCGAAAAACAGAAAAAAAAAGAGTTAATTTGCATAATTACGTTGGAGGGCGGAGGGGGGGGGGGGGGGGATCAGGTACGGGGCTGGGTCGTGGTGGGGGAGGGGGCATGGTTGGGCACGAAACGAAACCAAATGCGGCACGAACAACGGCGAAAAAGGCGAAACACAAAAAAAAATGAAGTCGCTTTATCATTTTTAGCCGGCGGCGTCGCTGTTTGGCCAAAGTGTGGAAAATAAATGTATGAAAATTTGCATACGAATTTCGAATTTCAAATGGCCGTCCCTCTCGCTCTTCCACGAGTGCAATGGAGGTGGCGGTGCCAGGCCCGTTAGGCAACTCCCACACTCTCTCTGTCTCTGCCTCTCACTCACTCTTCATGGCCACTTGGAGCTCCACTTCCACTTCCACACGCCATACGCCTGGCCAGGGCCGAGTCCACTTGAGGCAGCAGGATGGCCGGGTCACGCCCACCGCCATTGACGTCACTTGACTGCAGTTTTACATATCTGATGGATATATAGGACATATGTATATACATAAATATTTACGCTGCGTTACAGAACTTTAGGGGCCCGTCAAAGAATGATCGATAACTGATTTTTGCATTGTTCGATAATTATCGATAATGGAAATAATCTATTTTTGGTGCTACTTTCTTTGGGAATACGCAGAATGGCGGAAGGGAGTCCATTTGGTGAGGAAAAGTAATACCCAAAAATAAACCACTTGAAGATTATTTATTCCTGACTAAATTGATTCCAATCCTCCTTTTTTGAGATGAAAATTTGCACAAAAATGCAGCAATCGATTGCTTTTAATAGTGCCAGAGGATCAGCTATCAAAAAGCTCAAAGATAGAGGTTAAAATGTGTCTAAAATTATAGGTTTATAGACAATTTATATTCCCCTTTTGATAGGTATTTTAGAGCTTCTTTAAGGGTAGTCTTAGAGTCCTAATAGTCCCAGAGGATCATCTATCAAAACGGTGAAACTAATAGGCTCAATATCAGAGTTTAGGGAGTATTTTTTCTTCCCCATCTTTAAGCGTAGTCTTTAAATAGTCCTAGAGCATTTTTTATCAAAAAAGTGTATCTAAAAAGCTCAAAATACGAGGCTGAAGAGTTTTTATTCCCTCCCCCTTTGATAAGGGGATCTTCGATCAAAAAGGTTTGTCTAAAAAGCTCAAAATACTAGATTGAAGATTATTTATTACGTTCTTTGCTAAACCCTTTACTGAATCTTTAAGGGCATTCAATAAAGTAGGTATATATTTGTTAAATTATTTATTATTATTATTTCCAAGCCTCAAAAGTCCGGGTCTTACTCTCTTTTAATTATAGTAATTATTAATGCCATCTGTTTAGAGAAATCTGTTGTGGCAAAAAGCATATTTGTCGTCTGATTGCAGTTATTGATGGGTTTCCATTATGGAACTCGGGTGATTAGACCTAATTGAGTTCAGTGACTAATTGAGATGCAACTGTCAACGGAATTAGTCGCAAATATTCATTGAAAAGCTGGGAAAAAAGCACACAAGCCCAAGGGCTACACTTATGACACGCACTGTAGGTGTATTATTATTTATTATCACTCATTGAGATGAATATTTGTTGTGGCCGCTGCCTGCCGCTGGCGCTGGATTATTGCGGTCTTTGTTGATTTAATTAATTAAATCGCAGTTGTTTTTTTAATTGATTGACAGATTAAAAACAAAACCAATTAACAATTTTAATACAAATGACGACCGCATAATATGCCGTAATAAAGCACCAGCTGACGGTCGGCCAGGAGTGCTGGACTGCTCGGCAGTGAGTGTGATTTACAAACGAATGTGAATGCGAGTACACCCACAAACACTCATGGCGCTGTCATAATCCGTTGTTCGCATTAACAGCGATTTAAATTAATGGATTCACTCAAGGACGAGCCGGAGGAAGGGGCAACCCGCCCCACCACCCCCCCACAATGGCCAAACCGAATACTAATTAAAACAGAGCCAGAGCCAAACCATAAAGAGATTTGTTTGGCAAGTATTTGAGCTTTAAAAGATTGAATCTATTTCACTTCGCATGGAAATTGGCCATAAATATAGATATGCCCCGAAACCGAATTGAAAGCGATAAATTCCCCGAATGGCATGGGAAACAGACGACATCAATTCGAATATTGATTTTAACATACAAATAACTACATTTAATTAATAAAAAGCAAACAAAAGAGTTCGATGGGAGATCGACTCGGATTCGGATTTGAATAAACGGCTTCCCACGACTGTGAAACCGAATTCGCACGCAATAATTTCCAGCTGATTCGCCGATTCGCTCATTGCGTATTCATAATTTCTAGTTCGAATCGATCGCCAGGTGTGAGTCATGGAACTGGTTCTCGACGGCCAGCAGAAATGTCAAGCGTGCCGATAATTCAGATCCAGCCTGGCATATGCAAAGCAGTGCAAAGCAGCACAGCAGCAGCAAGCAGCAGAAAGCAGCAAGCAGTACAGCTCTGGAGACGGAGCAACGAAGATGTCAATAAATCTGCCGCTTTGGCCTTGTTTTGCATTTCCGCTAACAGAGAGACCAAAAACGCAGTCATGCCCCATCCCCCCATCCCCATCCCCCCCATCCTCTGTGGATCCACACGCAAGTGGAGAGCAGAGCACAAAAAACAGGTAAAAGCAAGCTGAATCGAGAGACTGGGGATACTGGCGATGCTGGGGATACACAGTAGCCCCACGTCAAAACGAGGTGATTTAGAATTGTCGAATTTTATTTAAATTGGATGCAAACATGCGAAATTTATTGTAGAAAATCAATAAATAAGAAAATCACAAAAACCCCAAAGAAACTCAAAGATCGGAGGAACAGAGCCCAAAACAGGGCTGGAACGATCCACTGGAACGATCCACTGGAACGCATATGCGTATTCCACAAGAGATCTCCAGGCACGAACCCTGCTCTTCATTATTTGATTCCTTACGTTTTTCTCGTACATTTTATTTGTTATATCGATTTTATTTTATTGAAGCCTTCTGCGGTTCATTAAAATTTCGTTTTCGGCTAATAAATATTGAGATCGGTCATGGGTATTCAAAGAGTTTTGTACGAATCGAGGGGGACGTTTCAGCTTTTGCTTAGCACCTCCGCAGAGTATTCTTTGGTCCTCATTAAGAGGGAGTCTTAATGCGGTTTGTGTTTTGGGCTGCTGGCGGAGCAAAGGACATACGACATACTCAAAATCGATGGCTGCGATAGGAGGAACCAGTCCGAGTCCAAGAGTGTTCCTTGGACCTGGATCTGGCTCTGGACCTGGCTCTGGCTCTGGACCGTTCCGTTCGTGCCTTGTATCTGATTGTCGGCCTCTCTCTCTCTCGCGGGGTCCCGTGTTTAATTAACTCGAATTAGAATTTCAGAATGTACCCACGAATATTTACGCGGAAAATGTAAATTAGCAGACATTTCTTTTGGTGTCTGCCAAAAAAAAAGGAGGAGGTTTTAAGGGCAAAAATATACCCTTTTGGAATGTATATTTTCAATATTTGTGCCCCTCCTTAGAGAGGGAAATTCACATTCCCCAAGACGTCCCATCTGCCATTTGAATCGTTGATGGACTGCGGAATTTGCCTGGCCTACGATAGGCCCCACACCACAGGCCCCACGCCTCCATCCACGCGGGCTGGACAATGGCCTGGCCAGGGACCTGGACTTGGGACGATATGGCGGAGATATTCGCGGGAATAACTCATGCAGATTAGCAGGCGGTGGCCGGCAAGTGGCCGGCGCTTGAAAGGCGGCCAAATTAAGTGGAGAAAAATATAATTGATAAACACGAGCGAGTTCTAATTCTGGCGCTTTATCACAGCCCCGCCGCGGGGCCATTAATTAGGGGCTTGATTTATGAATACGCAGATTCCGATAGGAGGTTGGAGGCTAGACCAGAGCTAGGCGATCTTGGCTTTCATTCCTCCCAGTGCAGGCAGCGATTTATCTCCAAAGAATTGGGCAGGAGGAGGAGGACTGCTGTTGGTGGCGTGGCTGAAAGCACCTGCCTGGCTGGAGTTGAACTCCTGCCATAAATCAGCTGTTGCTAAACGGCTTAAACGCCAGTAGCCATGTTCGAGTGTCCTGCAATGCGGAACAAGCCCGAGAACATCCCATGCCAAATGGCAAATGCTCGCATCGATAGGGATCGCCGCCCGCAGCCTCTAGGCGGCAGCGGAAGTGGCACAGGACCTGGTCGATGGTCGCTGGTTGCGCCACAGGCTCAAATTAATTAAGTGCATGTTTGCGCATATCTCATGGGCCCTAAGAAGTCCTCGCCAGAAGTACAGGTCGCTGCGTTATCCCTTGGAATTAATTGGCACGCCGCGGCCTTCGAGGGTCCTTCCAATGACAACTCGATAAGCGCACATCAACGCACATTGCGCAGTCGTAACCGAGACGGAGACGGAGACCGAGACGGAGACCCATCTCCAACCCCAAATACACACAGGATCCTGCGATATCAAGCACCTGTTCATTGCATTGCTCGTGGGCGAGAGAGGCCTGTGCCGTGCCGCCTGCTGTTTACATTTTTTGGGCACACATATTTTATAAGAACACAATACGAGAATGCATCGTCTGCATAAACTGTTATCAGAGTTTTATGGTTTGTTTGTCATTTTAACACCTTTTAAGGCGCGCACATTAATTAGAAGCGCAACGAACCCTGCCCTGCGACGGCAGCCCCCCTGCTGGGCACCGCCAGGGGGCAGGGGAATGGCAACGGGAATGTTCCACATGCCCCCAACAAAAGATAAGCCTTGTTTGAGAAGGATATTGTCCGAGAGCCGCTCTATTTCTTGGGTAGGTTGCAGGGGCGGAAGGGGTAGCTTTGGCAGGGGTTGGGAATATTAATGGTTATATTTGGAATTTTTTGGGCCGTTGGCTGGCTTGACTTCTGGCCTGAAATATTCATAATACCTGTAATTGGGGGATGCTACATAGGAGCTGGTTTTTTTTGGAAATAAAACCATAAATATTTAAGAATATTTAGTAGAAAATATCTCTCAGTCCAAAAGATGTACTAATTTTTGATCTTATCCCCCTGACCATAGGCATATCCGACTGTCTGTCAGTCTGCAATTATATTTCGAAATCACACACATCCATGAAGTACAGTGGTATAACTTTTCACTTTAAGCGCCTGTAAAATCTTTAAAAATCTATCAATCCTTGTGATTTTTTTTTTTAAAGATTCATTAATTTATTGAGAATGAAAAAAGACAACAATTTTAATTCAAAAATATACTTTTCCTTAAGAGACTTTAATTTGTTCAAAAAATGAGCATGTATCCACTATTGCACATTTCAAATTTTTTTACTTTAATAATTTTTTAAAAATATTTGTTCCAAGGGGCATTAGCTTTTATCATATTCCGAATAAGTATTGGCATACTCTCGACTAAATTTGGTAGGTGCTGGCAAGGTATCATGCGCCACTCCGACCTCTCGCGCTCCCAAAGGACTCACCCAATCCCTTTGGTGCAGACTCGTACTTTTCCAAAGTTTTTTATACAGAGCCCATCGATTTTCAATGGGATACTTTGAACAGTACTTTGAGCACAACAAAATTCAGGTTATTCCGAAAAAAAAGAATACATACAATAGGTGCCATTTTTCAAGCTCTATAAATATATTTCTAGTTTATTTCCACAAACCAAGGGCAAAAGGGTTTCTTCAACGACCTTTGGACACCACAAATCGGTGTCCTAGATCAGTACGTCCTAAATTTGTCGAAACAACTTAAGGCCTTTGCTTTGGAGGACACGATATTGGACGCTAACTTTAATCAAATGATTATCTTTGCCTGGAAATGCAACAAGGAGTGGCACAAGTAAGTTTCGGCTGTTATTCTAAGCAACGAAATATCTAAAGAACCAAATGTTAGAGTCCTCAATACTGATCCTCCTTCTTCCATCAAAACACTGGAGAAGGTCACAATTCAAGAGAGAAGGTCACCGAAGTTATACACCCAGAAAAAAATCCACCAAGATCTGGAATTTCATCCAAAATAATACTTAAATTTTGTGCTTTAAAACTCTTAATTTTCCTTCGACAAATTGTGTTTATTGAACAATTTGCTTGCTGGCCATCATTTAAAATAATGTATTTTAATGCTATAAAAACTATAAGTATTCAGAGTACTTTCACGCTTCGTGGAGGAGATCGTTTCAAATTCTTTCACCTGGAAACTCCCCACTCCGCAATGATCTATTTCTATTTAAAGATTCCAAAGGGTAAACGCTCTTATCGGCTTTGAAATCTACCAGAAATTATTCCATTTTCGCAAGCCTGAAACCGATCCAGAAACCGATCCAGAAACCGATCCGCGATGGGCCCTGGACGATGGGCGATGGGCGGGCGACGACGGAGCGGAGCTGATTAACGTGCAGGTCGTGATCGGGCAAAGGCGTTGCCATAATTTGTCAACACCCCAATATTTTACGAGCACTCATTGCGATATAATTGGGCCTCAACTGGCGTATGAGCGGGACTTTGTTTTTTTTTATTCCGCTTCGAATTCGGCTTTGGCTTTGTCTCTTCTGTGGGTTTCATTCATTTCGGATTTCGAGTTATTGCGCATCATAATGGCCGCCATATGTCGTCTGGCGGCGATTTACGGTTACGGTGCCCACTTTACGCTCCCCCCCCCCCCCCCCCCCCTCGGCTCTGGATACCCCCTCCCAATCGCCGCCAATCTCTGTACCCGTTCCACCCACGTATCTTTGGGGCTGTGGAGCTGTGGAGCTGCGGCTGTGGCTTATGTTTTATGTATCAGAGCAAGCAGCTGAGTTATGTATAAATATATAGAGGCACCACCACCTCTATGGGTAGATCCAGATACGATCCAGATACGTACCTGTGTGCCCTAGGGCCTGGGGCCTGCGTGCCATCATATATATGGTTACACGCAGTCAGCGTCAGACCATTGTGTCAAATATAAATCAGATCATTTTTTCCCTCCCCAAAAAAACAAATAAAAAGAGTCCCTGGCAAGCAGAGGCTTGAAATACCCTTTCCGACCTAAAAAAAAAAAGAAAGGAAGCCACTGCAAATATTATTAATATTAAATTATAGTTTAAGTAAACGTGATTTTCAATAAAAAAAAAATAATACAAAAAAAAAATACAAAAAAATAAATGAACAAATGAACATAAATAAAAAATGAATTTTTAAATTAAATAAAATAAAAAAAAAATCAACATGTAAAAACTAATATTTTTTTTTAAAATTTCCGATTTATTAAATTTTTTATAATTTTTTTTTATTATTTTTCGTTAGAGAAAAATATTTTTGGTAAAAGGTTTAACTTGTTTTAGAAAAAAAAACATGAACAATATTCTGAGAATTATTATTTTATTATAAAAATAATTATATTTATTTTTATTATATATTAATATATTATATTTAATTTATTTAATAATTTATTTATAATTAATTTATAATGATTTAGGATTGTATTTTTGATTATAAAATAATATCAAAATAATAAAAAAAAATTAAGACGATTAAAAAAAAATAAAAAAAAATAGTCATGAAGGTCGAAGAAGTTGGATGAGGATATTATTTAGTTCAATTATCTGTCCAGGTTTTGTAGGGTAGAGATCCTCGTAGATCATCCTGTTGGGAAGGATCAAATTCTAATTCAAAAATTCATTTAATATTTTCAGATTTGGCAGAATGATGTACACAATGATGATGCCAATCTCTAGGGTCTTTCAGAAAATGCATCTTTGGGATTTGGCCAGAGATTTGGACCATCATAATTGTTCAAGAATAAATCAACGCTCTCAAAGTCCTTCTACCCTCTTTAAGGGTATAGAAAACCACCAAAGTATTTTTGTTTTTACGAGCTTAAGAGAAGGAGAGCCAGAGCCAGAGCCAAAGCCAGAGGACGGCTACCCAAAAAATTGGCATAAATTTTGAAAGGCAGGCAGGGTCGAGTTTTTTGAAAATTTTGACAAACATTTTGGTGCCCCGCAATCGTCGTCGTACACATCGTGTCCGTGTCCGTGTCCGTGTCTCTGTCTCTTTTGAAAGTGTTTTTGATTTTGTGAATTAAAATTCAATGCACATTAAAATGACAAAAACGAATCGAAACAACAACCCAACGAATCTGTATCAGTATCTGGGCCTCTGCCGTGTATCTGTATCTGTATCTGTATCCGTATCTGTATCCGAGTCCAAGTTGAGTACATTAAAAAGTCATGCCGTGGCTGGCCAGCGCCGAAATCCAATCAACAAAAAGTCGACAGCCCATCAAAATGTAGATCATTCGTCATTGAGGGTACAAAACCCCATAATTTCGATGGCAATAAATAAATTTAACACGCCACTGTATGCATAATGCGGCACAAAATTGTAGAGCCCAACATCGGGGGAGCCCAAAATTGTGTGTGGCGGAAGCAAATGGAGACCATTTTGAGGCCCTTGGGGGTGGGGATATGTTAATCTATTCCTAAGGCAACGAAACCCCCTAAAAACATGCATATCTGGTGCCTAGCCTTCGAAAAGCCTATGTCCCCATGTCCATTGGATCCATCACTAGCTAAGCGATTTCCCAAGGGAAGTTCTACCCTGAATATATCAATTTTATTTACTATAATACATGGGTTTAATAATGAAAATTCTTGGCCATGTATCTGCTTGTTTTTCAGGCCCATTCAACCATCTTGTGAGGACCAACTGCAGCCCACTGTCTGGGCCAATCTGAGATTCCTGCCTCCTGTCGACCTGCCTCCGGAGCTGGCAAATTGATTTCCCTTTAATTTCTCGCACGTTGTTGATTAATTTTCCCGCTCTCTGAAAAAAGTGTGCGAAAGCCAAGCCAAGCCAAGCCTTTGTCCCACAAAGGGCATTCAGAATACGAAGAGCCTTTTCAGAAATGTATTGCCCGTGTCCTGTCCAACCGGCAGACGCAGGACGTTGGCGGATCCTTTGAGCGACTGGGGGGAGGAGGAGCGGGCGCTGGGCTTCCCCTCATTGCGCAGGAGCAGAATCAATGCTTTGGGCCCGTGGGATACGTAATCCGGATTGCGCCATTCAGAAAGTGTAAATGAAAAATCTGTTTTTGGAAGCATTTTGGCGTGAAAATGCAATATTGAATTCATTTTCATTTAAATTCAGCAACGCAAAAAGCAATTACACGACAGTCGGTCCTCGCTCCTCGCTTCAGCTCCATCTCCATCTCCTGCTCCATCTCCTGCTCCATCTGCAGCGCCTTTGAGGCCATTGAAAGGGCCATGAAATAAAAATTGAAACAATTTTTTATGTAAAACAGGAGTCGGTCGTTGGCAGGGCTTAAAGGAGGAACTCGAAGGGGCATCGAAAATACACCGAAATTAAATGTAAATATGGCTGAAAGGAAATCTCAGTCTCAGTCTGAGACTCAGACGACATCGACGACTGACAACAACTCATAAATTTTGCCCACAAATCGCGCGGCGAGCGCACAAAATCTGTCACCTATCAAAAATGCCCTAAAAGGGCATAAGTCTGGGCTCCCCGTCTCCGACTCGAACTCCTTCCCAGATCTCTCCGCGGATCCGGTTAAAGCGGTCTGCGCGTGCGCAGCCTTCGCCTGACAATCGATGACAATCAATGTTTGCATTGCATTATTATTATTGGAATAAATGAATAAAGTATCATGGATCGCGGGCATGCAGTGACAATGGCTTCGACACATTCTGATGCTGATGCTGCCTCCGTGCTGCCTCAGTGCTGCCTCAATGCTGCCTCCGCGCTGCCTGTACATATGTATGCCTCATCTCATGCCGCCGCCGGCTGCTGCTGCCCATCCGGGGGATTTATGTATGTCTCTGCCCCAACAGCAGTTCAAGGGAATTGTCAGCGCTTCGCGCAGCAGTCAAAATCGCCATCAAAATCGAAATCGGTAACAAGATCAGCAGAAGCCAACAGAGCCAGAGCCAAAGTCAGAGCCACAGTCGAGCCAGAGCCAGAGCCGAGTCCCCATCGATGTTGACATTCCGTGTTCCTTGTATCGCCTTGTCGGGCCCCGGGCCCCGGTCCCCGGTCACCAGTCCCCACTCTGCGGAGTTTTGTCCCTGCCAAACAGTAATCATATTTTGCCCGCCGCGACTAGATCGACGCGACGATTCATTCTCAAGACCAGGAGGTGGGCACAGTGGAGCAAATTTCGAAAAAAATATCAAACAAAATCAATAAAATAAATAATAGAAAATACATAAATAATAAAAAATAAATAAATTTAAAAAAAAATTATGCAAAATAAATAAATAATACAAATAAATAAATAGTAAAAAATAAATAAATAATAAAAATTAAATAAATAATGCAAAATAAATAAATAATAAAAATGAAATAAATAACACAAAATAAATAAATACTACAAAATAAATAAATAATTCAAAAAAAAATTAATAAATAATAAAAAATTAATAAATAATACAAAATATATAAATAATAAAAAATAAATAAATACCATAATAAATAAATAATACAAAATAAATAAATAATAAAAAAACGATAAAAAATAAATACAAACAATAAAAAAAGTTCAAGATTCAATATTTTCATATTTTTCTGAATTTATCGAGACATAAAAACGATGCTGGAATTTACTTAATATGCTTCTTATACCAATTTTTACAATAATATATCTCAACTAGAGGTCAATCTCTCAACCCCTGCGATCCTGCTGTACTCATGCGTCAACCCCCGGCTCACTCGCTTCAAGACCTCTATACTTTGATATTCAACTAATAAAATATTTTTCTTCTTATTAAAAGGTATTTATTTTATCTTAAATTAATTAAAATTAATTTCTATGAAAAGGACTTTATTTTGTCTTGAATTAATTTATTCCCTGAAAATCTTCTTGTATGGTTTTCTGTTCTATTATTTATCTGATATGCCGTCCCACTGTTCCCCAGCCACAATTTAACACAATTTATATATGGATAAAACAGAAGACAACAAGAACAAGAAATGCATATGATTTTGAATCTTTTTCGCGCTGAATGCCAAGCAGTCGAGCAGCTGAGGATCGAAGGAGCAACAAGTCGATGGACAGACAGAGATTTCTATCATATTTTGCATAGAATGAAGAAACTCAAATTGAGGAAACTTTTGACTCCACCAAAGGCCCTCCGTTAGAGGACGGCGACGATTGCATCTGGCGATGCCCGGGCGATGGTGGATCGCTGAGTGAACTATTTTAATATTTCAGCGTATCCCCCCCTGGCCGAATCTGTTGAAATTCAAATCGTTTTCGTTTCGTCTGTTTTAACAAACATCTCAGCTAATAATGGCCGCAAAGGCGAAGGCGACGGCGAAGGCGAAGACAATGCGACGCCTGCGTGGATACGGATGCGGATTCGGATTCCACAGCTCCCCAGTGACGGGCGGCTTTTGTCTTGCCTCCAGATTGGGGCTGGGGCTGGGGCTGGGGCTGGTGCTGGTGCTGGTGCTGGTGCTGGGACTGTCGCGCATTGCCAGACAGCGTGTCTGTGGGTGCCTCATTTATGCAGCCAGCAGCAGCAGCCAGCAGCCTCCTCCGACCAGTCTCCAGTCTCGAGTCTCCTCTCGCTTTGGCTTTGGCTTTGTTGTTGAACAATTTCTTCGACACCTTTTTTGCCGCCGCTTGACGAGCAGTCCGGCCTGGGATCGGGGATCTGGGTTCTGGGATCTGCATCTGTGTGAAAAATGGAAAGCCCTTTTTGGCAACAGATGATGAGGCGGCCCGGTGGGGTGGGGGCAGGGGGGGGACATCAAAACGGAATAATATTTATGATCATTGCGATATTTTTTCTGTTTTTTTGGGACCTCGAACTTTTGCTTTATGTGCCACGGAATGCGGAGCGGCCTGGACTGGACTGGAGGCCACTCTCCACTGGCCTGCCCCTCTGTGGCACTGATTTACCGATATGTCATTGAGCGATTCAATGCGATTCACACGCATTCTCCAGCAAACGGACTGGATCGGATCGGATCCAATCCTCTGCTGCACAGAATTGTCACCCTTGGATTTGAATGATTCTCGAAGCGACTCAAGCCGGGCATAAAGGCGGCACCAGATGATGCATAAATCTGCATGCTTATTGGATGGGTGTCACTAGCCTGTGGCAGTCGCAGTCGCCGTCGTAGCCGTAGCCTTCCCAGAATTTGTTCTTGTATTTTGTATCTTTAACATTTCATGTTATGAGATATTCGCTTCAGGCACGTACATTCACCTTTTATTCGATTCGCAATATATAAAATATACATATGTTTTCCCACAAGGTTTGTATTTGTATTTGAGACGAATTTGAATCTAGTTTTTCATGGGTACAGCCAGGGAATTGGCTTGAAATCGTTGGAAATTGCGGCAGAGCTCTCGGCAGAGGTGGCTTATTAAGCCAGCTTTATTAAGGCATTAAAAATGGATTGGAGTCGATCCAAAAGCCAAGCCAAGAGGGACCCATGTACATAGCCTTTATGGGGTTAACATTCTACCGATAACTGAGGGCATTTTCTGGGTATTAGCTCTCAAAAACCCTATTAAAAATAAACCTATGTTGGACCAGGATATATCCAGAATTTAGGTGCCAAAACGAATGGCCGATCGGGCTTGGCTTTTTTTTAAGGGAATTTTAAAGGCAAACCACAAATTCTGTTGAATAATATGTCAAAAGTGGTACAAATTATGGTTTTTATTGCTTTTATTGCCTTCGCACAATGAAAACTATTCCAGAAAAAGGTTCGCTCTTTGTCAAAGTAATCCATACCTTGCCCACCACAGATTTCCTTCAGTTTTTGGCCCTTTAGTAGCCCTTCCAAGACCTTCTACCATGTAAAAAGCGAGTCCTCTTCAGTCCCAGTGAAGAGTCCTCCCAGGTACTCGTTGGAGTGTGCTCTGGCGTGTCCTTCCCATTCGTGCATTCGTTCATTCGTTCAGCGATTGACTTTCTCGGCTGGAACTGTCACTTCCAGCGGCAGGCACACTCGTCCTCCGCCCCGGGGGCCCACTCACTGGCTCCAGGCAGAGACAAACTTTTAAGCACGTCATGGGGTGCCATTAGGCAATATTCTGCCCTCCTTTTTTCTGTTGTAAGCGAATGTCAAAAACAATAAAGGCGAGACAGAGAGAGAGAGAGCCAAGTGGCACAAATTTTTATTGAAAATTTGTAATTGAATGGAAAAATACACCTGAGGCCGCGCCCCCTCCACGGGCCGCCCAGAGCTGGCTTTGTAATTGAATTTGACATTCGACTGTCGACTGTCGCGTGTTCCATTTGTGGGTGGGACCTGGGGATGGGGTCGTGTGGTGCGGCAGTGGGCGTGTGGCCTCCATATGGAGTGGAGTCCAAGATCTGGCGAATATCTAATTGACAAATATCCGAAATGAAACGCAAAAGACAGGCAACAAAATTAACAAAGCGATGTGGGGGATGGCTGGGGATGGCTGGGGGATGGGTGGGGGATGGCTGGGGGATGGCTGGGTGTTGGGTGGTTCATTCTGGGGGAGGGGGGGCTTCTGTGGGCCGTGTCTGGCCCTGAAGACCAACAATAAGTAACAAAATAATTGAACAATTATGTCCAAATGTCCGACTGCCACTCATTATGATGGACAAAACACGGCGTCCGACTGACGACGGGCCTGCTCTCCATCGCAATGCTCATCCCTGGCCTGTCCCTGGCCTAAGCCGAGCGTGGAATGACATTTATAATTACCTCGGGGTATTTGGGGAATAATTTGCTCATCTATCGCCAGTCCAGGGCCGGGCTAATGGCCCTGCCAGCGCCCACGAGAGGGAAGGGGGGGGGGGGGAGGAAAAAACTCCGACCCAAGTGTCCAGATTTCCCCCTCTTCCGCAGCCGCAGCCGCAGAGGCCATCACCCGCGCTGACCGCCGACTCCGGCTTAATGAGCCGGATTCGTTGGCCCAGGGGCCACGGACCAACCAAAAAGAAGCCATCATCAGCAGCTTTTGTTCATCTTTTCTTTTCTTTGCTCTTCTCCTTTTTTTGGGGTGGGGGGGGGGGGGGGGGTTTGGGTTTGCCTTGTGCGCGTTTTTCCTGTCCTGCCAACTGAAAAATGTTATTGGCCGCAATTTATATGAAAACTGTGCACACGTACCACATTAACCCCCTTGGAAGCAAGATTTCGGATGGTGGATACTGGATACTGGACACTGGGCCTCCCCCTGCACCCACCAGCCACACCCCCCTTGCCCGCCCTCGCAGTGAAAATGAGCAAATTTTCTAAATGAATAAACTTTGCCTGCAGAGCAATCCGAAGAGCAGGAAAAACAAAAGAAAAGAAAACAGAGAAAAGGACAGCAAGGGCTCCAGGATTTCGACTATAAGATACCGTCCTTCAAGTGCGGGAAATAGAAGATGGAAGAGGCGGAAACTATAGGAAGAGCTAGCTAAATAAAAGAGGATCTCATAAGAGACAAGTTTTGGGTTTTAAAAAGTCTCTTAAAGGGGTTTTCTTTAGGGAAATCTATACATATAAGACGTACCTTTAGCAGACCTTTAAAGTGGTGATAGCCGTAGATTTTTCTAGGGCTTCCAGTCTCTCAGATCTCCAGGTACACCCCGATATCTTCCTTCATAGAAATCTGTTGTTTTCCCACCAATCCATAAACCCCACATACCCCATTCTACTGAGTGCAAAGACAAAGGAAAGGCCACCACCGCCCAGCCTCGTCTGGGGACTCCATTTCGGACCCTGACTCGGCTCATTGTCAGCGACGTCTTCGTCCTGGGGCAGCGGAGATAGAGAAATATTGCCACCCCGTCCTAGGGGGGGGGGGGGGGGCCTGCTACGTGGCAAAGTGGCAACGTGGCTAATTCTCATGAGCTCGCAAAAATTAAGAAATTAAAAAATTGCCCTGCCTGTCGCCTGCCGCCTGCTGACGATGCGGAAAATTCGTTTGGCTGTTTTTGGCATTTTAAGAATTGGCTGGCAGCACTTGAATAATTGCATTCCTTCGATGGCATTAGTCACCGGGAGGATTCGGGACGAGCAGAGATTCCGAGAGGGTGATTACAGATCTGATTACATGTGTGTGTGTGTGGAATAGGATTCCGAGGAATATAGCTTCTTTGAAAGGGTTGCAAGGTGGGAAAAACACACACCATTTTGGGGCTGGAAATACACTTTTTTCCTGAATATTTTACACACTTTTCCTGAATATCAATAAGCTTGTTCCAACCAGATTTAAATCTATGAATTCTATCCCTGAGGTTAGCATCCGGAAGGGCCTCAAAGTAGGCTTCCAGAGCTCTTAGGACGTAATCATTCGATGAAAAACGCTTTCCAAGCCTGGATTTTTCTAGGTTTAGAAACAGCTGGAAGTCGCTGGGGCCCAAGTCTCGTGAATACAGTGAATGCTCCAAGAATTCAAACCTTTATCCATGGATTTTAGCCTGAGACCTGGTGGATTGTCCTCATGAATCTCGTGTCACGGTGTTTGGGGAACGAATGACTTTTATGCATTTTTTGTTGTATTTTTAGGAGGTAGGAGAATGCTTTTCAGCTTCCTACCACAAACCAGGACTTTGTAAGCGGCTTTTAAATATTTATGTAGGAAAGGCATTAACGGGGGTGCCCTTAACATAGAGAGAGAGAGGAAATAAGCGAATACAAGTGAGGATCGCGTAGTCGAAAAAGTGAGAGAGGTTCTAGGCTCCGAGCCTCTGTCGTAAATGGCAGCAAAAATAGGAGAAAATTATTAAATACGAAACTTTCTTATATATCGGGAATAGGAAATAAGACCAACAATTTTTAAATGAAAATGGTTTAATTGTTCTTCGCAATATTTCCCCTGATGATCAAAACACTCTTGCATTTTCTTGAACCATTGGTCTTAGCCGTTTTTCCACTCCTCCTGAGGCACCTCCAAAGCTTGGTTTTTAAACTCTTCAACGAAATAAAGTTCTAATTTAATAAATTGAAGCCATCGCCAACAATTATGGCCAGGAAGTAGCTTCAAATTCCACACAACCGGGAGGATTACACGTGAATTTGTACAATTCCCACCACATTTGTGTATGAAAAATAGCCAAATATCGCATAAAAGGGCTTAAAAAGGGTAGCAAATGGCCATGGAACACATCCCAAGCCACAGTTTTATCAAAAGCCATGGTTAAGGGCCTGAAGCAGCCCAGGACAGTGCCATCTCGGGCAGGACAGAGGCACTAGGCCTGCGGCAGTGCAGGCAAATCTTCAGTGAAGGATCCGGCAAGCCCTCCAAATCGAACAGATTCATCAGATCATAAATAGCCATTGAAAGCCCTTCCCTTAAAGCCCCTAAAGCCCAGACGGAAGTGCTCAAATTTAACCCCAGAACAAAACTCCTCTCCTCCTTGGAAAAAAACTATATATATGCGCCTGGCTATATCCTGTTTATTATCCAAATCTTGCAATTCAAGCTAAATCGCTGATATGCCACACGCGCTGCGGCAGCCACGACTCCAAATAGAGAACTTTTTGAGTCGAGTCCATGCAGGGGCCAGGGGCCAGGGTGCACACGCTCAAAGGATAACTGGATAAATGGGTATAGAGTGTACAGTGTACACTGTACATATATATAGTATAGTATACAAGGTATAATTAGGCGAACCCGGGCCCGACTTTTGTTTATTGGAACAATCTGCCTGGGTTCATCATTAAATAATAATCAGTCAGAGAGACAGGGAGACAGGAAGGACAGGGAGGACGGGACGGGACAGGAGTGGATCGGGGGCGGGTGCAGTTTAATGGTAATTTGTTACGCCTAAACGTGAGCACGCGCTCCCTGCGGTCACCATCGAATCCTCGTGGAACTCGTGGCTCTAACCGCAACGGGCACGCAACGGGCCAGGCCAGGCCAGGCTGGGCCAGGCCCGGATTCCGGACAGGAGTTTCGTGACTTTATGGCTTACGTGTCGCGGCTGTCGGGGTCTGTCGGGGTCTGTCAGCTCCTTGATTGACTCGGGGCGAGGGGCGGGGGACACGGGGCGGAGGGGGGATAGCCACCCTTGTTTGCATATTACTTAATGGCATTTGCACTTGAAGTGTGCCAGAAATTACCTGTCCGCCGGCAATTAACTTTTTAACTCATTTCTGGAATTGTTTGCTCGCACTGCGGTGCACCCCCCCCCTTCCCCCTGCCCCCTCCCCCCGCTCTGCATAGTTCGTGGGAGCCATCGAAAGTTTTGGCTCATAAACACGAATCGTTGAGGGCTCGATTATGGCGAAAGTTTTACCGAGTGCTCATCCAAGGGGTCGATCAATCAGCCCCCCAGTCAACACTTTGGAAGGACCTCCTCCCACCACCACCCACCCACCCACCACCTTTGGAACCCCCTCTGTGGCGAGGCCAATCTGTGCATATGTTAATTCAAGTGGAATTAATTGTTTCCGGTGTTTAAGTTTTTCCGCAAAAGCAAATTCTCCATTCATTGCCGGCGTCTTGGTGGCTCGGCGGCTCGGTGCCTGCGGTTGGCTCCCCTCCACCCCCGGGCAGGGGCAGGGGCCGGGGCAGGCCTCGTTTCGGCTTCGCTGGATTTTTGACTTTTATATTTGATTTGAAATGTTGTGGTCGACTTTTGTCTTGCCGGCTGCCCCACTTAATGAGGCCAGTCCGGGTCGGTTGGAGGAGTTTTTCGTGGAGGTTTTGAGCGGCAGTCGAAGAGCTGAAGGGAAAACTCATTTCCATAACTGGCTGCGATTCGATGGAGTATTTGTTCCAGCCAGCTCAAAACAGGCCTTGGTTTTAGATATCCTATCATTTACAGCCTAAAAATCGTTGAATATCACAGCTGTTGCCATAAAATACCACGAATTTTAATAAGTGAAGGCTTCTTATAAATATTAAGTCTTAAAATCACAGCTAAGCCTTCCTTCAATCAGATTCAAAAGCCCTCAAACCACCTGGAAAACCGAGAAAGTCATATGGCGAGTGAGCGAGAAGAAAAAACCGAAATTTTCGGCTTTAATGGCAATGCCTGCTGTTTGATTCAATGAGAAAGAGATGAGACGTCGAAACCCACCAAATCCCTCACCTTTAAGCCCTGTATCTGTAGTTCTGGCTGCCTTTTTCTCCTCAATCGAAGGCCCAAAGCAGGCCCATGCCTCGTATCCTAGACCCTTCAACGCTGACTGGTAATTGTGATTGAATTGCGCCTTCGTTGCCACACTTGAGCGCTAAAAAACGATGCAAATCTGTAGTTTAAAATGCAAGTTTTTTGTCAAATTAAAAGTAAACAAAATATTCATTAATCGCGCCTCGCTGGCCACCAACGACAGGGGGTGGATCGAGGCCACAGAGCACCCTTTCGCCGAGCCGCCGAGCAACCCTCCCGGCCATTGTGGCGTTTGCCTGGTTCGTGTTTGCACACATGTCATACCCAAAAATTGTTGTGACAAATCGCTACAAGCGTGTTAATAACTGCTGCAACACGAAGAACCCATCAAAGTCACCCCCCGGGAAAAAACAGGACGATTGTGAGGGACGCGGATGACATTTCAATAGATCACTGCAGATGCGTCCCTCCAGATTGGCAAATGGCTATTAAACGAGTAGCTTGAAGCATAGAAAGGCAGTTAACTGGCAAGATCTGCATGCGAGATACGCCAACATATGGCACTCAGTGTTTGACAGAAGAGAGGGCTATCCTTTGTCATTTCCCTGCAGAAGATTCAATTTCAAACCCCCGAAACATCCTTCTTTTGGTCTTGTTTTTCGGCTCAACCAACAGGCCATTGCCGGCCTAGTTTAATTTAATCTCGAATCGAAACAAATAACTCTGTGAAACAACTAACTGAAGGACATTTATTTTAATATTCGCACGGGCACAAAAGTCGCGCGAAATTGGAAATCTGAATGACCGAGGACCGAGGACCCTGGACCGAGGACCCTGGGGCGATTGATGAGCGGACACGGCCGCCTGGCAGTTGGCAATTTCGCAATTGAAATGCAACGTTGATTTTGATTTGAGTACCAGAGTTATTGAGGCGCAGCCCGGCGTGGAGTGGCAGCCAGGAGAGGACTGGCAGGACTTTTTTATTGCAGTTATTGACACGTAACAATTGCCGTGTAGCCCCCACCCCACGTGGCCCCCCATTGCCAGTGCCACTGCCACTGCAGTCCGGCACTTTTTTCCGGCATTGCCAGTGCCCTTTTTGCTGTCGCTTTTTGGCTTTTTGGCGCCTCCGTTTCCGTTTCCGCTTCCGCTGATATTCAATTTTGTTTGATTGCTGTCGTTTTTAGTTGAGCAATTTGTTCACTTTTCGCGCAATGTTGACATTGAAAGCCCCGCTGCCAGGCCATATTTCAATTCGATTCCACAGTCCCCCACTTCCCGCTAGAGTCGGGCAAATTCTCAGGGCATTGCTTGTCCTATTAGCAGAAATTATGAGCACTAAGCGGATTATACGAGTCCGAGGAAGCCTGGGATCCTTCTGAGGCGGCGGCTGGGCCACGTGGCGCGCATTGTAATCCGAGCTGCAGGCCGCATGCCGGGGCTCAGATCTAATTATAAAATTAAACACGAATTAAAACTGCCATTCAAAACGTTTTGTAACAAAAACCGAAGCTTACGCTGCAGATCGGGTGAGTCTTAAGGCATCCTCCTGCTCTTCTTCCACTCTGTTTTGGGTTTTGGTCCATCCTAGCCCTCAACCCGACGAGAACCACCCACTCCTAGAGTCTGTGCCGGTTTGCCGAACGCCTCAAACGAGATAACGAAGAAGTGCGTGTGAGCAAGTCGCTACTGTGGCACTGGATCAGCGCCAAACGCGCTTCTTCCCGAGCGGCTGCCCCTCGGAGTGCATCCCAGCGAGGTGCAGCGGTTCATGGTCAGCCACCAGTCCATCAAAGGCACGGCCAGGCCCACCCGCTACAACGGGCCGCCTGGACATCGACCTCCTCCAGCAGATGACCCACAACCTGTGCCACCTGTTTCCCCGCTGCAACCGGGCCGTCTCCTACCCGGCCCCGGCCTACCTGGCCCACCTGGCCGCCGCTCGCGGACGCGTGTACCTCACTGGCACCACGACCTTCGCCTCCCCCCAACAGGAGTACAAGAAGCGGTTGATCGACCCGGCCCTGTCCAGCAAGAACCCCATGTACTTTGTTTAGTTTCGTTTGATTTCCATTTAAAATTTATACGTTGTTCGATGTTCCTTTTCTCTCAGTGTATTCATACGCTCCCATCGTGTTACCTCATCCTTTGGGGCACATCGCCAGCTTGGGGTCTGTTGGCATAATAATCTCAAAGCGTTTCGTCATTGTCCTCATCATCGCGGGGCTGATCAAGGCCTAAACAGGGGTCTAAGGCCAAGGAAAATCCGTGGAAAAGACCCGTGGAATATGGTTAGTGGAGGTGTTCAAGGGGGGTATTGAAACAGCTCATCATTCGCCCCATCATTAGGCCAAAGTTTGGGGCCAGGAAAGCAGCAAAGAAAACATATTATTCAATATTTAAAAGTTCTTCTTCCTTCCGGCGGAACTGTCGCACGCTCGAGTTGATCGATGACGCCGGAGTTGCTGGCTTTCCTCCCCTCCCCCTGCTCCTCCCCCTGCTGCTCCTTTTGTTGAGTGTTCATCCCTCGAGAGTCCCAGTGCCTCCGCCTCACCTCTCCCCCCGCCACCACTTGGCATGATAAATTTAATTCCGCTTCTATTTTGATGGCACTTGTCAATTCAAATACTTTTGCCAGTCCCGCTTTTTTCCGGCTGCTGTGTGCTCCCTTTTTTGTTTCTGTTTGCGGGCTGAAGGGCTCTCCGGCAGCCACGCCTCCACCACAGTGTGCGCAAATGCTGCGAAAAGTTGAAGGATTTTGACGCATTAGAGTGCCGCCCCGGGGGGCTGCAGGTGGCTTAAATACCGACCACCCCCCACCAGGCAGGCAGGCAGGCAGGCAAATGAGTGCAATGCCAGTGGGTGTTGGGAATTGACTTTCCATTGTGTGCCCCACAGAAGGAAGGAACTTCATATTTTGAGGAGGTTTTTTGAGGTGCTTTAATGGGGTAGCCATGTTCTGGGAATCTATTGCTTAATTCAGGATATTTTCTATGGTAAAAGTGAGGCATCAAAGGCAAAGCCATGAGCTACAAACAGGTTCCCGAAGTGTGGACCTCTTGGGACTTTTTCTGGTGTTTCAATAAGCAAAACTAGTCATCTTTTTCATTTATTTGGAACCATAGAGAATGGTACGAATGAGGGACACTTTCTTGGGAGCAAATCGCTGCAATGGGAGCCTCTCTCCGGCTCTTCCGTCTTTGCATTTTTCCCCTATCAAAGTTTGGTTTTTATGGAATAAATTAATGAATTTTAGAACTCTGTTTTTTGGTTAGTTATTTTCTTATTAATTTCTCATCTATTTCCTAGATGGTAGGTCTTCCTAGATGGCGTCTGTAAATACTTGTGTAGCATACTTTTGGGTAAATAATAAATTCACTAATAGATAAAAGGGAGGCAAATAGATCTCCAATGGTGGAAAAACTATACTTTGTGGAACCAAAAAAATATAAAAAATACATATTTACAGGTCGGTTGTAGGTCTCAACGAAACTGTCTTCGAAAGTGCCCCAGGAATACTTGGAAAAAGTGCCTTTTATTGTCCTAAAAAAAGAGATTGTTGTACTTATTTGTAGAATTCCATGAATAGTTAATTGGAATCATCTATATTTTCCACCCTAGTCTACCACTAGACAAACGCCCCTTCCACTCCAGCATCCAATGGCTTCCATCATAACTCCTCCAGCCTTCCCCCTCCCTTGCTGCCATATTTTTTGTACCCCCAAGAGATGTCTGAAGCTGGACGCAATCCACGACATGTTCGACATTAACCACTAATGAAACCCGGACAAGGGCGATCCCCGAGCTTGCTGAAGCACTTAACTTTCCTTGTAATCAGTACGGTGGGCACTCCACCCTTGTTCCCCGGCCTGGTCCCCCTCCTGGTCTCCGGCAGCTTCAATTTAAAGTTTCCCGAGACTGACCCCAGAGCACAGAGCACTGGAGAAGCGGACCTGCCCCGTGGGAGTTGCAGCAGGAGGGCCAGGGCCAGGGCCAGGGCCAGGGCCAGGGCCTGGGCCAAAAATGATGACTTAATATACGAAAATCACAAAACTGATGGATTCCTCTGGGGTGCTTTTTACTTGACACGAACTCGGGGAACTCGGGACCCCGGCCCAGTCCATCCTTGGCATTCCCTTCCCTTCCCGTCCGATGTCGCGTTTGGCGTTTATTTCACGCTCTTCGGCGCGCCGCCGCTGACAAGCTGACAGCTGCCACTTGAGTGGAGGCCAGCGACGACGACGACGACGACGATGGCGATGGCGATGGCGTTTATTAGTTATTAAACGGCGTGATTTATGCCCGGTCGCCTGCAATTGGCCTGCACTTTGGCGCCTTAATGAGGTGGCAGGACAGGACAGGACAGGACATCTGCGGTCCTGTTGGCTCCACTCGACTGACACTTCATTTAAGCGCTCATCAGCGGCCCAACGGGCGTGAGGGCGCCAGAACAGACGTACATAAATGTCCAACAACCAGGGAATACCATCTTAAAGCATCTGGCCTGCAAGACAGCCCCTTGGCTGTTGGCCCTGTAAAATCTTTGTACACCCAAATCTCGAAGAGTTTTGTTGAGGATGTGGATGTAGATCTGTGTAACACCTAGAAGGCAGCGTTTTCGACCCCATAAACTATATATATTCTTGATCAGCATCCATAACTGAGTCTTTATAGCCTAGTCTGTCTGTTCTTCCGCCCATAAGATCCCAGGACTGAGTACTGGCTGATAAAGTAGAGCCGCCGCCCTTGTTCAGTCCCTTCTTCGATCCCTAATCTGCATGGGATCCACCTGAGGGGCCTGTAGTGGCCCCCTCCTGCCCCCTGCCTTATCCCCATCGAAGATCCCGAAGCCTGAGAACTTTCCCAGGGTGTTTTTTCGCTACACACTCGTATGGAAAACTGATTGATAACTGTTTTGTTTGTTTGTTTGTTTTTTTGAAAGTGTACATTTCGAGGAAACATAATTGCCAAACGGCGGACTGTGCAACCCCCGGCGGAGGGCCCACCCCTGGCAGCCCTACCATTTGACTTCTTCCAAAAAAACCGAGAGGCAGGCCTACTGTGCGCTTCTATTTGTTCACACTTATTCGATTTTCACACCCCCCTTCATCATCATCATCATCGTTTCGTTTGAACTCTCAGTCCCACTCCGAATCCCTGGCCGCGTCTCGGGTTACTTTGTTTTCCTTGGCCTCCATTGTTTGTTTTCATTTTCGTTTTGAAAAATGCGTTTTACAGTTTTTTTTTAAATTCAATTGTGGACTGCCGCAGCAGCCCGTAAAACACACCCCGTCGAAGAGTCCTTTGGAACTCCCCCTGCGGCTAATAACGTGCTCGTCAGTTCCGGCAGATCCAGCCCTTCGCTTGTGCTTTTTGGTGTCGGCAACAAATTATGATTGCCTTTAAAACACAGCAGGAAGTCCGCCAAAAGGTGGCTAGTAATTGGGGATATGATAGGTCCTAGATTTCCGTCGACATCTTGGGCTGTTCTGGGCGAAAAGTCAGTCCACAGAAGCCATGGAAACGTACTTGTTTGCATCTGGAACTGCAGTGCACTCCCCTCCCTTCTTATCGCCGAAAACTCCCCGAGCATCGACGGCTGTGCTGTCGTGTTGTCGCTAATCCTTTGACACGTAATCCCGCACGCACTCCGGCAGCACCTCGAGTCGTACCCCGTTCTGCCTGCCACGGGGGACTCGGGGATGGACAGTTGCGCTCCATTTGTCATTTTCATAATCGACGCCGAGTCAGGGCGGAGCGTGTCATCGCTGCCGTATCTCACGGATTACCCAAAAACGCAGCGAAGGGGTCACGACGATGGGGTCACGTGTCGCCAGCGCCGGCAACATGGATATTTATGTTCGGCTAAGACGAGGTATTAGCCAGTGTCCCACCTTCCGGAGTCAAATGATACGTAAACCAAGTCGTTAGGGGTCTGGCCCGTTCCTTCGATCCTGGGATGGTAATTTATGCCCCGATCCTACGGGGGGGGGACCCTGGAGAGGGGCGCCACTGTCAGTTCTCATTAGAGGCAAGCCGAGCCGAATTGATTGATTTATTTTGGCAATTATGTGCATTCGATTAAAAGCTCAACTCGAAGTCACGCCGCGCTCGCTAATAATATGCCTAGACCCCTCAGACCCCCAGCCCAGATCCTGCAGAAAAAAAAACAACATAAATCCCCAGAAATATCCCATGGAGCCTGGGGTGGGGATTACATGGCCATGAATTGAAAACCAATTGCGCCTGGAATGAAAAATCGCGCCAACAAACACAGCAGGAGATGGAGACGAAGCAGGATCTTGGACAGGGAATGCCACTAGGACTCGAAGTGGGAATGGGACTCGGTCTGGGATTGGGACTGGGATCTGGGGCTGGGGCTGGGACTGGGACTGGGGATGTGGCCTGTTGGACAAGGGGATTTCTTTGTTTTGTTTTGTTTTGGTTTGGTTTTAATTTTGAGCAACGAATAAATTAAATCGACCGACAGTCGACAGTCGAAATAATTGCCGGAAATTGGTGACGTTGTTGAAATTTACGTTTTTTTTTTCCTTCTTTTTTTTTAAGGCCCCACGTCTCCCGGATAGACTCTGACGTGCGTAATAAGATTATGCGTGACCTGACGGGCCATGGCTTCCATTAGCCAGGACTTTTACAACGAGGCTTAAATTAAGCATATGACGGACAGTTTGAGCCAGTTTCAGGGCCAACACCCGGCTGTAGGGGGATTTTCCACTGATCCAATGATATACAAATATTTGACAATGAACAGCCCCTCATCTATGGGAAATTATAGAGAGGGAAATTCTGTTCATTCTTGCACTAAAGTGGGGTTTAAATGATACAATTCTAGTAAATAGATTGGAATGATAGTCAAAATAATTTCCACCATGGCAAAAAGCCTTAAAAATATAATAAAGAAACATTTCTTTATACTTTCGTAGCCATATTATTTTTTAAATTAATTAAAAGTCCACTAATTTAAACGATTGAGATGCCATTTCGTTAATAATTGTTGTGAATAATGGTTCATAGTCATCTAACGTATGTATGTACGCCGGTTTCTCCGAGGATATATCACCATATAACTTGAAGGGATATATTTTTGAACACTGAATATTTCATATTTAAAGAAATATTTGAAAAAGTGTGGCATAACGATATAAACAGCGAATCAATCTGCAAATTAGAAGACGCCAAGCAGAAAACTATTTCTAAAACACCGAAGAGGTTCAAAAAAATATTTAACAAATTCATTCCGTACTCTTCAATATTCATAGAATTAAACATAATAACAGAACAATTTTATTTCCGAACTAAAAACGTAGAATGCATTTTTCCGTATTTTTTGCCTATTTTGCCTCAAACCCCACCTCTGTTTTGGGTAACGTAACGCCTTTAAAATACTTTAAATACTACAAATTGGTATTTTTATTATTTTAGCAATTAAATGAAACGCCAGAATGGAAGTGCCCATATATACAGTGTACAAAGATCTGCCAACTAGAGAGTTTTATGAACCAACTATAAACTTTTTCTGTGCATGTTCTTTGCCGCTTATTTGTATATTTCCTGAAGCTCTGATTTTCCCAGCTTGCCTGCTGAGCCTTCTCTTATCTCCCGCTTTTCGTTATCTACATTATCTGTTGTGTGCTTATCTACAACGACCGAAGCTGTGCTCGGCGATCGGATCGAAAAAAAGCGAATTTGCTAATAAAGTGACGTCGCGACGGTTGAAGGGGCGAGGGTCCATAGTTTTTTCAGAGGAAAAAGCAGTGAAGAGGCAAATAATGGATTGGATGGACCCTCTAAAGAGAGCAGAAGGTGTGAATAAGTCTCCTCAAGAGTATTAAAACCACTTTGGATTGGCCATACATGCCTGTAAAGGGCCAGCAAGCTTTACTTGTAGGTCACGAATTATCTAAATTTTATTGTTTATTTAAAGGAAATAATTATTAGCCCAATTGGCATTGAAAACCATTTTCCACACATCCGTAATTGTGGCTCACAAAGCCAGTGGCAAACCAAACGATCCATGAGTTATGGAATGAAAACCAAAAACCTTTTTTTATTCATCTTTAGGTAATTGTTTTAAGAAGAAGTACAACTAGATCGCCATTATTTTTCTTAGAATTTCTTTACCAGCTATCGTATATCGTATCGTGGCACGACCTAATCCCTGGTATACAGCGAACAAAAGTCATCATTCCATAATAGGGGTATCGATTTTAGTAACAAATGAATATTAAATAAACCTTGCTTCCTTTTGTTGGTGTACCTCTGAAATTTCTTGATTTGATAGGGTGTTCTTTGAGACCAAAGGTGCCGGAACACTAGCATAGATGAGACTTTGGGCTCATGCAACTCATTTTCGATTAGGAAAGAGATTGAGAATCATTGATTGGCATTGCAGCTCTCCGCAGCGAAGCTTTGCATTGAGTTGCACTGGACGAAAGCTTTAGCAGCTATTTTTAAGATCAGTCATCTGGGAGGCGTGAATCAGTTCGGATTAAGTTGCACTGGCACTATGTTTGGCGGCGCATTTATCGGCCTCATGGGGCTGTTGGTCTTATCAAGTAAGTCAGGGAAAAACCCTGCCCCTCAAGCGAAACCTAACTGATCTGAGATCACAGCAATCCAGGCACAGCAGCAGCAGCCTTGTGGGAGACTGAGGCAACATCAGCTGTACAACCGCAGGGAAATTACCGATCCGGATGAGTACCCGTGGCTGGGACGTATAGGCTACAGCTCAAACGAGTCAGGGGCAGACCCCAAGGAATACAGATACCTCTGCCTCGCCGTGCTCCTCAGGGAGCGCCACGCGATCCTCCCGGCCCATTGCATAGGGGAAGATTCGTCTATGGAGCCCACGACAATACTTTTCGGTGACTGGAGGTCCAACCAGGCCACCCACGAGAGAGACTGCCTTACGGCGGACAGCTGTGCACCCCCGCCGGAGTCGTACACGATCCTGGAGCTGGCCATTCATCCGCAGTACGACCGGATTCGGCACGACCACGACATCGCCCTGGCCAAGCTGGATCGGAACGTACGCTTCGGGGACTTTGTGCAGCCGATCTGCCTGCCGCCCGACCACGAGGTCGAGGGCAACCACATTGGCCAGCGGCTGGAGATGGTGGGCTTCCTCCGCACCACTGGCACGGAGGGCAGCTGGCGCTGGAAACGCCAGGTGCACACCCTCGGCTCGAAGTACTGCTCGACCCATCCGGGCTTTGCCGGGTTCAACCTAAGCTCGAATCACATCTGCGGCTTGATCTCTAGCACTGAGCCCTTTATGTCTGGCTCCCCGATGATGGGCGTCAACGTGGTCGATGGGAATCCGGACAGCTTCTATCTCATAGCGACCGCCACTTTTGGAGTGTCACGAAAACGCGAGATCGTCCCAGATGGCTTTATGCGTATCTACCCGTTCAGGGAGTGGATCGTTAGAAATATGGTGTAGAGACGAGCAAAATCTCAGTCTGTATCTCTCAGATCTAATCTAACAATAAACCGGTGTAAGAAGAACTCAGCTCAAGCTCGCTTACACTCCATAAGCCCCAACAGACAGCCCCATAAATGTGTAATTCCAAGAAATATTAGAAATGGTGACCCCGACCAGCGGGTAACCTCCGGCTCCGGCCAGGTGCGCCTCAAGTTCTTTAGTAATAAATCAGATCCGATAGACAATTTGGGGAAATTTATTTGCCCAACTCTTCGCATTTGTCTTTGGCATTCGCCATATCCTTGATAAATCAAAACTTGTCTTGCCATAAATAAGAGAATGGCTAATAATTACAGTGGCTCCGTCCCGATTGGGGCAGGGGGTGACGCCCACACTTGGTTCCTTTTGCTTTCCACACCCACCCTTCCTTCGAGCAGGAGAAATGTAAATGAGTCTCCAGCGACTAATAAATTCCCAATTACACATCGACTTGGCCGGTGCCGGGCCGGGCCGGGCCGGGCCGGGCCTAGGTCCGAGCACGGACATCAGGTCCACTCATAAAACTATGCAGGCACACCCTCGCACCCTCGCACCCGGGGTGCCTTCGCCAGCAATAAACTAAAAAGCATAAATTTCTGAAAACGACAAATTCATGTAGTCCCGCTCGAAGGGGGGGTTGGGGGAGGTTCGAAACGGAATGGAAAATCAAATGGAAAACACGGAAAATCACAATTACTTGCGCACATATTGCGACCGGGCGAAAGGTGGAGGAAGGGATGCTTGCAGCAGGGTCGATGTCCAATTACGGGTATCGATGATGATGGAAGCAAATGCAAACATCTGTGACCCCGCCGGAGATGCGTGACTGCCCTCCGGCACTAGCATTTGTTCCGAGCTCGGAGGTCAAGTGTAGAAGATTGATATCACCCGATTTCGGATGACCCGTGGAGAACTGCAACAGCAAGCCATTAGCAGACTGAATGGAAGTCAATGAAGTGGCCAAGAGAAGAGAATGGATGGGAATTTTCAGCTCAACATGTGAAAATGGAATCGGATAATGTAAGAGCAAACTTATTCCCATTTGTAGGTGTTTAATATACTACATTTATACCCGATACTTGGTACTGGTATATGTTGCACATAGGATCACAAATTATATGCAAGAATCAGTTGGTCCCCCTTAAAAGTATTATTTTGTATATATTTTGTATATTCATCCGCTAAAATGTGGCATTAGAGAAAGCACTTACCCATAATCTTTCTCTTCGTTTCTCATATTCTCGATTCAAACGATACTCCTGAATGATGATTCTACGACTCCGATGTAACGACAAAGCTGCACCGCAACTGCAAACAAAAAGAAAAAATGATGTCCAATAAGATCAGAAATTTACGCATTCATTTATTAATATAAGGTGAGGCACTAGAGGGACAAAAGAGAGTCAGATCAGCGGTACTAAGAAAGCCTCACCCTTTCATGAAACTTCACTTGGAACGAGAGCACTCATTCCTTTTCGATTCTCTTCTTCACTTTTGCATCATGGAGTGGGAAAGGGACAAAACTTGACGAATTTTCAAGCACGCACACCCACACACATATGTAGCTGGAACTCATGTGGTCAAACGAAAAAAAAAACAAGCCAACGAAACAAAACATTTTAGATTTTGACACATGAAAAAAATTAATTAATGCAAAAATAATATGATTTTCTACATATGTATATAGCGCACATTTGACATAAATATAACAAATTTCTGCACTTTTCTTTCGTTGAGCTGCATTTTTGTCGCCATTCTGCCTTTTTCGTCGCCCCCGCCT
The DNA here is from genome assembly GCF_009870125.1 of Drosophila pseudoobscura. Classification (NCBI taxonomy): domain Eukaryota; kingdom Metazoa; phylum Arthropoda; class Insecta; order Diptera; family Drosophilidae; genus Drosophila; species Drosophila pseudoobscura. The sequence goes on along the minus strand of NC_046681.1, from coordinate 24,570,044 downwards.
CTGATCGAACACATTTTCTTGCAATAAAACACATTTTCTGGCATTATAACACTTTTCTTGTACACCACACATCACAACACACCTGCGCGGCATTTTTCCCGTTGGATTTTTCACCATTTTCCGGATTTTCACGAATTAAAACGCGGAGCTCACTTACGAACGCACGCTTCGAGCGGGAAAAATTTTTAAGTGAGAGCGCTCTATGCGTTCTTTCTTTGGTCTCCTGCTCCTCTTCCTATTTGCTCTCTCTCCCACGCACCCTTCAGCTACTTTTGCGAAAACGAAACGAAAAAAACGGGAGACAACGGGAAAATAACACATTTTAGATTTGCCACATAAAAAAAAGGAATTATGCAAAATTAATATGATTTTCTTCACGTATGTATGTATGTATGTATATCTCACATATAGAAAACAAACTGCCGCCCTTTTCCTTCGTCGAGCTGCATTTATGCCGCCTTTTGCCTCTTGTGCGCTAAAACATACTTTTTTATATAAACACTGCATCACTACACTAAACATCACTTCACACACCTGCGCGACATTTTTCCCGTCGAATTTTCCATCATTTTCGCAATTTTTCCGAATTAAAACGCGGATCTGATTTACAAACGCTTTGGCCGGTGAAACATTTTTAATGAAAGCGCTGCAAATGCGTTCATTCTATGCTCTCCCTCTCCACTTCATAATTGTTCTCACTCCCACGCACACTTCACCAACTTTTGCTCGTGATGAAATTTTACAAGGTGGTATGCTAACTCTCTTTCGCTTTGACACCGCTTTGACGCTTTGAGCAACATAAGACAAAAATGAGAGCACGATGCTACTCTCGGACTCTCGGACCACCTTGTATAATACTGCAAATAGAGATCAAATGAGTGTGGGAGTGGGAGTGAGATGGAGTGACTGGAGGGAGAGTTACAGTGCGAGGTGAAGGTGCAGCGCATAATGAAATTAGCTAATATAAACAAATTATTTGATATCTCTCACTAAAATTATTTAATTGATTGAAAGAGAGCTTTGCAGTAGCAGAGTTTGAAGACAAGGGGTAGAGTTAAGCATAAGCAAAAGTACTCGAGAGCGCGTTGGAGTGAGAGCAAATTGGAAGAGGAGAAGGAGAGCATAGAATGAGCGCATATAGAGTGCTCTCACTTTCGTTTTTGTCCCGCTCGACGTGCGTTTGCAAGTCAGATCCGCGTTTAAGTTCGTGAAAATCGGGAAAATGGTGGAAAATTCGACGGGAAAAATGTCGCGCAGGTGTGTAGTGAAGTTTGGTGTGCAAAAAAGGTTGTTTAGTGCAAGAAAATGCGTTTTAAAGCAACAAAAAAGTTTTTGATCAAGGGTGGGGGTGTAGAAAAGGTAAAATGGCAGCAAAAATGCAGCTCGACGAAGGAAAAGGGCGGCAATGTGTGATATTTTTAGGTAAAATGTAGCGAAACATATTATTTTTGTATAAATTCATTTTTTGTATGTGCCAAAATCTAAAATGTTTTATTGCTTCCTTACCTCGTTTTTTTTCGTTTGATCACGTGAGTTCCAGCTACATATGTGTGTGGGTGTACGTGTTTGAAAATTCGTCAAGTTTTGTCCCTTTCCCACTCCATGATGCAAAAGTGAAGAAGAGAATCGAAAAGGAATGCGTGCTCTCGATCCAAGTGAAGTTCCTTGAAAGGGTGAGGCAATCCGCAGTGCTGCTGATCTGTTTCTCTCTTGTTTAGTCTGTCCACACGAACCTCCGCCCTCTTGTGCCACACCTTAAATTAATAAGCATAATATTTGTGCTCTAATTGAAAATAGTTTTGTTTTTTGGTATATCAATTTCAACTAAAATCTGGCATTATAAAATATAATTTCAACATTTCTGACAACGAATAATTTAAAATGGAAATCAAACGAAACTAAACAAAGTACATGGGGTTCCTGCTGGACAGGGCCGGGTCGATCAACCGCTTCTTGTACTCCTGTTGGGGGGAGGCGAAGGTCGTGGTGCCAGTGAGGTACACGCGTCCGCGAGCGGCGGCCAGGTGGGCCAGGTAGGCCGGGGCCGGGTAGGAGACGGCCCGGTTGCAGCGGGGAAACAGGTGGCACAGGTTGTGGGTCATCTGCTGGAGGAGGTCGATGTCCAGGCGGCCCGTGTTCGCGATCACGTTGTAGCGAGTGGGCCTGGCCGTGCCCTTGATGGACTGGTGGCTGACCATGAACCACTGCACCTCGTTGGGATGCACTATGGTGCGGTCCACGACGGTCCCCGGCTCCACGTTGTTGAACTTGTTGGACTCCGAGGGGCAGCCGCTCGGGAAGAAGCGCGTGTGGTGCCGTTTGACGACTATAATGCAGCAGATTTTCGGCTTGATTCCAATCTGTGGAGAGAAGGGTCTGGGATCATCAGAGGGGAGCAGGGGAAGGGGTGCTCCACTCACCTTGGCACAGGCCACGGACATCCCTCGCAGCTCCTCGTTCCTGATCTTCGGGAACTGGCCGTCGCTGACCCCGTCGCGGTAGTACATGATGTGCTCCGGATAGCACTGGCGGTACCTGCGGTAGACGTGCAGATGCTCGGTCAGGATGGACTCCATGTCCTCGATCTCCTCGAGGGCCCCGCGCTGCAGGCGGTACTGCATGTTGTAGGACGCCCCGAAGGCGTCGTGGGACGCGGCCACGCCCACGACACTGGGAATCTCCCGCTGCTCCGGCGAGGGGTGCGTGACGTCGGCCCCCACGAACATCACGTTCTTGGGCAGCGCGGCCGTGTCGGCCTTCAGCGTGTGGTTGATGCCGTTCAGCTTGGAGTTCATCTTCAGCAGCAGGTTCCCCACCACCTGCCCGTTGCACCTCCGCTCGACGGTCGCCTGCTTGATGCACTGCGTCAGGATTCCGTACTCCAGCTCCGCCTTCTGCTTGAGCTTGTCGTAGAAGTTCCCGGAATTCGGGATCACCACCAGCACCAGGTCGTATTGACCCGCCTTGAACTCCTTGAAGCTTGGGTCCAGGCTCTTGGCGTCCGTGTACGTCCGTATCTCCGCCTTGGGGGCCAGGGACATGTTGACACGCCCACTGTGGCTAAGGACCTGCAAGGAGGGGGAATCGTAACAGAGATCCTCTCGGGAGGGCACTCCCCACTCACAAACTGCTCGAAGTCCCGAATCTTGTTGTAGTTCAGGCCTGGGTGGAGGATGGCCCACTTGTGGGCCTTCGGCCTCGAGTCGAAGAACTGCGACCTGTCGATGTGCCACAAGCCGTTCCTCACACTGGCCGAGGCCTTGTTCCGGTACTGGATCAGGGGGGGGTCGAGGACGCGCGTCTGCACCACGATGAAGTCCGTGTTGAGGCGAAAGCCGAACCGCGAGATGGTGGGGTCCGCGTTGTAGTCAAAGTGCCGCAGCAGCTCCAGGATCTTGACCTTGCGCGCGTTCGTCGAGGTGGCTGCAATGTCCACGATGCCCGCCGACTGCACCTTGGAGTCCTTCCGCTGCAAAGGGAGCAATCAGAGCAGGGAGCGTGGAGCATGGAGTGGGGTGGGTGGAGGTGGACTCACGTTCAGAGCCTGCTTCTCCTCGATGCGGCACAGCTCAATGGGCAGATAGACGGACATCTGCGGCGATCCGACGTGCAGGCAGAGGAGGTTGGGGAACCGCAGAGCGTGGCCGCGACTCTTGAAGTAGGCCGCTACCGTCACCTTCGTCCCATCACAGTTGAACGCCTGCCTGCTGGCCGGGTACTGGGTCAGCGCATTGACCTTGTAGACCCTCGTGGCGCTGAGAAAGGACTTCGGCGGCTCGTAGGCCACCGAGATGCCCTTGAGGTGCGCATCGATATCCGAGCGCCTGCTCTCGAGGTTCGTCTGGGCTGTGATCTTGCTCTTCGTCTGGAAGCGCTCCAGGTACTCGACGACCGGCATCGCCAGGTGGAAGCACTTGTGCGTTATGTCCACGTTCACGAACGGCCGATCGCCGAGCACCAGCGCCTGGAACAGCCCGAACAGCACCTCCTCCCCGTTCTCCAGGCTGTGGACCTTCCCCGGCTCGGATAGCTGGTAGAAACTCCGCCCCGAGCGCACCGCCTTGTTGTGGCACGGCGCGGCCAGCACCACCTCCAGGCACTGCAGCGCCCGCATGGGCTTCTCGTATATCCTGTCGCGCATGTAGGTGCGCAGGGAGTTCAGGTCCACCTCCGGGTCCGCGGTCTCCATAATCGCCACGGCGTACTTCAGCTTCCTGCCGTACGGATCGCTGACGGTTACCTCCGCGCCCTGGGACCGGCAGTTGAGCTTCTCCACGGAGTAGCAGGAGGCCCGACCATCGAAGGCCGCCACCGCACCTCCCAAATACTCCACGCGGAACTTGTCGAACGCCAGCCGGTAGAACTTCTTCGGCAGCTCCGGCACGAACTTCACATCGTAGTGGTATGCCACCGCCGGCATCCTGTCCAGATTCACCTGCAGGTAGTTCACAGCCACCTCGCCCAGGCGGCCCACAGTGCCGCGCTTGAGGCCCTGGACACGGGGTCCGTCTCCTTGTCCCCGCTCCGGCTCGGGCACCTGGTCGCTCTTCAGGGCCTCGGCGGCCGCGCCGGGCTCGGCAACTGGCTTCTTCTTTTTGTAGTTCTTGCTTTTGGCCATTCCGACGTTTGCTTCTGCTTCGAAAGTGTTAATAGATATTTATTTACTTACCTGTGTGTCTCTGAATGTCTCCAGACGACTGAAAATTTGCTGTATTTCAGGATAGGATGTGTGGAATATGTATGTTTCTCGGTTGCTATGTGCTCTAGGTTTCACAAGTACAAAATAGGGAAGGTGTTTCGTTTTATATAGGGCGGACTTACACACCTTCACCAGCTGATCCAGTGCCACAGTAGCGACTTGCTCACACGCACTTCTTCGTTATCTCGTTTGGTTCGTTCGTCTGTTCTTTCTTGTTTAAGATATTTTATAAGTTTTAATAAGCAAGTGAAAATTATATCTTAGAGATATGTATTTATTGAAACTCGAACTAAGACCCTAGAAAAGAACCCGTGCTATGCCACCATCGATATCGAACCATGGAACCACAGATATCACTCTCGATATTTTCAGTTAATCCGGTGGTTGGGGGCTCCCTTTGACTGGGGGTTATACCGGTGGCCGATATCTGATCAGATAAATTAGCTGTGACCGGAATAATTGGGAAAGATTTGTGGCAAATTCAATGAGCCCAGATGTACCAGATAGAATAGATACACCAGATAGACCAAAAGATATGCTGAGTGATTCCGAGTAATAAATCAATAAATTACCCCGGTCTTACGCCAATCTTACGCCATGCAAAACTGTTTGGGGCCGGGCCGGGCCGGGAATCCGGCACAAGATCCGCGGATAGTCCGAAACCGAAAACCGCGATATCCAGATATAGATGTATAAATCGGAGCAGAGGCTGATATTAAGTTATACGCGACTAACCCCACTCCCCACTCCCTCCGCCCTCCTACCCCCTCCCTTCACCCTCCGTCGTTCATTTATTCAACGAACGCCTAAAATTGCGCCACACAGCGCTATTCATATATTCAAAAAAAGATTTATCATAAAGTCTGGCGCGAGACTCCCCCTCCCACTCCCAGTGCCCCTCCCTGGCCCCCCCAACTATATATCGCACTCCATATATTATCGGGCGGGAATATGTGCGTAAATTTGCCTCTCCTCCCCTCTCTCTCTTCTCTCTTGTATCTTCCGCAGGGTCCAGTCCATGAGCAGCGCTAGAAATCGCGGCAGCAATCGTGATCAGGAGGTGGAACGCTTCCGATCGAGCGAGGATAATGTGTTCAATATTTCGCAATCGCATCAATTATCGGGGCGGCACAGGCACCAGGAACGGCTCAGCCGGCGGCGATAGGGACAGGGACAAGGACAAGGACAAGGAGCGGGAGAATCTCCTTGCCAAGGAGCTGGATGCGGACAGCAACAACAATGGCGGGATCGAGCCCGAACCCGAGACGGAGCTGAAGTTGGAGTTCCCTTTTTCGAGGACTTTTTTCTAGCAGATCCCGTGGTTTTACTTTGGATTCAAAATATCAGGAAACAGAATTCCCAACTGTCTTCCACGGCATTCCATAACAATTTCCATAGAATAAATATTATACAATATTTTGTGCCCAATCTTTTCATTTGCCTTTAGGTTTTGAAAGGAGCTTATTCTGAAAAAAAGGACTGAATACAGCACAAATCGAATCGCATGCCACAAATGCATATCCCGCCTGGCCTGTGGCCTCTAACGACCCCCGGATACCCTCTGCCCAGTGGCCCCCTTAACAAGTTCGCACCCATTTTGGGGCTCGTTAAAATTCCGACCAAATCACAGCGAAAATGAAACGAGAACACAACTGAAAGAAAAAGAGAGAAGAGAAAAAAAAACCAACGTAAATTGCAAATATTTCATTCCGTTTCTTCTGCTTCTCCTTCTTTATGTTTTACGATACACGATATACAGGATGCCATGTGTGTGTGTGTGTGTGTGCTCCCCCTGGCTCATTTCCCTGCACATCCTGGCTCCCCTTTTCGTACGTTTTATGCCTTTTTGCATACATACTTTATATATTTGTGCAAAATTTATGTGCGCTATTGTTTTTATGGCATGCACCCATTTCTCCCCCCCCAAATAGCCCCATGCAACCAGCACACCATCGCCCAGCCACCCCCCCTCCCATGGAAAATGGGGAATGGAAAACGAAACGAAACGAGGCAAAGGCAAAGCCTGGCAGAAAGAAAGCAAAATGTTATCCTTGTTCGAAAGGCATTTTAATGCCAGCCTTGGGGGGGTGGGGAGTGGCTTGGGGTACGATTTTTCGGTGGTGCCATGCGGTTGGGTGGGTGGCTGTTCTGGCACTTTTCTGCAAATTATGGCACATGCGGCGACGTCGGCCTTATGCCCTGATCCTTTTGCTTTTGATATGCCCCACACACACACACACATACAGACATATATACATATGTAAATGGGTGGCATCTGCCCCTCTCCCTCTCTCTCAGGGTGTGCTGCCACTTAAGCTGCTTATGTGGCAAATACATAAAATAAAAATAAAAGCCCAGAGAAGGAGCTGGCAAAGCCGAGGCAAATCCTCACATAACGAGCATTTCCCTCTGCCATATTTGTGTTATTTTATTATCATTTTTCTTCGAGCTTCGTCTTCTGCCTTTACACAAAATGGCGGCCTCCTCTGGTATACATATATATATATACTATACATCTGTATATGTCTTTCAGATATGAGTTGCCATAAACTGTATTACATGTGTGTGTGTGTGTGTGCGTTTCCGATACGAATCCAATTTCTCAGAGGCAACAATAAAACCCAGCCTCAGTGCCATGGGCGGTGGGCGATGGGCGGGGCCGTAAGAAGATAAGCGAAAATGGCGCACCGCCTTATGACGCGACTTAACGGGATTCCATGCGCCCTGATTATGGGCATAAACACAAGCCAATCCCTCGCTCTTTTCATTCAAAAGAAAATTTAAATAAACCGATAAACGAATCCCCGCACTAAGCCCCAACCAACGTCACAGATGTATCTCTGGCCTCTCCGCCAAGCAAAAGATACAGAAATGAAGACAAGCAAACTGCTTTAATTAAAGCCTAAAAAGAAGTCGCTTCGAGTCGAGTGGAGGAACTCCTCACTTGTTTATGACCCGCAACCGTGGCAGCGATCAGATACAATATCTTCACCTGACACTAGTGCCCCGAACCGCTGCACTGCAGTCGGAGTGGTGACAATTTATGACATACAACATTGCCGCCGAACAAGAACAACGTCTCCAAGCTCCAGCCTCCATTCTGCATGGTAGCCAATGGCCGCTGAGCTTATGAAAATCATAAACATTCAACGACGGCCGCCAGTGACATCCGAGCAACGAATATGCATTTTAATAAAATATCCTAAAAGCCCCATAAATCACACCCAGCCCAGCCATCGCGTGCTGCTCCTTCGCAAGAGAGGAGTTTATCTCGCGGCTGCTGCTTAATGGGACCCTGCTCTGGACCCTGGGACCCTGCCACACGTTCAGCTTTGGGCTGCTCTCCATCTGCATCTGGGATCCGCTTTGCAGCCAAAAGCAACTACAATTTTGTATATCTAATGGGGAATGCCTTTGGAGTATCTGTACAGTAGTTCGCTTTTCCCTATTCGCTCTTTAAAGAACCTTTAGATCACCCCTTTACTGGTTATATACCCCCCCCAAAGAACTCACAGAGTCACTGTCAAATCTGCCTCTTCCATCTTCCCAAATCCCCAATCAAAACTTTTGCTTTGACTCTCCAAAAACTGCTTTCATAATACATAATTATGTGTGAGCCAAAAATTATTTAAACTATGTCGGATGTACCTTCAAGTGCCAACTGTCGAGAGGTGCATTTCAGAGCCGACACTTTTCGTCTAGACTTGGTCAGCCGTAGGCGCAATTAGCCAAGATCAGAGCCGAGATGGAGCAGCTATAATTATGACATATGAAGGCAGGGAACGACCGAGCGACCCATGTCAAAAAACGGCATAATTTGGAGCTGGTCGGAGACTGGACGTGGACAAGGGTCTCGTGGGTCTGGGGTTTCGTGGAATAATGATGCTGGACTCTTGACACATTTGAGGGCTAATTTAAAAGTCTCGCACATGACCATGTACAGGGCTGCATCGATTATGACCAAACGATAGGACAAGGACAGGAAGGAGAAGGCAAGTCCCCCGTTTCATGGGATGAAATGAAATGAAAAGTAAATACCAAAAATGAGACCATAATCAACATGGCACATTGTATACAAGTGTCCTCTACCCCCATAGACCGACGCGAACCGACCCTCAGACAGACATTTAACGATAACACCCAAAGATATCAAAATCGAAATATCGTTAGACAGCCCCGCGCAAAATGCTTGACAAGCATAACAAACACGAAGTACATGGAGGGTGCCCCGATCCCTGTTCCCAGCCTGGTGGGGTTCTTTGCTTTTATGATGGTGCCAGCGACGGTGAAGCAGCCACCCCAGCGTGCCACCCACCATTCGACGCATTCAACATGGCGTCGCTTTTCTAGCCATCGTTTCCCCTTGTGCCGGTCGGTTGTGGGCGATATAAACGAAGTTTACCAAATAAATAAAACCGCTCGCCTCCACCAGGATCCCATAGCTCCTGCTACGTCCTGCCGTCCTGCCGTCCTGCCTTCCTGCCCGACGATTGGGTTGCAATATATCGCGTACGTGCTGGCATGCCATAAATATGTGGCTCTATGTATTCCAAGCAACAAAAATTATATTTCTGTTTGTATTTGCAACAATTTATTTTTCTACCCCCCCACACAACGCCCCCATTGGCACGCCCACCAAAGGAGAACAGGGAGGGGGGTGGGGGAGAGCTAAAACGAAAACATTTTTCCAGCTCAACTCGCCTCGGAATCGATAACGATGAAGGGGGAAAACTGCACGAAGCGAACAAAGGAGACATCGACATCCAGGCAGCACCCAAGGTGGGAGGGAGATTTCCTGGAGGTGGTGGGGACGGAGCTTATGAGATGTACCAGTACTCGCAGAGATGCCCGAATGATGGTGTGTTCTATCAAGATTCATCTAGAGCTAGTCCTGGAGTTCCTGTTTTGGTAAGACTTTTCTTGGATCATACAAACCTTCAACAATGCAAAATTATATACACAAAAAACCTCCTTTTTTTGTAGGAAATCGAGCTCGATTCCCTCCACGGCAACCCCTTACTTAAGGCAAACTCTAAAATATGTAGTGCAAGCAAATTTGAGGAGCAACCGCAGCTTGTGGCAAGTGCTAGCCCATATTTGGCCATCATTTGAGTGGCGTCCAAGGTGCAGGCAAGCAGCGTCCCAAAACGAAAGATTTCTAGAAATCTGTCGTGCCATTCAAATATGTACATCAGGTATTGTATGTATGAATACAAAATACATAGATAGTTGCATTTGTGCACAGACGAGCGCTCGGGCACTGGATTTTCACCATATTTAATACACTCGAAATAAAAAATCGTAAAAATTTACTCGAAATAATTATAAAATATACTAAAATACTTATAAATAAAACCCAAAAAAAATTAATAGAAAATTTAGATTAATATTAAATTATAAATAAATTAAAAAAATTTAATTATAAATTATATTAAAATTAAATTATATATTAAATTAAATTAATAAATACAAATAAATATTTATGAATTATTAAAAACCAATGTGCAAACATATAAATATTTATAGGACTATATTTTGAAATATAAGTAAATATTCTAGAGCCTCAAATCATTAACAGACTAAAATTAATACTCAATCAATTTTAAAATCTTTTAAATTAAAGAATAGAATATTTATGGCATATTTGATACAAAAAACAAACCGTGAAGCGATCCAAGCCCAAAATATATACCATTTTGCGATCCAATCCATGTTTATAAAAGGGCTATGGCATAACCCTGATAAATATATGAACCATTCTTCCAGTGGACCTGTAGAAAATCAGTTACACTGAAGCTCCGCACAAGACAATGGCATAGGTGGGATGGCACCCTGGAAGCTTTCCCTATGAAACTCTGACCTGCACTCAAGAACAGGAGCAAAGAAAAACAAAGAACATCCCAAGAAGAAGAGGATTAGTCCTGGATGACAGGGTGAAAAAAATCTGAGCACCAGCAACAAGCCAACAAATTTAAAATGTGAAAACTTTTGGAAGTAGTTGAAAGTTGGCAGCAAGCGGAACGAACCGCAGCCGCCAGAGACAGAGACGGAGACAGGGAGTCAGAGATGGAGATGGAGATGGGGCACAGAGCAGGAGCAGGAGGAGGAGGTAGTAGAGTCGTCTGCGGCGGTCCCGCTGGCACGGGACTGTCTTTGTCTACCCCTCAAGGGCAGTGCAGAGGGATCCGGAGCAGCAGCAGCAGCAGGGTGCAGGTGCACACAGGGCGGTGGTACAGATACGGGCGCATGGAGGACTCAATGATTTGATGTAGCCGAAAATTTGCCGCTGAGATTTTCTTTGTGGTTTCCGACTTCTTTTGATATAACATTTTCCAACATTGTGCACACTCAAAGGCGGCGAAGGGGGCGTGTGATGGAGGGCCAAACCCAATCCCTTGCTGTCATTTGCCAATTCAACTAAAACTTCAAAGAGTGCCAGTGCCAGGGCCCGTGCATCCATCCCCCGCATCGCCATTTTGGATGAGGTCTACCCACGCCCACAACAGCCACAGTGGGGCGGCAGTGAGGGTTATGAAATATGACGAAATATGAACTGATATTCCACCCTCGAAGCTGGAACCTGCTTTGCGCAATCGCGCTCGAGAACCGCCCTTGGGTCCTTGGGCCGACCACAGACCACTTCGATGTCATGCCAATCAAGGTCTGGGCTGGGCTCTGGGCTGGTCTGGGCTGGGTAAATATTATCACTACAATGCCGCAGAACAATGTAGAAGTCTCCACTCTGCGGAGGAGACAGACAGCCAGACAGACAGCCATCCAGAGGTCATCAATCAAACGGCACTTTCGGGCTAAACCAATCATCCGGCCGTCCAATCACCCAATCGCTCAGGCGTATCACAAAAACAACAACAATTTTCCAATTAAGCGACCAAAAATTTGAGCATATGATGATTATTGACGATAAGAGCCGTGTGGCTCGAAGCGCCCCAAAACGTACGTGTATCCAGGAATCCGGCAGGACTCTGGAGTTTCGGGCTGGCAAAATGTGCAAATAAATCGCACAATTGCCGGCTGGCCGACTGGCTGTCTGTCCGGCCTGGCCCGGGTCGACCCGGAACATCTCTGCTATCTGCGAGCATCGAAACTAAAAGTTATCTGCGGCCAAAGCAAACCAAAACAAAAGAAACTTTCATTTCCAATTTTCTTGATGTATTAAATTATTTACGCCCTCTTGAGCAGAGGTTTTGTGTGCCTGGCACTCATACGCCTGTGTGTCCACGTATAAAGATGTACACATTCATCTGTATATCCCCCCCTATATACACTCGTAGATACCCCCACACGTGTGTAGATGCGAGTACTATATATTGTCCTATATGACATGGCGTTTGAGAGGAAGACACATGTCTTTGCATTATTGATATTATGTCGGGAAAATAGTTGTATAATTATTCAAACGGAAACTTCAAACAATATATGTACAAACGGTTCAGGAAAAAAAATCAACGGTCTAGATTCGGACATGGATTAAGTCGTTATACTCCAAGTCTTAATATGCCCCGAATTTTGTTTTGATAATATTATTTTATATTAATTTAAATTTCTATAAAAGTATGTGGAATAAAAATCCCAATATCCTTTCTTTATCTGCTCCTTGACAACTCCGCCAACTACTTTGGACTTTGCAGAAGGTTCTAGATTTGTTTAAGAAGTACCAAAGGCTTCCAGAACCTCCACCCAGGGACACTTGTCGTCTGGAAGCACGGGTCTTATGGCTACTCAACAGAAAAATACATTTTAGAATTTCTTTAAAACATATCTACTAATGGGACTCACCCTAGACACTATCGAGAGGACACAAGCACTTTTATGGGGTGGAAAACTGACCATGTTTACCAGCTCCAAGGTACTCAAAGCGAATTTCAATCGAAAACTATCATCCCGTCCTACTCGCTGAAACGGAAACCACCAAAAGGAAAGACGGCTATGGTTTCAGAGCACACTGGCTATATGGAAGATCTATGTAGATTCTGATTACTCAAAGAAAATTCCAAGCAGAATATTCAAAGCCTGGAAATAGTCTTGGGGGGGAGGGCATTGCTTTTAGACACGCAGATCGCATTTGAAACCACCCGTGGACCCATTTTGTTTCCCTCATCACCAATTTCTGAGACACTTTCGCCGTCTGTCTTCAGAGACAAATAGTTCGGATTGAAGATTAGCCAGCCAACTATGGCGGACGTAGGAAAGTGTCTCCGCAAACACTTTTCACTGCGATCCAACTGTCACCAGCTGCTGGGTGCGCTTTCGCAGGCTCCGGAGTGGAGCGGTGGAGTGTGGAGGGGTGTGGGGGGCGTTGATTTTCACAGTGGATGCGCAGGCGGCGAGCGAAAAGAAAATTTTCTTAACTGTATCCAACTCAATTTCACCCACTGGGCCACTGAGCCAAATGTGCAGCGATCACCTGACGGCATCGACATGAAATCCCCCAGCCAAGGCCCCAGGCCCCAGGCCCCTGGCAGATGCAATTTATGATAGCCAATTTGCGGGCAACATCCATTCTCACACGAGCACTCTGTTATGCCAGCACCAATGGACACCACCATCCACGATCCACAGTCCAGGCCCAGGCAGCAGCAGCAGCAGTCGTCGTGCTCTTAATCACTTTGTTGCACGCATCATAAAGATGCATTGGTTATTCGGAGCGGTTGTTGCCTCCCGGGGGCCACTGAGTACATAACACTGGCCTCCGAAGATCTGTCCGAACATTCATCCAATAATAACCATTTCGACTCGTTCAATCTCTTTTTGAAGAAGGTCATTGAATACTACAAAGAACTGTGGGGTTGTTCTACTGTTGTACAAACCGAAACTTGTTCGAGACTATAAGATAGCCGAATACTTGAGCTCCATTTCTTATATATTCCTAATTATTATCTTTATTCGATATATTTTGATAATTACTTAGTTTTATTGAAAGTTTTCTTCGGCATTCTGGAGCATCTGAAGATAGTAATCTCCCCATCCCCAGCGTGTAAAATAAACTCCGTTTTCCATCCTCCACTGCGATTTCCCCAAGCGATGATTGAATGCTTTGCCGATGAATAAGTAATCATACCCCCTGTGGAGAGAACTGAATGCCAGATACACATCTGCCGTATAGAAATCGAAAAGTACACACTTTCTGGTAGCCCGTCGATCGCGAGAGATCTGAACATGGATGGGCATCCATCCGTGGGTGAGTAACGAAAACATGTCAGAGGCACGGAGGCTGATTACCAAAAAGACCCAGTCGAACGCATAACAAAATATGGATAATGTTAATTGCTGCTAGGAGCTTGATCTGGGTGGGCAGGTCCAAGCAGAAGATACATACGTCTGCATCCCATTGGGGCACGCCAATTCTTTCCGTTTGAGTGCCGCCGGCTTCGACTTCGGCCTGATCGCAATTTATAAAAGCATCGGCGGACCAGCGATTTCGCTGCAGTAGCATCCCAAGATTGCTGGCGACTGGCAGCATCACTCTGTTGATAAGCATCGGTCTATAGGATTATCATTAGGATACACACACACACACACCCACACACACACACACACACAATGAAGCGGTTCGAGTGGCTGATGATCCTAGCGTGCATCGCGTCCTCCACGGCGGCTGCTACCCAACGACGACGGCGGCACAGCATCGTAGAGGCGGCACCTACCACCGCCAGCAACAGCGATTGGAGCCTGGGACTGGGACTCGGTCCGGAGATGAGTCTGGTGCGACGAGTGTACGATGATTGTCAGGACAAGAACGACTTCATTGGCTGCCTCAAGCAGAAGGCGCTGCACGCGCTGTCGCGCGCCCTCGACCAGGAATCCATTAAGATCATGGATGGCCTGGTGCTGGAGAAGCAGAACCAGACCGACACCGAGAGCATCCTGGGCTCCCTCACGGATGCCCGGCAGTTTGGCAGCCTCTCCCCCATAGACCGCGCTCTGCTCGCCAAAGCCGACAAGCTGCTGCGGACCCACACGCTGAAGCTGGACATGGACATGGGCATGGGCAAGGAGTCGGGCATGGCGGTGGGACGCGGCCATGATAAGAAGAAGAAACACAAGGATGGTGGCCACATCAAGTATGTGATTGCCGCCTTGCTTACGGCCATGGGTATCGCCGGTCCGCTGGGCCTCAAGGCCCTGGCGGCGATCGCTGGCAAGGCGCTAGTGATCAGCAAGGTGGCCCTGACCATAGCCGGCATCATAGCCCTGAAGAAGCTCTTCTCGCACGACCACAGCGAAGAGACGAGCTTCCAGGTCCATGCAGGCGAACACAATAGGTAAGTCGGCGCCATCTGTTCTATTCTGGAGAAGATTCCAGCCAGATAATCGGTCTGCTTGCAGGCGCAACACCTACGTCATTCGACCCGTGTCCAAAACGAACGCCGGCATGGGTGTGACCGCAGCCGGTGGCAGCTCTTCGGTGGATCCATATCGCTACTACTACGAGTCGCAGATGCAGTAACGAGTCCTCGCTCCCGCGGATGTTTGGAGAAATCTTCGCTCATGGCAGCGGAGTCTTGAAGCAGCTAAACTACCAAAGATCCAAACCGAACCGCGCCTGGCAAACAGCCTGGAAAAGCTGGCCCTAACCTTATAGTAGATCTTAAGTTTTAGGATAATCTATTTTACAGTTGGAGCAGCGACGTGCCCTCAGCGGAGGAACCCAGTTATTAGGCAGAGAGCCCTCTAGAGCCCTGACCATTGATCTTAAATAATAAACAAAAAATATTGAGTTGAACCACAAGAAGATTGATCTTTCATCAGAGTCATTCGGTTCTTAACAGATGGATATTAAATCTAATTGGGATAAATATTGAAGAAGCTTTGACTGTCATTTTGGTAGCCAAGATTCTGTACTTTGACGTCTAGAGATCTTTTTTACCAAAAAAATGACAATCGTATGGCACACCTGTCGCTTTAATTCTCTCCCTCGAGGATTACATTAGAAGCATTCTAGTAGTACACGTATTAGGCTGAAAATTATAAAAGAAAACAGTAGCTTCATACAAATATAAAGGCTCAGAGCACTGAGGAATGTGAATCAATTGAAGCCCTGAGGAATGTGAATCCATTGAAGCCCTCAGGAATGTGAATCAATCTGAATCATCGGATATCACGTAGCTTGGGCCTTTGGAAGCAGCTCGGATGCTAGTCAGTAGAGTCTGCTGCCTGCTCGAGGAGCGCTGTTCAGGAAATGGAAGGTGTGTATTTTACTATAAGTTCAATTCCAATAATTAAGGACAAAATTGTAGCTCACTGTATTATTCATGGACACGTCTAACTGGGGCTTGGCTCGCGTGGCAGCACTCGTTGCAGCAGCACGACCACGGGCTGCTCCGCGACCTCGAGCAGCACGTCCCCGGCCAGTGGTTGTTGCTGTGGATGAGTTGGCTTCATCTTTCGTTGCAAAAACAGAGCTCTCATCCTTCGGCCGGACGCCACGAGCATCTAGCATTTTGAGCAGATCATCGTGCTTGTGGCGTTCTCTGAAGCACTGGAGCCCATCATCGATGTTCTCGTCGTTGGGCATTGACTCCATCAAATGTTCCACTGCCTTTTCCTTATAGAATCTGAGAGAAAGATTATTCCGCATGAACTTTTAAACAGAGACACGGATCTCTTGATAATTTCCTACTGACTTGACAATATTTTCGGCCGCATTGGCGTCCCGACGTTCTACCAGGCGATATGTCATCTCTGCCAGTGCCTTAGAGTGGAGCAGCTTCAGTGGCTTCTTGGTTTTGGCCTCGTCGAAATAGCGATCCACCAATTCCTCCACGCGAGTGGCATTCTCCGCCTCCTGAAACACGCAACAAAATGTATGTTTTAGAGATCCGAATAGAGCTAAGTCGACCTACCAGGGCGCGCCTCATGGCCTCCTTGTCCAGTTTGACGGTTTCGCCCTTGGTGCGCTTCACCAGCTTGCTGAACTGCACCACATCCTGGGGGTTCGCCACTCGCGTGCTGAACATCTGGCTAAAACGAATAGTGTTGAACATGCAGGACTCATCGGTGTAGAGCAGGCGCAACCGTATCAAGGGTAGATGCGGCTGCTTCGGATGACCCGTGAGCTGGGCCTTGGCCTTTTCGATCATAGACTCCACACGCTCCTGGGAGAATTTGTACACTTTTGTAGAAGTGTCGCCCTCGTTCAGGCGCAGCTCTTCGGCCTTGTCGGGCAGTACAATTGAATCGTAGACAAACGGACGCACCGACTGCAACGGCAGCTCCTTCAGCTTGAACTTGGTCTTGTAGATCTCCAGCAGGCCGACGTGCTTCTTTTTGGCCTCGCCTTCCGACAGGGAGGTGGGCACCGATGAGCCCGGCTGGGACACGTAGAAGCCTTTCTTCGCATTCGACTCTGGCTCAATGCGGCAGTCGTGCTCGTGCCCCCAGATCACCAAGTGCAGAAAGTCCGGCAGCAGATCCTCTGGCAAGTAGTTCTTGGGTCCCCGATCTGCGCGATTCTGATGAACGACCATCAGGTGGAACCAGTCCTCCTGCTCGGCTTCGCCATCACCGCCACCGCCATTACCGCTGTTGCCGGGACACTCGATAGTCACCTTGAAGTCCTTGAAGAGACGCGCTAGGCGACCGTCATGGATGTGGCTCAGGCCATAAAGCGCTAGCTGGCTCTCGCCCTTGCGGATAAGAATCGGGCTAATCTCGAGCTTGGTAAGGTCCGTCCACCGGCCAAAGTAGTTCACCAGACCGGACGTGCTCAGCAGATCCAACGAACTGAGTCGTCCGAAGCCGCTCGGATCATCGTGATTGCCGTGAATGGAGAAGACTGGAATGGCAATGTTCAGATTGGGATCCTCGTAGTTCACCGACTGGTTGACGGCATTGTAGAAGCACAGTGACTGGTCGCTGAGTATCTCCAAGGACACCGGCTTATCCCCGAACGTATAGCGACGCAATAGCTCGATGCACCTGTGGAGCCCCAGACTGTTTGTACTTGTTCATCGTCAGTGTCTGGATATGTACTCACTTGTGCATGGCATTCTGACTGGGCACTGCATCGTGGAACAAGTCTCCACCCAGCAATATCATGTCCACATCCTCCGCCACGGCCAGCTCCAGAATCTCCTCGAAGGCGGTGAAACTGTCCTCGCCGCGTACGGCGTCCTTCTCGCCGTAGCCCAAGTGGTTATCGGTGGCCACCATAATGCGGATGACATTGTCGGCATCCTGTTCCGCGGCACTGCTATCTGCCATTGCTATATTTTAACCGCGCTTGATACAAAAAATTGCAAACAATTTATACCGCTGAATTTCGCAATAGACAATATCGATATCATGTATCGATGACACTATCGTTAGAGCTAAAAACCTCTGGATTGCGCGCGAATTCGAGCTGCTATATATTAAAACTCTTATCATTTGCAAAAACATACACTTTCACCCTATTTATAAATCGTCATGTTTATTGATACATAATTATGTAACTGTATAAATATTTAATAAATTTGTATAAATCTTCCGCGTTTGGATTAATGTAAATCTTTGTAAATCACCTAATGCTAAATTGTCTATGAAAGATCATTGTGTGCCCTGTATGCCAGAGTGTAATGGCAATTTCACATTATTGCTTGTTGATGAATGAGTGCGCCCGCCATTCCGATCACAGCCCTTTGGTCTTCGCTTTAGTCCAGGTAGTTCTCATCAGATCGATCAGTCCAGGTATGGCAAGATAACTTGATGTATTACGGCTCTGTTGGTGTGCCATGCCAAATGATGGACATGGGGTTTGACTATGATGATAAGTTTCCCGGCCTCTTGGAGCGTCCTAGTGCCGATCAAGTCGTCAGTGAAGAGCTTCCGCTTGTTGAACGGAATCACGTCCAAGTCCTCGTCGTAGTAGGCAAAGTGGCTAATAAAAAGCAAGAATGTTTATTAAGATTCAGAGTGTATCTTGATTCCTTACCTGGATTGCCAGGGCGTTATCACATCGTCGTTGGGGCCGCCGACCATGACCAGCTTGCTGAGACGCACCATGCCCATTTTGAAGGAGGTGGAGTTGGAGGACTGCTTCTCATTGTTGATCAGCGGCAGGAATTCGCTGTATTTCAAATACAGTGACTGTTTATGCGGGTCGTTCCAGTACCCGCCCACCGATGTGTGCTGCCCTACCGTTGTGTAGAATAGCTCAAAAGCGGTCTTCGCCGCCAGATCCGGAAATATCAGATGCAGGAAGCTGGCTGGAAAACCATACAAAACATAAAAACATAACATTTAGCTTTTTGTTGATTGTACATTCAACGGAGACTCACTTCCGTATTGACCCGCTTGAGGCGAAGATAGGGAAATGAAGGTCTTTACATTGTGATCGGGCAGACTTTGGATGGCCGCACGGGCCAAGAGTCCGCCCTGGGAGTAGCCTGTAATAAATATCGATTGATTGAGTAATCCTCTCTAGACTCTAGACTCTCTCCACTTTCTGTAGACTCACCCAACACATTGATTCCTTCCGGGTGCTTTTTACCAACATCGCTCAAATAATCCCGAATCTGCTCGACCTGCCGCCAGGCATTCTCCAGGCTGTACCACCCGCTGAATTTGTCGCAGTTGTAGACGATTGTGCCCCGATGGAGCTACGGATTAAGGAAAAACAATTCTATTACGTTTTTTGCTTCGACTTTGAACTTGTCATTGAGCGTAAACAATAACAAAGGGGAAATCAATCACGAACCTCTTCGATTTCCCGCACCAAAAAGTCCATTGAATCCGCGCCCGACAGGATTCCGTGGAGTATCACAACCGGCCTGTATGCATCAGCAAAGCAGACGAACACAGCCAGCAAGAGCCTTAGCCTCATATTTCCTTAATAATAATATCTAATTCAGGAGCTGTTGTTGTTGTTAGGATTGTTGATACTATATCGATATATTGAAATATTTTTGTTATTGATACGATATTTTCAGTGCGATATTTTTGTCGACGATTATATCACAAATCGATATTTTCAGAATATCTGGATTATAAGTGCCTACCAAAAAACAGATCAAAATTTTCATTGGATCCTGCCATGACAAACATTTCCTTTGTTTTCCAACTCCCCAGAGTATGCGGATCTTTACAAATTGGATTTTGCCAACGGTAGAAAACGTATGTGAAGTGCGTCTGAAACGATCATGACGTTGACATGTGAATGCTTAAGCAAGGCAAATTATGAAAAGGTATGTATACAAACTAAAACATAAAATGGTCAGGCGGTAATTTCGAATTTTAATTCAAGAATGTTTGTAAATCAAAACAAACTACTTTTTTGTTTCAAAATAGGTTATAGATAATTTAACTTTAATACTCGTATCATTAGAAATTAATTTTCATTTATTAAAAAATTTAGGTTTCTACCTGCCGAGCTTAACTGAAATCTAATGGAAAAGAAGTCAATTTAATCATTAGAGTTCAACCATTATTACCCGATTAAGCCAATACTTATATGGATTTTTAGTGCATATAATGAGGTACCACTTGTATCTGATTGTTTAAACATTGGTTCCATACGTTTTTTAGTTGTTTATAAGAAGTCAATAAAATAAATTGGGTTGTGCCGGCCAGCAGTATTTTCCTTTACAGAAGCTGGCTGTACAAATGGTAGGGTAGAAGGAGGAGTATCCTGGGTGCGACTGTACTTTGTTCACAAAATCTATGGACACACACACATATCAATCAATCTCCCATCTTTGTTGATTTGAACCTTAAAGGACCCATACAATGTTCCATCTTAAGATTGATCGCCCGTTGGGATGTATCCTTTACATGGGAGAAGGAAACAGAAGCGAATGACTATGTTCCAACTGAAGAAGGATGAATGAATAAACAAAGAATCTGTTTAAACTCCATTAGGGAATATCCATTGAATTCTTATAAGAGACTTCTCTTAGCGCTCTTAATTTGTTTGCCCGACTTTCATTTGGTTTATAAGCGATTTCCACTGTCATTCAAGTAATTCTGAATCCCTTATCTAAATAAACCAAGTCTTAAAATAATGCTCGTTTATTCACTCATCATCTTATACAATCGCTATGTACTTTGCACTATTGTGTCTTGCATTTTGTGTTAAATCTAGGTGCAGCATTCCTCGTTTCAGTATTAATATCTACTATGCCTTGTGTCCGGACCAAAGCCAAACCAAACAAGAGACGTGGGAATAGACAGCGGTAACTGCTCGTTTCTTACTCGCTGACGGATCTGTCTGTACACAATTCAGTTTGTTTTCTTAAGGATGACTTCAAGGTATATCAAATATGACAACACTTAACATTTTAGGCTTAGGCTAGGGGGCGGTAGGTCGTACCGTTTGTTAAAGAGTTTCGTTTCGATCTAGATTTGTCGCGATTCGGGATTCATTCTGCAGCTGCTTCGGTCTCTTATCTAGTAATAGAAATCCTCAACTTGTTCGGGGGACGTTCGGAGGATGAAGGCCGGCAGGAGCCTTCACCCTGCAACTTCTTCGCTGACAAAATCCAGCTTGACCACCTCCGCCGGCAGGCATTCCTCGACATCGACCTCGTTCTCCTGCACATTGATTCGATTCAGAGTCATCGACACGTCCGGCCCGCACTTGAGGCCCGTGCTGGCTGATGTGGAGGGGGTGGACGTTGTACTAACCACATCGTCGGCAATGGCCACCGGGCCCACCGCCCCCGTGCTCGACGACAATACTGTGGTGACCGACGACGGCACGACTATCTGCGTTGAGGCGGACGTTGCCACCGAGTGGACCGGATGCACATGCGACTGGGGCTGTTGCGCCGCCGCCGTTGTCGACGTGGGCTGCTGTATAATGATATTCTCCGTGATTGTCGGCGTGTTGGCTGCCGCTGCTGCTGCCGCGGCCGCCGCCAGAGCAGCCGCCTTTTGCTGCTGCATTTGCTGGAACTGCTTGATGGTCACCGTCGTCGTTGTTGTCTGCGGCAGTTGCTGCTGATGCTGCTGTAGGAGGATCTGCTTGGGTTGCGTCACCAGCTGCACATGCTGGATACTGGCAGCCATGTTCGAGTTCTGCGGCTGATGCTGATGCTGGTGCTGCTGTAGGGGTAGTTGCTGTACAGTCTGTGTCTTAAATACTTGAGGTTGGTGCTGATGGGACTGCTGGAGCTGGGGCGCTGTCGTCAGTTGCTGCTGCTGGATGACGGGCAGCTGGGGGACTGTTTGAATGACGTGATGCACCTGTTGGACAGGGACTTGCTTGGCAGGGATGCCGGCGTCCTCGAAGGCCTTCTTCTTCAGGGCTTGCCGTATCTGAGAGCTGCAAGATGTGTGGGATGGGATAGCATTTTGTTAGTATGCTGGGCCCCAGTATCGCCATGTTCTCTCGCTATGAGCACTTACACTGTACGGTTCTTAATGCTAAGACTGATTTTGCTAAGGTCGTCCGAGAAGCGCATAATCGACGAGTGCAACATGTCGATTTCCTCGTCCGTCCATTTACTGGGCGCCACATAGCGAGGGAACATGCAAAAACACCTTGATTAGCGCCTGGCGATCGAAAACAGACTCGGAACCGGCTTCAGAGCACACTTACCCGGACGGCGATTCGGCATTTGGATGCAGTTGCATGGTGAGGTCGCCCAATCTGCTGAAAGCTTGTCCGGCGGCCGTGAAAATCTCCCCAACCTGCGGATAAAAATGTCGTTTCACTTGGTGCAACATGGTGCAGCTGCGGGTAATTGCAACTCGTCTGCCGGCAGCTGTTGTTGTTGGCATTTACGTGCTTTGCAAATTCAAAACATACGCGCCCTCCGCCCCTGTCATGGAACAACAAATTTCCCACTCGAAGGAGGGAGACGAATGACACTTGAGGCACCGTGCCGCCACTTTCCCGCACAAATCAAATGCCGCCCAGGGCGTTAGATTTGGAGTTTCACGTGGGGGCAGACGACATGACTACGTTGCACCTACCTTTGTTGCCGAGTTCATGGCTGATTGCGTCGAATTAGCTAATTTTTTGCTATAATTTTCTGTTTTGCTTTAGCAAAACCTATGCTGCCTTTTCCAACACTCCAGCAGTGTGACCGCGGATTTATCGTTAAAATATACCGTCCGACCCTCAGAAATATACCAAAAAAACCGTCTAATTTAAAAATACACCGTAAATACACTGACTAATTCAAGTTCTATATTCTTCGATTTTTATATTCCCTGTAATATTAATAGCTAAATAGCTGCTAGTAGCCCTGCTCACATAATTTTATCCTATTAATGAATTTATTTTCTATTTGACTGGCGTATTTTAAATACTTTTGCCTCAATTTTGGGTCCTTAAAGCAATATAGCGTCTCGTATGATGAAAAACTGTACTTAGCCCTCTTAAGCCCCCTTTATTTAAATAGTTCAACTTCTTGAGGTAAGCTGCGGAAATATTAACGATTGTAAATTCTTCTTGAGGATTCATGAATAAAATGATTAAATTTGCACTTTTTTCGGTGGAAAATTTAATACCCCTTGGCTTATAATAGGTTAATCGTTCTTCGTCAAGGATTGGAAACCATATTGCTCAATTTTGATGTTCCGTCGAATATTATTAGCTTGATAGAACAATTAGCCATGCCCACATAGTTTTATACGATTGATTAATAAATTTTCTACTTAACTGGCTTATTCTTAATACTTGCTTTTGTTGGATTTTGCGTAAAAAAATGTTTTAGCGAAAATGGTCAATCAAAAAATTCGAATAGGGACATAGATGTGCTGAAAAATCCCGCCACGAAAAAGAAAGTCGCACTATCGACTAGATGCAAGTGGTGCGCGCCAAATAGAAATTGTTTGAAAGTGAATGAGCGAAAAGGATTTAAATGCAATCTATTGGAATAAGTGATACACGTAAGTACGATTTGTAAGCGAAAATTAAAAAAACCTGCATATGGAAGTTTCTATACGCTAAATAACGCAAACAGTCACTTACATATCGTCAATTTACCCACTTGATACCAGGGCTGCATCAACTGCTCTCCTGCCTCCGTTTATGCGTGAGCACCTGTCGGAGATTTATTTTAGCATTTATTATACTATATAACAAACAAAAATAAATAAACATATATCAAAAATTACTTAAAAGCAACCCAATAAATTAATTAAACTCAACTGAACACGCCTTTATGGTCAGCACAAAAAATTGTGAGGAATTTCAAAGCATTCCATTAAAGTACGGCGCGCGACGTTCATCGTGGATGGCTCTTCGACGATTCCTCCGCAGGTCGGACTCACTTCTTGTGGATTTCTGGAAACGAAAGAAGTCTTTGAATAAGGTCCAAGATATTAAATGGGTTTATCCAATGCCTACGCGATCTGGAGGAGTGGTAGACGTACTCTCCACAACTTTCTTCACAGTGTCGCTTGTAAGCTCAGCCGTATTTGTTTTCTGAAAAAAATAAAAACATATATTCGTTCATTTCAAAGAGATTAAAGTGCATATTCTCTTACTACTCCCAACTCGTTGTTTAGTTTTTGATTGGCTTCTTCGAGAGTCAATTTTTTCTCATAAACTGCATTCTTTTCCATAAGTTGAGCTACTTGTTTTTGACTCTCCTCAATTTCCTGGCGCATTTTCCGACATTTCCTATTGGTTTCTGCGAGGCTTTGTTTTTTCTGGTCCAAAGCGTCCCGGAAGGAATCACGTTCTGCCTGCACGCATTGGAGTTGAGCCTTTAGTTGGGAATTATTTTCGACCTTCGCTTGCAACGCGGAGAACTGCGTTTTCTGTAAATAACTTGTATTTATCTGAAAAACAGGCATCTGTGAGATTACTTAAGGACGATTGAAGCGAAAGTTTCGCTTACCAGTTCCGCACGCAGCTTCTCGCATTCTTCGAGACGACGGTTCTTGATAGTTAAACTATTTCTTAGTTTCTCTATTTTATCTAGATATTCCAGCTTAAGGGCGTTCAGTTCATCTGTTTTTATTTGTTCAATGGCATCTACCGCATATCGGGCATTCTTCAGAGTTGCTTCAAGAGTCTTGATACGATCTCTGTCACGCTTTAGAGTTTGTTCAAGAGTCTCTATGCGATCTCTGGCACTCTTTAGGTCTTCTTCAACAGTCTCGATGTCCCGATTGTTCTGCAGCAAACGCTCCTGCATCTCCGACAGGGAGTCTTCGGCCTTGGTGCTGCGCACGACGAGCTTCGCATTGGTTTCCTGTAGCTGGTCGACGCGTTGGACGTCGTCTGACAATTTCTCTAATTGTCTTTCCAGGAGCAGCTGCTTCTGGCTGGCTCTTGACTGGAGCTCCACCTGCTTTACCTCCATGGACATGCAACGTTTGTTAAGCTCCTTAACTTCCGTACACAGTGCATTCCGTTCGTTTTGCAGGACGTCGCATTTCTGTACACTTTCGCCAAGTTGATTATACATTTCGTCATACACTCTACTCATGTGCCCAAAGATCGTCTGCACCCCCGCCAGTTCTTCCTTTAGAGCATCTATCTGGGCCTCGGTATTGGGAGCTTCCAAGATCAGACGCTGCGCCTCCTCCACTCGCTCCCTCAGAGTGACAATCTCAATCTGCAGTCTGTTGTTGTCAGCGTCCAGCTGCAGGACCTGCTCTTCAGAAGCACTCGACGTTCGTCGCAGATCCTCGTACTCTTGTTGCAGCTTCTGGTACTTCTGGTGTAAATTATAGTCTGCTGCCATGCTCTGTATGACCTTCTGCTGGCTCTGCCACATCTGCTCCAGACCATCGTACTTCTCCTGCAATACATTGTCCACACGAGCGGTGGATATTGGACAGCTGAAGCATTTGCAGTCCACCGACTTTTCGGAAAACTGGCACATGGCCAGGGTATAAGCCAACTGAACGTCTTCCAGCTTTTTCCGGGTCTCGACGATGTCCGCTTGCAGCTGATCGCACTCACGCTGGGTTGTCTCCGTGCACTTGGATTTGCCATCGGCCAGAAGGCGTTCAAACTCCAGACACTTGGTGCAGATTCTCTCGCAGCTTGACTCCAGCTCGGGGCAAATGGAGCGCATCTGCTCTTCCTGGCTGTTACGCAGAACATCGCGGGACAGTTCGTTGAGAGTTTTCTGCAGATTTTCTATGGACAAGTCCTTCTGTGACAGCGGCGAAAGCAAATCGGTTTCGTATGACACGTACTGGTGCTTCATCTCGAGGCTTTCCTTCTCCAGCTTCTGTATGGACTGTCCCAGCTGCTCCTCGTTCGTCTCGATCTGGTTTCGATCGACCACCATCTCTTGCAGGGCTTTGCAGCTGGAATTAACAAGAATTGAATACTCAAAAATACAGAAGTTTTCGGAAAATTGTCAGGCAATAGCTGTGTTCCGAGCTGTTTAACAGATACTACTTTATGTTTATGTTTCCCCCGTGGCTGCATTTCGGCCAGCTCCAACTGACTCGGGGGGAAACATTGTTGTGGGGGGGACGGGGACGCCCTATAAATAGAAGCAGTCGCTCGCGTACTGCATTCAGGTTGGTTGGAGCTGCCTCTCTCCCTCGCACCGACAGATACATACTCACGCGGGGCCACTGGCGGTAATGGTAATGAGCCAATCTTTGTATATGTGGGCATCACTGTTACATCACTGTCGAATACGCCTTGAGGCAGCAGTAGGTGCAACGACGTCACCGATCACCAAAATCAAACGCAATAAGCATTGAAGCAGACGGCGGAGCGCTGGACTGTGATCTGGTGTGTGGCGACGGCCACAATAAGCTTGGGGCCAGGCAGCATTTTGGAATAGCAAATTATCAAGAAGTTTCGGAATTATCAAGTTTGCTTTATCGCTTCTGCTCGTCGGGGCCGCACACTCCGATCGGCAGGGCCGACGTCATCACTTCGAGCCGAATCTATCAGTGAAGCGGGCTAAAATCAGCAAATGGCCAACACCTTGCCCTCTCGCACAGACTATGGAGAGGGTCGGGTTCTTCTTCTTGCCTCTTGCTGTTTGTTTTTGTTCTCAATTCTCTTTTCGGCCGAAGTTCGCGCTGAGAAGAAGAGGAGTGGAAGAATCGGAGATCGGTTGTGGCCTCTCGATAACGATTTATGCTTGTGGCGCGCTTGCGGAGATATTTTAATCAGAGTTTGCAAGTGGCCCGTGCATATTTTATTACTAACCATCCAGTATACTAAACAGATGTGCCAGCTGCATGTGTAGGTATACCACACACAATATGTTTTGTATAGGTTCTCCGGTTGAAGAATATCAGAATATCAAAAATATCAATATCAGAAGAACTATTATTTTATATATTCACAAAATCTTACAACTGATAAAGATGAGATACTTACGAGAAAGCTTCTATTGGGAGACTAATGGGAGGAGGGGATTCAGGTATAAAAACCCACCCTTAAAACTAGTGTTGGTAGGTCAAGTTCTTTCGAGAAAAACCAAGCAAGCTTGTCAAAATCCATGTCAAAGAAGGCCATGAGATTTATTGTTTGTCCAGATTCAATTTTAAGAGTTTAGATTACAATAATTTTCCTAGCTAAATTTGTCGGAGGATCTCTTTCCGTTCCAACGTTTACGAATAAGTAGGTAAATGTTTAACCAAAGATAAGTGAGATAGTTCTTAGGCCTGACACCCCACAGACATTCCGATAAGCTTAAAGGACAAAATGGAAAAGGAAAATACAGACAAGGAAATCCCCATGAACAAATTAATCGCCTGGATCACCCAGGAAGAGTGCGTGATTTGCATGCAGCCAAAGCGGGATCCCAAATTCGTGCCCTGTGGCCACTCTTTTTGCGGGAAATGTGCCACCCAGATTATACTCTACAATAGTTCAGACACAAATCCCCACTGTCCGTTGTGCCCTCTGATATATCACGATACAACTTAAACTAGATGGTTTGAATGGATGGTGGGTGATATGGGGGGTGCAAATTTGTTGACGACAATAAATGTTATGTTCTCAAAATCGCATCAACATCGTTTTTGAAGATATTCCAAACACAAATGGCAATCAGAATCGGACAGATAAGGCTCTCCGCCTCATCGAGTCGGTTAGCAGAGCGACGTCCGCAGAATCGGATTCAGCTTTTCGGACCAAAAATTGAACAGGTTGCTGTTGCTGTTGAAGAAAGCAGAAGACCATAGCCTGATTTACGATACGAAAGATTACGAGGTACCGTTTGGCGCAGCAGATCCGCCTAGCTGTTTATGATGCACTCCTCGCAATTCACATTCACTGTGCTATTGCTAGCCTCGTGTATCTTGAGAAGCAGCTTCTTCTTGTTCATCAGATCAGATTCTCTTGTCTATTTAGATGTAGCTCTGTCTGTTTAATAACATATATAACATATATTAAAGCTAATGAGACTTTGAATTTCTATACAAATTATCGAATGTATAACGAAAGTACTATCGATTAGCATATCGATATACATATTTTCATTTTAGATACCATTGAGCGCCAAATTTAAATACGATACCAATTAATGAGTTAATGGCTGCAGCTAATTTCGTCACACACAAAAACAGTGGGGCAGCATAGAAGCAATAGGCAAGACAAAAATAATGCATATGTAATCTAACCTACAGAACAAATGACTAGAAAAAAGACTTTGTAAACGAATAACTGACAGAACATCAACACGTATTCAACACACCTTTAATCCGGGCCAGTTTGGATGGGTTCTTGCTGGATAATGGCTAATACAGATACAGAAACTTACACCGAATTACCCAATGCACAGAATTAGAACACCAAACTCTTGTTTTTCTGGTCCACATGTACATACATTTTATTATTGGTTCATTATCCGCAACTCTTTTTCTAAATTCCTAAGTCCAAAGCACCCCTTTTCGGCCCAAAAAATTTGATTAATAATAGAAAATAGACTTTGTAAACGAATAACTGGCAGAACATCAACACGTATTCAACACACTTTTAATCCGGGCCAGTTGGTTGGGTTGTTGCTGGATAATGGCTAATACAGCTGCATAAACGGGACGATTAGTACTACACCGAATTCCACTCCTAATCGTTGCGGTTATGCAGCTCTTAAGGCAGGCGATAAAATGGCAGCATAGAAGCAACAGACAAGACAAAAATAATGCATATGTAATCTAACCTACAGAACAAATGACTAGAAAAAAGACTTTGTAAACGAATAACTGACAGAACATCAAAACGTATTCAGCACACTTTTAATCCGGGCCAGTTTGGTTGGGCTGTTGCTGGATAATGGCTAATACATTGAATATTGAATACTGTTTGATTTAGAGATAAAGAGATCTAAATCTCTATTCTAATCTCTATTAATCCGTGAAAATTTGAGATTGATGCCTGCAAGAAAGCATTTTGGCTGGTTATTTACGGTGTCTATGTACCACATATTTGGAAAATAAGAAGCTACCTTAGTTGCCTGAAGAAGTTGATTTTTTTGCGATACTCGGTTTCTAGATCTTTCGAGTGGTGATCATCCATGAATTTGAATTGGCTCGAGGATAAGCTGTAAAATGGGTTGACTGGTCGGCGGCAGAAATCCGGGTCGGGTATGTCCTTTTCGGCGATACATTGTCGCAATTTGGAACTGTGCGATGACCGGCTGTAGTCCTTGGTATAGACTGAAATAGGAGGGACGTGAACTCGCGGCACTAAATTCTTATCTTGGGAATATCTGAAATTGTCAAAAGCAAACGGATAAATGGGACTAATGGGTATTGAACCGAATCTTCCTTTACTCACTGATTCGACTTGAAGGAACGGAAATGAACAATTTTTTTCAATACTTCAGGACGTACCGAATGTTGCTTTGCACCGCTCTCCAAGGCATCTTGTGTTTCTGATTTCATACCCGCCATGCAATCATTGACGTCCCTCGGAAAAATGCGTGACTTCTGTTGCCGCGACATTGTGTATATGTGTATAAATGTGGAAAACTTAAATTTTCTAACAAACCTAATTTTAAAATTGTGACAACAATCGAAGAAAAGTCTGCTATGTATTTATTTATCGTGGTTTTTTGTAAGTATATATTTTGACATATTTTCAGTATATTTTCCACCCAATACCACAAGTAGTTTAAATAGAGGGGGCTTAGGTGGGCTAAGTTCGTTTTTTCATCGGTATATTTGCGGTATATTTAGAAAATTAAACGGCATATTTCGGTAAATTTTTTCAGGTCAGACCGTATATTTGGTCGGTAATTCGGCGGTCTGCATTTGTTCGAATTTAACTGTACGTACGCCATGCAAAATTTTGCTAAACAATTTTGATCTAGAAGTTTCATTGAAAAGTGTCTTTTTATGTGAATAGTCAACTGATTTGTGAATGTTTAATGTGATAAAAATTCGAAATAAGCCAGAGAATGTCTGCAAAGAGTTCAATTCAGGTGTGCATCAAGGTGCGCCCCTGCGAGGCCGGCAATGCATCGGTGTGGGAAGTGAAGGAGTCCCGCTCCATACGCCTTATCGACAACCAAGCTGATCCGTGTGTCTTCGGTGAGTGAGGAAATCATAGAGAAATCATAGATCGCACAGTTTCTTATGCGCGTGTCCTATTTGTAGACTATGTGTTTGATCAGAATGGAAATAACCAGGAGGTGTTTGACCGCATGGCCAAGCACATTGTCCATGCCTGCATGCAGGGCTTCAATGGTACTATTTTTGCCTACGGCCAGACGTCATCAGGTATTTATACATCTCCGCATATGCATATGCATATTCCGCACACACACTCACGCACGAACTCCCTCTAGGCAAAACGTACACAATGATGGGCGACAGGGAGAACCCGGGCGTAATGGTTCTTGCTGCTAAGGAGATCTTCAAGCAGATAGCCAACGACAACGATCGCGAGTATTTGCTTAGAGTGGGCTACATTGAGATCTACAACGAGAAAGTCTACGATCTGCTGAACAAGAAGAACCAGGACCTCAAGATACACGAGGCCGGCAATGGCATTGTGAATGTGAATTGCGAGGAGTGCATCATAACCAGCGAGTCGGATCTGCTGCGGTTCCTCAGCATGGGCAACAAGGAGCGCACTGTGGGCGAAACCAACATGAACGAGCGCTCCAGTCGCTCCCATGCCATCTTTCGCATCGTAAGTTCAGCTGCTAGTCAGATCTTCTGCTCCCCTGATCTCAGCAATTGATCTCCCTGCAATTCCAGATCATCGAATCGCGCAAAAGCGATCGCACTGTGGACGATGCCGTCATTCAGAGTGTCTTGAATTTGGTGGATTTGGCCGGTTCTGAGCGGGCCGGGCAAACAGGTGCGAGCGGGACTCGCCTCAAGGAGGGGAGCCACATCAACAAGAGTCTTCTGTTCCTCAGCAACGTGATCATGAATCTGTCCGAAAACTTGGACAATAAGTTCATAAGCTTCCGCGACTCCAAATTGACGCGGATACTGCAGGCTTCGCTAGGAGGCAACGCCTTCACGTCCATCATATGCACCATCAAACCCTCGATTGTAGAGGAGTCGCTATCGACAATCAATTTCGCTATGCGCGCCAAGAAGATCCGCATCAAGCCCGAGGTCAACGAGATGGTCTCCGATGCAACAATGATGAAGCGGCTGGAGCGGGAGATCAAGGAGCTCAAGGACCGCCTGGCCGAGGAGCAGCGCAAGAACGAGAGCCAGCTAAAGGTGAAGCAGCTTGAGAACCGCATCCAGAACGACATGCTTAAGATCATCACTAGCAACTCGCTAAACGACAAGCGGTTTAAGAATCGCCGCCGTACATGGTGCCCTGCCACCTCGATTCCAGAGAGTGCCATCCCCACACCGCTGCATTGCGGACCGCCAGAGCCCAAACAGGACCATCGACAATCGAAGCTTTCCCATCTGCCGAAGCCGGTGTTCTTTCCCAACTCGCACATCAGCCACCGCGCCGACAACGGTCCCAAGACCATTAATATCATGAAGTCGCTGGACATTGGCACTAGTGAAGAGGAATTCAGCCCAGCCGAGCTCATCGACTTTGGTCTGAGGCCCTCGGATGTTTTGAGGACGAAGGAGCTTAGCAGAGCTGAGCTCTCTCTCACGCCCAATGTGGGAGTTTCAAGGTAAGTAGTTTTTGAATTCTTTCCCCAACGATGTAACCAGACACGTCACCCACTGCATGCACACACACACACACACACACACCACACCACACCTCATTCATTGTCTGCACATCGTCGTCGCATTGCACATTTTCTCATGTGAGATAGCTTGGTGGAGAAAACGAAAATCGATCGCTTGGAGCTGCAAATGTTCACCTCGTTAGAGAAGCAGTTCGAAGGGGACTGGGAAAAGTCCCAGGCTCTGGCAGAGAAGTTGTCCGAGGTGACAGCCCAGCGCGATGAGCTAGAGTCAGAG
Organism: Drosophila pseudoobscura; assembly: GCF_009870125.1. Taxonomy (NCBI): domain Eukaryota; kingdom Metazoa; phylum Arthropoda; class Insecta; order Diptera; family Drosophilidae; genus Drosophila; species Drosophila pseudoobscura. The sequence continues at coordinate 24,538,063 of NC_046681.1, read as the reverse complement.
AGCCAAAAGAATGCCCAGCGGTGAGTCCCACAGGAATAGAAAATATAATTGACAATCAGACACTGCAATTGGCATAGAAATAATCAGGAAAAATAGTCCCCACCCCCGTCACTAAGAATTGACATCAATCACATTTCATATCCTGAAGACATTAAAATAGCTCGTCGAGAGGATTTTTTTAAACTATTTTACTTGTCTTGTTTTTAGTTGCGAAGCCCTGCAGGCCGAGGTAGAGGCAGTCAATGCCAAGAACACAGAGTACGAGGAGCAGCTGAAGGCCTTGAAGGAGACCATTCAGAAGCTGGAGGTGGAGAATCGTGAAGCTGTGAGCTTGGAATTCGAGTACCAGTCCCACAAAACCAAATCAAAGCTACGAGAGACCGATCTACTGTCGGCTCTGTCGGAGAAGGATTTGGCCATTGAAAATCTGCAGAAAACTCTCGATGAAATCTCCCGCGATGTCCTGCGCAACAGCAAGGAGGAGCTAATGCGCTCCATTTGCCCCGAGCTGGAGTCAAGCCCCGAGAGAATCTGCACCAAGTGTCTGGAATTTGAAAGCCTCTTGGCCGATGCCGACACAAAGCTGAAGAACGTTCAGGTGGCCTTTACCCAGAAGACGGAGGACTGCGAGCGCCTCAATACCCAAATATCCACAGCCCATGGCGACATGGCTATTCTGCAGGGAAAGAACGATAGTCTGGAGCAGAATTTGCAGAGCCAGCAGCAGGCCATTGAGGCCATGGAGGCAGACTATAATTTACTCCAACAGAAGTACCAGCAGCTGCAGCAGGAGTACGAGGATCTGAGGCGAACGTCGAGTGCTTCCGAAGAGCAGGTTCTGCTGCTGGAGTCAGACAACACCAGACTGCAGGCCGAGATTGTCACTCTGAGGGAGCGAGTGGAGGAGGCGCAGCGTCTGCTCTTGGAAGCTCCCAGTCCCGAGACCCTTGCGGAACAGTTCAAGGCCCAGAGCGATCAGCTCAAGGCAGAGCTGGCGAATGTCCAGACGAGCCTTGCGGAGATGCAGGAAGAGTACAATTGCATGTCGAACCAGCTAATGGACAGTGTGGAGGAATGCGATGTCCTGCAGAACGAGGTCAGCGCTCTGCGTGAGGAACTAAAGCTGCAGAAGTCGATGCCCAGCTGCGACATCGAGTCCATGAAGAGCTCAGGCGTTGGCACCGAGTGCAGTGATCTTGATTCCGACGCAGACAGCGGATTTTTGGAGAAGTTTGCTCGGCTGTCAGATTCGCTGCACGAGATAGAGCTGCAGCATCGCTCGGGCAGCAGTCGCCTCTTCAGGGCCACTAAGATTCATGAGCAGAATGTGCCCGGCCTGAAGCTTTGCCTCGAGTCAGCTACAGACATACACACCGTCTCTCACCCGCTCGATGATAATACAGCCGATGAGGTGTGCCTGAAGGGCGTGCTGCGACAGCACAGGTTCCAGATTATCAGACTCACCCAAGAGTCAGCGCCAGGGGAAGAAGAGGTGGAGAAGAGACGTCTGCTCGACCACATTGCTCGGCTGGAGATGGAGATTGCGGAGAAGAATATGCTGATCGATGTCACGGAGGGAACTATTAACGAGATGCGCGAACAGATGACCGACCTGGAGTCGGCTCTCCTGGAGAAGTCGGTGATCGTCAACAAGGTTGAGTCCTACCAGCGACAGATCGAGTCCCTAGAGAAGCAGAATGCCGAGATAACCATCGTCTGTGAGGAGCTGCAGGAGAAGGTGAAGGAGAACACACTGAGCGAGAGTCTCATGTTATCCCATGGCGACGATACCCTGCCCGGCAGCACATCCCCCTTGTTGCTGCCAGACCAGGAGGCATCCGAGATAGCTGCCCTCAAGACATCCCTTTCCGAGCTGAAGGACAAAGTCGCCGAGCTCCAAGGCCGAGTGGAGATACAACTGTTGCAGTTGCAGCAAAAGGACAACCATATCGATCAGCTGCGTACGGAAATCGACGAGCTGAATGAGCGCTGCATGTCCATGGAGGTAAAGCAGGTGGAGCTCCAATCGAATGCCAGCCAGAAGCAGCAGCTCCTGGAAAGGCAAGCAGAGAAGTTGGCAGACGACGTTCAACGCATCGACCAGCTACAGGAAACCAATGCGAAGCTCGTCGAGCGCAGCACCAAGGCTGAAGAGTCCCTGTCGGAGATGCAAGAGCGTTTGCTGCAGAACAATGGAGACATCCAGACTGTTGAAGAAGACCTAAAGAGTGCCAGAGATCGCATCGAGACTCTTCAAGAAGACCTAAAGAGTGCCAGAGATCGCATCGAGACTCTTCAAGAAGATCTGAAGAGTGCCGGAGATCACACCAAGACTGTTGAAGAAGATCTGAAGAGTGCCGGAGATCGCATCGAGACTCTTGAAGAAGACCTAAAGACTGCCAGGGATTCGATAGAGGCCATTGAACAAACGAAGATAGATGAACTGAACGCCCTTAAGCTGGAATATCTCGATAAAATAGAGCAGAGCGAGAACGAATATCGCGCCAACTTCCGCAAATACAACGCGGAGTGGGAGGAGGGCAAGGAACGCTACGAACAGAACGTGGCCAGTCTCGTGGCAGACCAAGCCAAGGCTGCTGCTCAACACCAGGCAGAGCTGGAGGACATCAGGATAGAGCATAATTTGGTCTTAGATCAGCTGAGGCAGGAGAAGCTCGAACTTGAGTCGCTTTGCGCGAAGAGCCAGGAATTGGTGGAGGAACTACAATCGCAGATGAACGCCCACGACCGCAGCTCATCCGTACAGCTGGATGAGCTGATAGCCGTCGAAAAGCAGAGGAATCAAGAGCTTAAAGACAGATGCGAGGAGCATATTTTGGACTACGAACAGCAGATTTCTAAAATCCAAGCTGACCTGGATAAGCTGAAGGAGGAGAAGATGGCTCTGCACTCCGAGATCAAAGAGGCGGAATCGCAGCATGCGAGCACTTTGGAGAAGATTCAACTAATGGAGCGAGAACTGGAAACCCTGAGCAAGCAGACAGCCTTCGAGAAGGCTGAACTACTCGACAAACTTGAGACTTTCAGCTCGAAGAACAGTGATCTTAATGAAGAGCTACAGAGGGCCCAAAAGAAGGCTCTCAGCTTTGAAGACCTACTCTCTCAGCATCAGAGGTTGCAAGAGTGCTTGTCCGAGGCCACTGGGGTTAACATTACGCTAAGAGAACAAGTAGAGAACCTACAGTGCGAGATCAACAGTTCCCAGAAAGAGCAAAGCGATCGAACCGTTGAAATCGAAACACTTCGATCGGAACTGATAAGCGCCTTCGAAGTGATGGACTCTGCGACCGCACAGGAGTCTCTTCTGAAGCTTCAGATGCAGCTAATGGAGACCAAGATTTCTAGTCAGGCAGCATATTTCCAACAGGAGGTGGCAGTGCTGAAGAGTTCAAAGAACGAGCTGCAGCTGAAGCTGGAGTCCCTGCAAGAGAGCAAAACGAAGCTGGAGTCGTGCAGTCAAGACCTAGAAGTGGCAATGAAAAATGCCAGAAACCTCCAAAGTATGCTGGAAGAGGAGCAACAAATGTGTTGTTCTCTGCGCGATGCCTACTCGAAACTGGAGGAATCCAATGACCAGCTGGTGGGTCAACTAAAGGAAAAGGATGCAGCATGTGAGGCCTTCCAGGATTCGTTGTCTCGGCAGAATATGGCTCTCGAAGAAGCCAATGTCAAATGCTTGGAAATGCGGCAGGAAGTGAAGGAGGCCCGCATGTCCGTGGAGGAACTAAAAAATGAATGCGAAACCCTGCGATCATCTCTAGTAAGCGATGAATATATCCCCATTATCCTTACCTTTTCTGATCAATGTTTTTTCAGAATGCCGCTTTGGCCCAGCAAGAACAAGTTCTTGCAGAATCCGATAAGCAATGCCTCGAACTTCGTCAGAAAAGTCGCCAGTTAGTAGCTCAACTCCAGGAAAAGGAAGCAGTTTGTGAGACCCTTCAGGATTCCTTGTCTCAGCAGACACAGGCTCTCGAAGAAGCCAATAAAAAGTGTGTGGAAATGCGGCAGGAAGCTGAAGAGGCTCGCCAGTCAGTTGCTGAACTAACCAAAGAGTGTGAAAGTCTGCAAACGGCACTGGTAAGAGAAAAATACACGCCTCTCAATCTTCATTACTTATTCTCATCGATGTGTGTCTTTCCAGAAAACAACTGAGACGGAACGCGATTCCTTGCGCAATTCTGCGGCCCAGCAAGAACAAATCCTTGCAGAGACCGATAAGAAATGCCTTGAACTGCAACAGGAAATTAAGGAGAGTCTCCAGTTAGTTGCTCAACTCAAGGAAAAAGATGCACTCAGTCAGACCTTCCAGGGTTCCTTGTCTCAGCAGACACAGGCTCTCCAAGAAGCCAATGGCAAATGCTTGGAAATGCGGCAGGAGTTGGAGGAGGCTCGCCAGTCCGTGGCGGCACTGACCAAAGAATGTCAAAAGCTGCAAACGGCCATGGTAAAAAATAAATTTGAATCTTCTTTCCACTTTTGTTGACCGATATGTGTTTTTCCAGGATACCATTGAAGCGGAACGTGATTCTTTGCGTATTAGTGCAGCCCAGCAAGAACAAACTCTCGCTGAAACCAATAAGAAATGCTTGGAAATGCGGCAGGAATTGGAGGAGGCTCGCCAGTCCGTGGCGGCGCTGACCAAAGAGTGTGAAAGTCTGCAAACGGCACTGGTAAGCGAAAAATACACGCATCTCAATCTTCTTCACTTACTCTCATCGATGTGTGTCTTTCCAGAAAACCATTGAAGCGGAACGCGATTCCTTGCGCAATGCTGCGGCACAGCAAGAACAAATCATTGCAGAAACCGATAAGAAATGCCTCGAACTGCAACAGGAAATTAAGGAGAGTCTCCAGTTAGTTGCTCAACTCAAGGAAAAAGATGCACTCTGTCAGACCTTCCAGGGCTCCTTGTCTCAGCAGACACAGGCTCTCGAAGAAGCCAATGGCAAATGCTTGGAAATGCGGCAGGAATTGGAGGAGGCTCGCCAGTCCGTGGCGGCACTGACCAAAGAGTGTGAAAGTCTGCAAACGGCACTGGTATGCGAAAAATACACGCCTCTCAATCTTCATTACTTATTCTCATCGATGTGTGTCTTTCCAGAAAACAACTGAGACGGAACGCGATTCCTTGCGCAATTCTGCGGCCCAGCAAGAACAAATCCTTGCAGAGACCGATAAGAAATGCCTTGAACTGCAACAGGAAATTAAGGAGAGTCTCCAGTTAGTTGCTCAACTCAAGGAAAAAGATGCACTCTGTCAGACCTTCCAGGGTTCCTTGTCTCAGCAGACACAGGCTCTCCAAGAAGCCAATGGCAAATGCTTGGAAATGCGGCAGGAGTTGGAGGAGGCTCGCCAGTCCGTGGCGGCACTGACCAAAGAATGTCAAAAGCTGCAAACGGCCATGGTAAAAAATAAATTTGAATCTTCTTTCCACTTTTGTTGACCGATATGTGTTTTTCCAGGATACCATTGAAGCGGAACGTGATTCTTTGCGTATTAGTGCAGCCCAGCAAGAACAAACTCTCGCTGAAACCAATAAGAAATGCTTGGAAATGCGGCAGGAAGTGGAGGAGGCTCGTCAGTCAGTAGCTCAAGTCAAGGAAAAGGATGCAGCATGGGACGCCTTACAGAATTCCTTATCTCAGCAGAAATTGGCTCTCGAAGTAGCCAAACAAAAATGTTTGGAAATGCACCAGAAAGATGAGCAGTCTCGCAAGTCAGTGGCGACACTGACCAAAGAATGCGAAACGCTTCGCACAACAATGGTAAGCGATTATGACACTTTCATTTCCTTGAAATGATCTAATGGATGGGTATTTCAGAAAACCAATGAGACTGATTATCGCACTGAAATGGAACGCGTACAGGCTACTGCGTCGAGTCTTTTGGAGGACAAACGCAACCTAGAAGAAAAGGTGTGCACTCTGAATGATATTGTGGAGAAGCTACAGGGTGACTTGACTACCCTTCAAGGACTCAAAGCCAACGCCAGCAATGTGTCCTTTGAGTCCAATGCGTCCAGCACGTCGCCCTCTGCACCAAGAGTAAGCTTGAGATAAAACCATTTAAATGTAGAATCTAATGCCAAGCCTTCAATATTGTGTAGAAATCGATAAGCTTTGAGTCCGACTGGCGTAAGAACCGACGGCTAAGCGTACACGATGAGCGTCGCAGGCAGTCTTACTGGAACAACGTGCGCGATTGGGGAACCATGACGGATCCCGTGGGTAAGTCAGAGATATTTTCAGAACATAAATCATGGAACCTGAATTAATAATTCTCACAATCTCAGACAATAACTGCAACTGTGTTGAGCTCAACCAAAAGCTGCAGGACTGCCAGCGAGACCTTTTTATACGGGAGAGCCAGGTGACAGCATTAAACATTGAACTCAAAAACCATCCTCTGAAAGACGAGAATGCCCAGCTACAAAAACGACTATTGGAAGAACAGGAAAAAGCACGTGCCGAACTGAGGCGTCTTAAGCTGAAGAATCAAGATCTCACTATCAAGGTCAATGACATGACTGCAGCGGCATCTGCATCAGTCCAAGGCCAAGCATGCAGAATAACCCCTGCGATGATCTCGGTGGATACACAGACAGAGTCTGACTTGGAGAAGGTCCTGGAGAAGACAAACCTAAAGTATCAAGACGCACTTAAACTGTGCCGCTTCCGCTACTCTACGATCCAAGATTTGGAACAGAGACTAAAGCAAAACGAAAATTGCGACACCTCCAACCTGACCTCCCTTACAGCAGGCCAAATCAATGCGCTTAAGGTACGCATTGCTTTGCTTATTATTAACAAGAAATCATCCATCATACTATGCATCTTTCCAGACCCAATGTGAGGCGCACAAGAAGGAAATATCAGCCATGAACGAGAAATACGAGTACGCTAAACGAGTGCTCAAGATGCGCAAGGATGAGGTGGTTGAACTGCGCGCTAAAATCGCTGACTACGAGGCAGCCTCTACAGCCAAATAAGTCGCTATAACATCATAGTTTAGTTGTATATAACCTTTAGTTCTCTATGCCCGTACCAAGATCAAATCGTTTATTTCCAATTATTTATTCCATGTGAGAAGTCAAAACTTTCAATATTTTTCGGAGTATTTTAAATGTATTTATGTACTTGTCATTAAGTTTAGTGTTGCAAGGTGGACATGTATCGAATACACAGCTACGCTGCCTACTGCATATTTCTGTACTAATCTAAATCTATACGGTCCTTTATAACTTAAGAATTCTAAAAGAATTCTTCTTCAATACCTCATTATTTGTGTACTTCTGTGCTGATGAAGAAACAGGCAATTGTGGACCTGTGGAATTACTTACTTTTATTAAAAAAAAAAAAAGATCTTTGCATCAAATGTACCTGAATCGAAGAAAGGAACCCCCAGCAAATGTGCAGATAGAACAGATAGAAACACCATAAACATTGTTCTTCATAACGCGGCTTTATTGTAATTTCAATAAATATTTATAACTTTCTAAGCACATGGATGTCTACTTATATTGCTTATGTAACGACTTTTAACTAATTGCTTTTAAACTAACGTCTTAACCGAATTGCATTAGCCTTGAATGCATTTCAAGCCTAGGGAAATGCGATCTATTGCACTCTCCCTGCGTCGAGAGAGACAAGAAAGGAGAAGTGTCTAACGAACCGAAAGCATAAAACGATCAGGGGATAAATCAAGAAATTAAACATACTCGCATGTACTTGGGCTCTTCTTTATTCATAACATTTTGTATAGGTATATTTTTTAGGTATTCTCCAATCTGTTGTTGTATCGTTACGTTAGGCTACGTTGGGGGTACTCCACTCTTAATTGAATGATTGAAATAAGACGGGCTACTTCAAATGAAATGCGACGGCCATTGCGAACTTACAAATAAATATCCAAGTAAATTACATTTAAATTAATTGAGGTAGAAAATTACTAAAGTAACACATATGTTGGTCATAAGGCAAGTGGTTGCGACTCTTGTAGAGTCTGTCTGTGCTCATCTTCGATTGAAACTAACCATAAACCTAGGATATAACTGAGGCATATTCGAACTAAATACATACAGGAAACGCAGCCACGGCCACGGCAACGGCAACGGGCACTACTTACGAGTAGTACTTACATCTATCTACGGGTATGTCTCTTGCTTGCAGTGCTTCCACATAAACTAACTAATTTCTAGTATTCCTTAAGTATCGTATGACTCTCTCTTCAAACGGCGGAGATACTGGTTCACCCCTGTTCGGTGTGGTGTGTGGTCTGATCGAGTGCTGAGTATGCTGAGGCTGAGGTATTCAATTCTCTGACAAATCCTAACCATTGTCTGGGTAAGTACAGTACAGGGTTTCTGTGTGTGTGTGTGTGTCTCTATGCTAAATGTGCACTGTATACCGTATAAGTAGTTGTATATAAATTAACATTCACTTTGTCACGTATTTATGTATATATTCTGATCCATTGCAGATCCTTAACCTATTCTGTTCAATATTGGCAAGTTTCCTGGGGCCCTGGAGTTTTCTATATATTGTATAAAGAGTACGGATATAGACAGGACGAGGACAGGACCAGTCACAACTCATGGAAGTCTAAGGTATTTCGAGGATTACACGCACACAGCACACAAAACTCATTCGTCTGCTGAGGTCTGCTGAGGTAGTTCGGTTGATGCTGGCTTTGTCCGCGAGATAGTGTTCCTGAGATATGGTAAGCACTGTGAATCAATGGAGTGGCTAGGCTAGACTTGGAACTTGGAAGGCTATTATCGTATGCTTATATCATAGGTAGGCATACTCGGATTCTAGCTGTGGCATGCATGGCACATCTGAATAAACATTTGAGTTCCTCTGTCGGATACTAACATACTTTAAATGCGACGGATCGGTTCTGAGGGATGGGGGCATAGGTGTTTTTGTATGTATTTACAGGCTGGTTCTTCGCTTTCAATGTGAAATCTATCTTACGACTAAAAGGGTACTCTAGGGGTTTAGCTTTCTCCTGTCAGGGCTCGTTTCGGGGATATCCATCCCCTTCATCAATTGTATACACAACAGGTACATGTGTATATTTATACATACATTATATAGTATATATGTATAGGTAGTTTAAAAGCACAACATTGAATTCTACTAGGCCAGCTCTGGCAGCGGCACAAATATGATTTTTCCTAGTCCTAGGTCCGTATCTCTATCGTATTGTATCGTATTTGTATCGTATTGTACACATAAACTGGTATACATGTGGATAAGGCTACTCGTTACATATGTTCCATGGGTATTCGGTATACAACTGTTGATGCAATGACACTCTGACACTCCTGCTGCTGCTCCCTTATGTGTTGTGCACGCCCTCGTCCTCGGAGTAGTTCTCCTCAACATCCGAGTTGGCCACCTCGTTGTTGCTGCCCGACTGATTGTTGTCCAGGCCCAGATCCATGGGCTCTGAGCCCTCTCTCCGCATCTCCCCATCATTGTCCGCATCGTCCAAGTCATGCCCGTGCATCCGGCCGCCAGAGTTCAGCGCCAGTGGGCCCTGGGCTGGATCCTGGTCGTGGCGCAGAATCGGTTCTATCGACAGACCCGGTCCGCTCTGGCCAAAGGCGGGGTTACCGGCGGCCAGCTTGCTCAGATCGAACTGTCCGGGCAGCAGGCCAGGCGGCAGGTTCTCCAGACTGTGACCCATGGCATTCAGTTGCGCCATCTTGGCCCGCAGAGCCGCTGCTGCAGCCTGTTCCTGGGACATGCCCATGCCTGGAATGCCGAAAAAAGAAGATTCTAGTTAGAAAAGAGTCGCCTGATGGCAAGAGCTCTGCTCCAACACTCACCGAACGTGTTCTCCGTGATGAACTGCAGGTAGGTGTCCAGCAGGGACTGGCCCGCAGCATTGCTGGTGGGGATCTGCACGCCCAGATCTTTGGGCTGGCCCAAAGCAGCCGCTGTGGCCGCTGCCGCGGCAGCCTCGTTTCGCATCCGCGAGATAGTGGTGTTGGCGTGCCCAAAGTTGCTCAGGAGACTCTCGTGGTAGCGACTGAGGTCGCTGTTGCTGCCACCCATGCCGTACAGGCCGTTGCCCACGGTCAGGTCCTCGGGGTCCTCGTCGGAGTCCTCGCCATCGTCCAGTGGTCCGCCGCTGGCGTTGCTCAGATCCAGCTTGGCCCCGCCACTGCCACCGCCGCCTCCTCCGCCGCCACCACCGCCGCCGCTGCTGCCACTGCCGCCGGTGGGCGAGGCTCGGGCGCGCAGCTCAGCGGGCGATATCTTGACCCCAGCCTTGGCCAGGAGCCGCGAGGCGAGGTCCGGATCGAAGGGGCTGGGCATCGGCAGCACGGGCAGGTCCTTGGTGGAGATGCCCCGATGCTGGCGCGACATGTGCGAGTGCAGCGAGTTGCGTGACTTGGCGACAGTGCCGCACAGGACGCACCGGTAGCCGGGGCAGACGGTGTGCTTGTCCTCCAGATGGGTGCGCAGGGTGTGGGCCGAGCGGTAGATCTTGCCGCATTTCGGGCAGGGACGGGGATCGGTGGCACGGACGCGCATCTCCAGGGATCTTCGGGACACTGCAGAGAAGAAAATAGATGATGAATATTAGATGATTCGATTCACTCGCTAAGGGCTTCACTTAGAGTTCAATGAAAAGTCGGCTCGTCTTCGTTTGCTCTTTATTGTTCACCAAAATATATTTGCCATCTCCGAAAACACATCTTCTCATAGTCGGCCGCCTCCACACACCCACACATGTGGCAGATACTCGTACCAGATACATTTCATCATCCACACTCTCAAATAATTTGCAAACTAAAATGGCATACGAATCACATACCATCCGATCCGATCGGATCGGATCTGTGTGGTTTTCTCTTCTTTTTTCTATATGCTTTATAAACTACAATTGTAAAATTGTCCGCTTCGAAATGGAATTTATATGTTTAATCGAGCCTCAAAGTTGATCGATTTCTTGGGCTAGTTTTGCTCAAGTTTCGGTTTTTGGTTTTTTTTTGGTTTTTTCTTTTGATTAACATTATAGGAACCTTTTTACGTATGTTTTCCATCTGCTCTTCTGTATTTAGTACTTAAAGCCGGCCGCCAATCGAATGGAATCAAATCAAAATCAAAATCAAACACAAAAGATATCCAAACAAATCATCCATCAATTTTGAACTTTTCTCTAATACAAATCCTTTACGTTTAGTTTTTCTTATTTCCTTCGTTTTTTTGTTGTTTGTTTTTGTTTGGCTAAAAATATATTATGCAGGCACATTCTATTTTGTTTCAGTATCAATATTCATAATAACTACTTCATCGTTTTTCATATATCGTATATATAATTTTGTGGTTTGCTTGGTTTTAGCTCATTATCTACATAGTTTCTCCAACCTCTCTATGGCTTAATACGTCTTAATATGTCTGCTTATGTAATTCTATCAATTAATATTATTATATTTCTGGTTGTGTGTGTTCTTTAATTGGGGTTTTTTTTGGTATTGGTTTTAATCATAATACTGCACATATTTTACTGGAGTTTACTGGCGTTTTATTCTACACAATCTGGCCCTGTAAATCAATTCAAAGTGGTTTATTCAAGGGCAAACATATCAGAGCTTTAGTTGTCTGCATTTTTCATATATATATAGTACTATATTGAATATAGGAACGTAATAATTGTTGTAAGTATCCTAACCCAAAAGCGATCGATCGATCCTCCACTGTCGGCTAAGAGGCTTCTCTGGAATCTACAGTCCATCTAAAGCTCATCATCCTTCTGCGGTTTTTCCTTCCTTCGAGTGATTCCGAATTAGAATGGCAAATGGGTGACTACAAGGTGATTTAAACTGATTGAAACCATTCCATTATTATCCTCTGTTTCTGTTTCTTGAAACCTTCTAAAGATCATTCCTTTTGTCGAACAATGATCCCATAAGTGAATAGATTTGAAATGGAAACTGATTGAACGCTTTTTGGTGTGCTAGAAGAAGGAAGGAACTGCGGATGGCTGACTGTTTGGGCAGCGGCACTGGGCCCTGGGCCAGTAGTTGGCCTATAGGAAAGGACCCAGTGCGCTCGCAAATTAGTTACTGAATCAGTGGATGTCGACCGTCGCCTTTGACTTGCACTTGGACTACTTTTGGCTATCTACGATAGATGCGAGTGTGTCTCGAGATTGGGTGTTAGAGCTAGATTCGATTTATTGTCGCCATTGAGTGACTGAAAGCAGCAACCTAGAAAGCTTTACGGGGAGTACGAGTACGAGTACGGATACGGGGTATTACAGGGCTGGCGCCGCCTCGCAGTTTCATTTGAAGTCCGGGCCGCCGGCGAAGGGGCCGCCCGACGAGCGCATGGCCTTCATCTTGGCCCACTGGAGGGTGTGCTTGATCCGCATGTGATTCCGCACGGAGTTCGGATGGGCGAAGCGCCGTCCGCACTCGATCACCGGACACACGGGACTGTCGCGCGGGTAGTGCCGGTCCAGGTGCTGCCTGAAGACGCGCTGCTCCAGCGGCGTCTCGCACAACGGACAGGGCAGCATATAGTTGCTGCTGCTGCTGCTGTTTGGCCCGCTTCCCGCCGTGCTGGTGCCCGGCACTGGCCCGGGTCCGGGGCCGGGCACAGGTCCTGGTCCCGGTCCCAGTCCGGGTCCCTGTCCCTGTCCGGACCCATTGCCATTTCCCGGACTGACCGTGGCCGCCGAGGCGGCTGTGGCACTGGCTGCTGCTGCAGCAGCGGCTGCCACGGCCGCCGCCGAGGTATTCTGGAAAAGTTCGGGAAAGTCCCGGGATCGGCTGAGGGCAATGGTGCGGGCCATGAACAGATTGGCGGTCAGCTGCTGCTGGTGCGACACGGACACGGACTGTTGCAGCTCGTCCAGATATTGCTGCTGCTGCTGCTGCTGTTGGTGTTGCTGCTGCTGCTGCTGCTGGGCTGCCTCGTGACGGGAGTGCTGGAGCTGCTGCTGCTGCTCCTGCTTCAGGAGCAGGGTCTGATAGAGGGTGGACTCGCTGGACTGCCGCGTCCGCTTCATGGTCAGCGATATGGCCGAGGAGGCCGACGACGAGCGGTCGTCCTCGTCGTCGTTGTTGGTGTGGTTGTTCTGGTTCTGGTTCTGGTTGCTGCCGGCATGGAGGAGGTTCTCCTCCGGATCGTGCTCCTCCTCGCTGTCGTTCCAGGACCGTGCCGAGGGCGTGGGCGAGGAGTTGGCCGAGCGGTTCCTTTTCCTCTTGTTGTGATTCGTATTGGAATTATTATTATTGTTGTTGTTGTGGTTGTGGTGCTGGTGAGGATTGTGCTGGTGGTGGTGGTGCGTCGGATGGTGGTGCTGATGGTGCGACTGGTGGCTCCTCCGCTGCTCTGCGAACAGCTGCGACAGCTGCGGCCTCTGCATGATCTTCGCCAGCTTGCTGGCCCCCGGGCGACGGTCGGCGGCATGCGCCTCGTGCGGCTGCGGCTGTGGCTCCTCCTCCGCCTCCGGATCGACGGTCTCCTGCTTGATGCTGTTCTTGGCATTCAGGAATGTGCCTGCGATGGTCGACAGGTCGTTAGTGTCCAGCACGGGGGGGAGAAAGTCGGGAGGAAGTCAATGTGAAATCAAAAATCAGAAGCAAGCTAAAGGATATCTTTTCTCTCAGTTCGATTTCTGCTCCTCCTTCAAATTTTGATGTACAGTGGTGGGAGGGGGACTGGGGAGGGGGAAAGAGTGTGTGTGTGTGTATCTGGGAGATGGATTCTTCGGCGGCAGCAGCAACAACAACAGAACAGCAGAACTGAATCAAACCTCCTCTACAGATTTCGTAATTCCAATTTTCTGGTGCCAATTTTCGAGAGATTTTTCAGGTTTTCAACATTTTCTTAGAGTGCCAATTTGTTATGGAAACATTCAGTTCTTACAGTTAGGATTGCCTGCGGCGGAACACACACACGGATCGTCGAGGTTTTAGCCAATTGTTTTTTCTTTCACTTTTTGTTGGTTGATTTTTGTTTGAGCCAATTACAGAATGTTTATAGATATATCTTATGGAATATTAAAGTTTAAATATGATATAACAGATATAGTACGAGGCAGGCAGGCAGGCAGGCAAAATAATTATTCAAATATAGTACAAAAGAGTGCAAATAATCTAGGAAAACAGAAATCATAGGTTTTATTCACAATCTATTTAATCGGTTTTGCAGTGAAACTCACAAATGGGGGACTCTTTTATCTGGGAGTAGTATTTAGCTCCATATAGTTCGTGTTTCTTAGAGGTAAAAGGGAATACAGTGCGTGGATAAAACTATAAGACCCAAAGACATGCATGGGAGATGGGAGTAAAAATTCCAGTCAATATATAGAGTTCATTGTTTATCGTTTATTGAATATAACCCATCGAAAATTCAAGGATATAGCTCCCTATACTATAAAGAACGCTTGGGATCGTTGTTTCCGATACTTTACTCATATCTGCGTGAGCAAGGACAGCGAGTGAGCCCGGGGTGAGCGAGTGTGCAGTGGATTTGCCCCCTAATAACCTAATATTATTCGATATCACCCCTAAAAAAACTCAAAATTCAAGAAACTAAAGCTGCGATCGTTTAATCCTCAAATTTCTATCTACCATATGCCGCTGAAACGCACTGTACGGGTATTAATGCGCCGCAAAAGTAGAATCCATGCAGAAAGGGTGGATTTGTGGAATGGTGGACTATTGGATGCATGGCAAGGAGTGGAGGAAGGGCCTGGCGTATCGCGTGCCACAGAACCATTGCCGGTTTGGACGGGACTATATTCCATATTCTATATATTCTATAAGCGGCTGGTGTCTGTATAGTATAGCCATGTGGCGTGCATGAACACACCTGGCCTCGAAAGCAGATCCATCTTCTGCACTGTGGCACTCTGGCACTCGCACTCCACGCTCCCATTTCCACTTCCACTTCCATTTCCATTCTGATTCCGTTTCAATATTCGATAATAATAAATATTGAAAAATAAAACGCAATTTAATGTATAGAAAATTGCCAAGGCCCAGGACCTAGACCAAGGCACAGCCCCTGAGGCCCCAAAAATATTGAGTCATTTTGTTGGATGGCCAGAGATTTGCATAGGCGTTGGGTGTTGGGTGTCCATGGGTGTTTATGGGTGCGGGTCATGCATGACGCAAGGCGACCCCAAAAACTGAAATCAAATTAAACAATTTAGTTCTGGCTTTGTGCGTGACAACTCAAGGGAGAAGGCAAACCAAACAATTCCGATGCATAAATATATATCAAGTGAAAAATACAATAAAATGCAATCGAATAAAATTGAAAATACAATATGCAATAGGGCCGTCCCTCCCTCCGCCTCTACTGAGTCCTGTCCATCCATTGCCATGTGTATAGCCGGCTCTGTCTCTCGCACGGGGTTTCGGATATAGTTAGATGCACATAAAACATGCATGGTCGCATCACAGTTTTCTTCAGTGAGCATCCTGAGGTCCTCGTCGATTGGCCGAAACTCAAGTGCAGTGGATGGGACAGGACACGACAGCCCAGGACAGTAGTAGGGCTAGGACCCATTCAGGATGGGACAGGACAGGACAGGCCAGGCCAGACGCAGCCAGTTCTGGGCTGGGCTGGCCTGGCGATCTCCTTTGACTAGCCAAGCACATCTCGAATTTGTCACATTTGAGGAAACCGAAAGGATGCAAACCGAGTAACCGAGTATCCGAGTGTGTGTGTGTCCTGCCTGCCTGCCTGCAAATGACAGCCACAAGAACAACAGGGACAACCGCTGCCGAGGACATTGTGTCTTTGTGTCTTTGTGTGTGTGTGTGTGTATGGCCCCGGATCAAATCAGGCGTAAGATTTCCCCCTTAGCAAGTGCATTTTTTGTATGGCTGCTTCTCAAAAGATGCGATGCGTTCTCCACACACACACACACACACGGGGGGGTCGTAGGGACACGGTTAGGGAAAGGGCTTTGCAGGATCTCCTCGGGGGCTGGGGGCTGGGGCTCGAGGTGGAGGTCGAGGTGGCCGTGTGCGTTGGTCTGTGCGTAATTTCGTAACCATTTTGGTGCGTCTCCACCGCTCTGGTTGCCCCTCTCCCCCCTCGTCATCTGTGGCTGTGCATAATTAATGAGATATAAAATGCATAAACCAATTTTGCAAATAATTATGCACCCATATGAACTATTTTTGGAAATCACAAAGAAAATGAAACCCAAGTTGAGAGGGGGAAAGGGCTCAAATCCTTCCGTTCAAAGAACAATTTTTCACAGAAAGAACAAAAGAATCGGCAGATATATCCACTCTATCCATACGAATCAAAAATCCTAGGAAAGTTGGAACAATTATGTTTTTAATCCATAAATTTTGAAGGACAAACGCGTTGCAGATGGCGAGTAAAAAATATAAAAGTATGCAGTCACCAAGTCGCGGGTTTTTGAATTTTTAAAACAGATTTTGGTCTACTCTGATCTACTTTGATCTACTCTTCCAGGCCTATAACCTAATTTTTGAAACGTGGAAAGTGCATACAAAAAAATGGTATTATGAAATTATTTCTTCAGCTAATTGCTTTTTATTTCATAATCAGCTAGTCTCCAGATATTCCTGGGTGTGCTGTACACAGGACACCCCGTTTCAAGACGTGGGCTTGGTGAGGCCCTGCCACTGGCCCATCAATTATGGACGCATGCGAGGGAGTTTTCTGTGCCAATTCACCTTTGGGTTATGCAAGACGTTCCAGCCATCGACTGACATCCGTATATCCTTGTATCTGCACCTCCGCACCCACATCAATTACCTGAGCGGAGCGGAGCATTCAATCGGAGCGCGACGGCAATCAGTCTCGGGGAGCAGAGCAGAAAGGACCACGTCCTGGTCTGTCTGCGATTCCAAACCCAATCCGCGTTGCGGACTCGCATGTCGCTGGCCTGTTAGCGGCAATAGGAATTAGCTTTATTAAAGATAAAGCGTCTCGGGTAACATTTCCTTTCGCGCCAAGGGAGCCATTATATCGAAGCAGTCCTGCCCCCAGCCCGGACTGGACTCGTTTTGCATTTCGTAAATGAACTCTCCCGATGCCCAGGATATACTCGAAGGGGTGGGGGGGCTGGGGTGCCGGCAAATAATGAATTTTTCTATATAAATCACTCCCGTCAATGGGCCTGGCCCATTGATATTATTATGGCTCTGGCTCTGGCAGCAAACATACATATATCTCTCCCAAAGGCGCTTTGTCTCTGTCCGTGGGGTCAAAGGGTTGCACGCCCCCGAAAGGAGGGTGCGTCGTAGGTGTGTTTAACGGTCATTTCCCGATGTCTTGCGATCGTTATCACCTCGCTTATTATTATTATTGCTATTGTTATTGCTGTTATGCATATTTTCTCTTGTAATTTTGTCGGGGAGAGGCGGCAGGGCCTTTGTTCTTATTGGAATTTATTACTTAATAAGTTTTTTTCTTGTTTGCGGGTAGGAAAATGGTTATTTTTCGATGGGGTGGCTAGAGTCCGGCTTTTACGAGCACTGCTCACTCAGCACAAAATGTTGGTTGCTTTTGAATTTTTGAGAGGCCAAATCGGACATCTTTTGGCCGATAATAAAACTATAAAGCCTCGGCCGGACATTGGGTTTTTATTAATTTTTATGGTCCGTTTTATTTGCGCGCAAGTTTATCAACGAATTTTTGCAATAAAACGGGTAAATAGATGCGAAATCTCGCATACACTGGGGGAAAATCAGGAAGAAGTCCACAGAGAGGGAACACCAGGAAGTAGTCCTCAGAGAGGGAGGAAATCTCGAGGACTGGTGGCAAAAACTATGTGGCAGCTCATTCCTATAAAGTCTGCCTTTCCTCCCAAAGAAATGTTAGGATTTTTCCATATTTGTATTCTCTCTTTTCGGAATAGAATAGATTATGGGTCCTTGGCAATTCAGATCTTCCTTCTGGCACAACATTTTCGCTTGTTCTTGCTAGCCTTTCCTCTCAGTGTACTTCTCGAGCATCTGACAGCCACAAAAATTAATCCCAGCCAATTGGCGGCGTCCTGCAGGCAGGGTCTCTGCAGTTTTACGATCTCTCTGGCCCCGCGAAATAGTTGTGATTGAATTATGGATAAAGTGAATTACTCCGTCCGTCCTGTGCGTCCCAGCAGTTTCTCGATTTCATATGAGTGTGTCGTAAAAATCGTTGACCGAATTCATTAGATACGCAGCCCTGGGGTGGGGGGCTGGGGGCCGCAGTTAATTAGCTTTTCAGGATCGGGGTATGGGCTAAGATTTATCGCTGGAAAACCCACTTTAGATTCGAGACGCTGCCCAGATGTCAGGACAATCCATCTCTGCATTTGTTTATCTTATAAGTAAATGCCACCAAAACAGTTTGCCAAAAAAATGGCAAAGTTTTGTCCTTTTTCGTGGTGGGGTGGGGGTGGGGGGTCCCGGCCACGTACGGCCTGGCAAAAGCCAAACGAAATGTTGTTTAAACTTTGCAAACAAGTTTGCTTGTTCTCTTTTCTTTTCTTTTCTTTTTTCTTTTCTTTTCTTTTCCACTTGCTTGCTTTTCTTTTCTTGGGGCTTTGTGTGGGCGTCTTCGCATCTCGGATTCGCATTCGCATTCCCTCATAGATAGCATTTGAAATTGAAAGCGAAATTGCCGTTGAGCACATGTGTGACGACAGGGGGGAGGAGGGGGGAGGGAGGCAGAGGGCTGGGTGGGGCCGACACCGAGTGATATATGAACTGGCAGTCGAAGGCGGACTACTACCCGGCACTACCGACATCAGCATTGACATCGACATCGACATCGAGTGCGACATCGACCCACCGCCCCCCCCCCCTCTCCCCCACCCCCTCGCCGAAAACTGTAAGTGCCGCCAAATGCATATTCAAGGCGGACACATGCCAAGATCGAGCACAACTTTTTGTCTGTGTACATAGACAGGGGGGGAATGGGGAGGGGCATGTGGGGACGCAGATGTCGGACCAGGTTTAGGTCCTGGCTCCTGGGCCCTGGGTCCAGCTCGTTGGCCTGTGACGAATGTTGATGATGGCCCCGCAACGATAATGCTGTTTGTTTGTTTTGTTTGTTGTTTTTTTAACTTTTGAAATGAGAAAACTTTTGGCATCTCTCGAACGTGTTTTTAATATGTACAGAACGTTGAGCGATTGAAAGGATTTCTGACATATCTAATCTCTAACAGCATATGGACTCCAGCGGTCAATGGGGGGCCAGGGGGTGGACAGGGGGACACATATTTGTATCCGATTATGTTTAAGATACCTTAAGGTATTATTTAGACAAGGGGATCATCTGGCTGAATTGAATCTTTTTTTGACTAAAAGATCTCTTGGAATCTCTCTCTCCAGTGCTCCACTGCAGGAGGAAGTACTCTAAAAAGATATAGTAAGGCACTGAGGCACAGGTTATCCACCTACCCCAAAGGCCTTAGCCGCCAGGTAAGCTCTCCGTGTATTCAGAAACCATATTAAAATGTCCTCCTCGGGGGTACAATTGCCATTCCTAATGTACTTTTAACACATTTTTAATTGTTGCAAGCCCTGCTAATATGCTGCCCGCGACTGTCGGAGGCCCTAGTGTGCGAGCGCAAAAAGTGTTGCCTACTTTTGCGGGCACTTGCAACCAAAAATCGAAATTAGCCTGGGCTTAAACGATGGGTGGAAAGGCCGCTCTTGGAGAGCTGCTGGTTGGAGGCCATAAATTAGTCACGGCCCCAGATGTGGGTGGTCCAGTCGGGACACACACACAGATAGTGGAAAGCAGAGAGAGAAGCGAAGAGAGAGAGAGAGAGAGAGAGAAAAGTTAAAAAGGATAAATCGCTTGTGTTCATCGCTCTTCGCACATAATAAATGTATCTTTTACTTGCGCCACATGAGGAGTTTGGCCGGGCGTAAGTAACTCCGGGTCCTTGGCCAAGTGTACACCCACACACAAACACCCACCCACACACACATAGAGTGTAAGATAGAGAGAGAGAAAGGCATGCATGTATGTATGAGTTGTGTATAAAGTTAACAGCATTTGGCTATCTTTTTGCAATTGATGTATTACACATAAAAGTTTTCAGCTCGACCCGCACTCACGCACACACACACACACACACACATACACCCATCCAAGCATCCTCCAAGTCCATGTACTCGTACATATATATGTATGTATGTATGTATTATCTATCTCTGCCACATGTGTGTGTGTGTGTTTGTGCCGCAAGACGTCCAAGACATCCACGACCACGTCCGCAAACAAAACGCACGCATACAATTACACAACTCTTACGTGTCGGTGTCGGTGTCTGTGTGTGTGTGTGTGCGCCATGAGTGGGTCGTGGGACCAGAACGGACAGGGTTAGGTGGGTGGTGGGTGGTGGGTGGTGGGGGGGGGGGCACAGAAAAGGAATATTGTTAACCGACTACAAAATAAATACGAAAACTTTTAATGCCCCCGGCTGCCAAGGCAAACGTTGAAAAATGCTTTGCCACACACACATGAACCCAAGACACACACACACACACACACACACAGTTAGACAGCAAACACCCACACACAGACAGACAGCTGTGGACGGACGTTGGAAGAAGAACGTCTTCGGACTCATTGCCACTTGCTAAACTTAACTGCAGGACATACAAACACACACACGAGCACACATACATACAGACAGACAGAATCAACTACACTTGTGGGTATAGGGGGGTGGGAGAGCTGTCTCTCTCTCTCTCTCTCTCGCTCTGGCCCTGTGTGTGTGCGTGTAAGGACATATGCATGTGAACCCTTCGCCTTCTTCTCTACACAGCCCCCCACCCCACCCCACAGCCTCACCCATAACTCATCTATCAATTTTCACGTACTTGGACCGCAGTTGCTTCTGCCCTCAGCCCTCAGTCCTCAGCCCTCCGACACCGCCACAGCCACTGTCTGCGTCTGAGTTGGGGTCTGGGGTCTGGGCTCTGGCGGCTGGGCCTTTGGTGTCCCTGGGCCTGTGCTGCTTGGTTTCGTGGTGATTGTGCCTGGACCGAAGGCGTCTTATTGCCGAAATGTAGCCTTTTGCCATCTTCCCCATGGGCACAACAGGCCCGCAACGGGGCACAGTGGTGCGGAAAGTCAAGGAAATGGTTACACCCCACACTTTAGGTTTAAGGAGGACCTCAGTTGTGCCACAGTGGAGGTCAGAAGGGGAAGAAACTATAACTCGAACTATGGAATCCCTTGGAATTGGGTATATTATATGTTTGATAAATATACATACGAAAGGCCCTTCGTTAGGAAGGTAAAGCCTATCTCTTATTGGATCATAAATAATGTTTAATAATCTTAAATGTTTGTCAATTTTCACAAGAATATTCTCCATACTTCATACTAAGGATTTGGGAGCTTCAGATATATCCAATTGCTTTCCCAATTTCCCATCAAAGGAGGAGTATATCTAAATATCCTTAACTCAGTTCGAATAGTCTTCCTTAGTTAGTTAACTCCCTGTTAAGCTTATCTTTCAAGGGCCATAAACCTGAAACTACTTTAACCCTTCGACAAAATGTTGCCCACCTCGAACCACTGTCCATCTGCCCGGTTTAAAACCCGACTCCTTGGGCACTGTGTACTTAAAGTTTTCTTCACTCACACTCACACACACGTTCTCGCACACACATGCAAACACAATACAAGAACGGACCAACAATGAAAGCTGACAGCCCCAAATGTCATTCTATCTTGGCGGTCATTAGAACGGAGTTCAGGAGGTGCCCCTTGCCGACGAAGGGGGGTTGGGGGCTTGGGTTGGGGTCTGGGTCTTGGATGTTGTTGGCTCTTGGCAAGCAGTTCGTTCTTCGTCTCCTGGCCAAGATTATCTCCTTTACTTTTGGTGGCAAGAACTTTTTGTGCCCCACCCCTCCCCCCCATACTCCGACTCCTCTTCGTGTTGTCTGCTGTCGTCTTCTGTTTTGCTCGTCCTCTTCTCTGCTCTGTTCTGTTCTATTCGATTCGGTTTTTTGGCTCGGTTCTGCATGAAGTATTTTACTCTTTTTCCATATACTCTCTCGAGCACACACACACACACACTTATTAACTTTGGCTATTGTTTTTCGTTGTCCTCGTTGTTGCACACAGACCCTTCTATACGTGTGTATGTATCCGTGTTTGTGTGTGCGTGCTATTGATGCGGCTAGTTTGATGTATTACCCCCCCAAAAAACGAAATGTCTGTATCGCTTATGCGGGGCCCAACTCTGGAATAGAAATGGGCATTTTGGCATTTCGATTTAGTGGCCCTCGCACACACACATACCCCCCCACACACACACAAATAGAGAACGAGGCAGCATAGAGAGACAAACGATGATTACGCCATCGGATGCTCTCATTCTAGCACACACACACACATGCCATAGAGAGACACACACAACTTTCTTCCCTTTCCCTTTTTTTTTTTGTGTGTGTGTGTGTGTGTGTGTGTGTGTGTGTGTCCGTGTCTGTTCATGGGTCCTGTCGCGCCGTCTCGCTCATGCGGGCCTTTTTATGGGCATTTTGTATAATACATCATCGACAAACATGTTTGCAAAGTGTGTACGAATATTATATGGGAATATAACTGCTTGTTGGTGTTGCTGTTGCCTCTGCTGTTGCCTCTGCTGTTGCTCTTCTCCATTCTATTGCCGTTGTTATACCCTTTACGGAGGAAGGTATTATTTGAAAGGGACCAAAGAAAGTACCTTGGTACTTGGGCTTGGCAAGGCCGAAGTCTGTCGAATAGTCATCGAGTTTTTCAGATTGAATTCCTATTCAACATTGTCCTATAGTCCTATAGTTTTAAAGAGCGAATGAACTTTGAAGCTTAGGAATGGGATCAGCCATGGAATAGCTATATATTACCATATCTCCCTACATAGATCGTCATAGCAACAATTGCTCATAAGACCAGGCTTAAGATAACCACTTTTCTGCTTCTATTCTTCATAAATAACACCTTAAAATTCGATTAAAGCCCTCCTATAGGTATGTTTCATATATTATCTACCAAATACCATATAAATAGTCTCAGTCGGTGCCTGCCTTCCGGCTCAAACGAGAGCTAGAGGGGCCTTTTGCCAAAAGCCAACCTGTACCAAAAATATATATGGCCCTTGCTCATCTCAGTCCTTGTGTGCTCTTTGAAAGTGTATCAAATGCTGCGACCACCGCAACGAGACAAGTCCTTCATCCTCTTTCTGTTGTTGGTTTTTGCGCACGCTTTCGTTCTCGTGTTTGCCCCAGATGGTGGAGAGAGTTGGAGAGTGTTCCAGAGAGAGAGAGAGAGGTAGAGAAGGGTCAGCAGGGGGGCAGGGGAGAGGGGCGCACTGTGGGCAAGAACAATTGCAAGGACATGTGCGATGGATGCTGACGTTGACGCCAATGGTGTCGGTAATGGAATGGCAATGGGGCAATGGGCGATGGGCGATGCTTAGGCCGCTGCCGATGGGGTTGGAGAGAAGATGGATGTTCGAGTTTTTGGGCGAGGTTTTTGATGGTGGAGGGGGGGGTGGACTGGGCGCAGCGGGGAAACCCCCGAAATGTATTCGCTTTGAATTATTCCAAAATATACAGCAGCATCATCCCAGCGCAGTGGGCAGCGACGCTGGCAGAGGCAGCAAAAAAGTTTGTCGGGTGGGTTTATGGTCGTGGCCGTGTGTGTCCTGTCCGCATACATATGTGCCTGCCTCTCTCTCTCTGTGTGTGTGTGTGTGTGTGTGTGTGTGTGTGTGTGACCGTATCCGTCCGTATATGGCATTCGTTTCGGTTAGTTTGGCGTACAGTTTTGTGAATTTGAATTAAATGTACATAGTTTTAGATTGCGTAATTCATTAGTACAGGCTGCAGCCTGATGCCAATAGTCACCCCAGCCCCACACACACACACGCGCACATATACCCTCTCTGCCCCCCTCTGGGGCAGTGTCAGCACACACGCACAGGGCCAATGATGAACGATGTGGTCGTATGTGGTTAACGTTGCCGGGGATTAGGAATCGTGTCTGGCCAAAGGGATGGGAACTTTTTGCCGCTTCGAAGGCGAGCGAGAGAGAGAAGGGTTTTCGGGGGATTTTCTTGGCTGATACTCGTAGGTGTGGCGAGTGGGTGGGGGGCTGGCAGGAAGCTCCTTTCAATAGCCGGCGTTTCAGCATTTCTTTGGCGCAAGGCTTGATATGATCTTGGGATTTCCATGGAGCTGAGGGGGAGCTAATCTCTATATGGAATGGTGGAAGCATCGCCAGGGGTTTACACTACAAGAAAATCGGTTGAAATTCATTCCTATACGGATAGTTCTGTTTGATATCTCTAAACTATTAAAATCAATTGATTTTTCAGTGCATAAATAGTTTCCGAGTTTCCTTTTGCGGTCGAGTCCAGCTGCTCTGCAAACAGAAAAGGGGAACAGCTCAAGAGTTGAGATGAATTGCTTCAGTCAGGAGGAGTTCCTTCGTTCCGCTTCGCTCTCATGCCGTCCTGGCATCCTACTATCCTTCTGTCGACAGTCCCTTCCTGCTATCCATCCAACCATCCATCCAACCAACCATTCAACCATTCAACCATCCATCTATCTATCCATCTCTCCATCCATCCTTCCATCGAACACTTGCGCCGCACTATTTACGGTACAATTTATTACTTTATGAGCAGCGAACTACTCTCCCATCCCCCCAAGCCCCCACCCAGGCCCTCCTCCACTCGTGCCAGTAGTACAGTGGGCCTTGCTTTGTTTACGGACCAACGATTGTATTTAACTTCATTGCGGATGGGGGTTGGGGGTTGGGGGCTGGTGGGTTGGGGCTTGGTCTGGGGGTGATGAGAGGACGGTTGGGCTGATGGGTCGGGCGTTGGGTGTGAATGAAATGCGATGGTAATGAATGTATGAATTTAGAACGCAACTGAAAACTGGCGAGACAGTCGGGCGAGATAGTTTTTGCCATGTCCCCCCCCACTCTATCCCCTCTACCCCACCGCCCAATCCTGCTCCTCGACCATCAGCAGCAGGCGATGCGGTGGCCGGATTGGGGAACGGGGACCCCGGACCTGGACAGGAAATGAGTAGAGGAAGTTTTAGTTTCATATTCGCACGGTTCGGCTGGGGTTCATGGGGGTGGGTGGGGGTTTTGAAAGGGGTTGTGGATGATGGACGAAGGCCTGGGCATGGGCGCTGGCGCTGCGGTTAAGAGGGGTGCGGGGGGGCTGCCACTACTTTATCTCTCTATCCCTCTCTGACACGCTTGGTTTGCTACTCTTCTGTGCCTTTGTGTGTGTGTGTCTATGTCTGTGTTAGAAAGTTTGAATTGTATTGAAATTGTATTTTGTTAAAATTCATGTTTGTTATTGCTGTTTTTAGTCGTTCGTTCGCCTGTTGTTGTTGTTGTTGTTTAGTTGTCGTTGGCCAACCATTTTGTCGGCCTCTCTGGCCCTCTCTTTCTAGCCCCCATATCTCTTTCTTTCCCTCTCTAAATGTGTCTGTGTTGGATTGTGGCACTGGGCGTATGAGTAATTTCATTTCTCTCTCTCTCTCTCTCTGTCTCTGTCTCTCTCTTGCGTTTTTGCGTGTAATTTCTCGAACAAAAAACACACAGAAACTAACAAAAACTCTTTGTGTTTTTGGGTTCTGAATTTTCATAGATAGAATATGTTGGAAATTTAGTTGGAGTTTAGCGAGAACGATTGAAGCCGCTTGACGAACAGTTTAAATCAAATAAATCCCTCCATGGCAGTGCTGAAATATGTATGCGAATATTTGCTATCCAGGGGATACAGGGGGCCTGGGGGGAGTGGAGGGATCTTTGATGAATTCAATATCCAACTGGGTTCAAATGAAAGCCATAAATGAACGGGCAACCCAATCGATTCGGTATTCGCTTCGGTCGCCTGTCAGAGCCGAAAAATTTCGTTTTTTCTTTCTCGCTCACTCTCTATTGGATATTCTGGGCTTTGAGTGATTCGGAATGATCCGAATCGGACTGAAGAAAGGATTCGTTATGATCGAAAGCATTAGAGAGGCGTGAGTATAGCTGTGATTATGTAAATACTGTGGATTAATGCAGGGTTCTAGTTTAAATGCGGCTTGTCCTGTATGGTCCTGTATTGATGGGCATAGGCAAGCTGTTTAGCCCTACCTAGATCTCCTAGGTCTCATATTTTTCTTATCTACAACTTCGGGTATCTTTAAGCGATGCCGATGCAGAGATATCTGTAGAAAAGGAAGTCAAATGTTTCCTCTTGGCCCCAAATTGGGTCAGTGCTGGACATTGAGAGACTGTATGTGTGTGTGTGTGTGGGGAAGGCAAGGCATGGCAAATACATCATCGACACGTTCGACGGCATAACGAACTCCCTCCCCTTATATCATGCCCCAAACTCCCGGGGAAAGGGGGAGGATTTCGATCGCACAAATTGCTCATTGCTGAGGAAATATTTGCAATAAATTTAGTTTATGGCGTCGGCTGTTGGCGCTCGAATGGCCGCCTGACTGACACCCTGACTGCCCCCCAGCTGGCACCCTGACCTGCTCTCCAGTGTACCCCTCCACCCCACACTCACACACACACCCTCACACACACACACAAACGCACATTTAACCTCGTTGTAGGTGGGCGGCTGTCAATGCCTAAATTATATGCGAATATGCTCATGTGTTGGTGGATACTTGGAAATATTAAAATGCAGACCTTACCCACATCCCCTTAGTAGCCCCCTCTGCCCATCCCCTGCAGCTCCCAATTGTGGCCTGGTGAATGGAGGGCTGACTGGCTGGCTGGTGGTTTATTGATGTAATATCCTTCAATTATTATGGATATTTGGCGCATTCCCGCGCATCCGAAATTGTGATATATCATGGGGTAAAAGAGTTATGAGCTCTCTCTCGCTCGCTCTCTACCCCTATTTGGGGGTTAGGCCATGAACACGTGGCAGTGGGTGGAGGGGATGCCATATGCGAGCACCCTTAATTAACTGACCTCAAGCGGCATGTCAACCTAGGCAGCGGCAGAGGCAGCGCCAGTGGCCCCACCCATTGGGATGCGAAGGACTCGACTCGACTCGAAAGATCTGAAGGAAATGAAATGCAAACAAATGCTCTGTCTTTCTGCGGATGTGTGTGTGTGTGGGTGGGTCGAAAGGATAGCGTCTCCGCTGAGTGGAAACCTCCCTTTAGTCGAGCAGGAGGTGGCACGGGGCACGGGCCAGCAACTACTTTCGCATGTGCGGCAATAATTCATCCATTAAAAGGGATATCAATGCGTCAGAGACAGGACCGGGAGGCGGAGAGAGCGACAGAGAGCAGACCTCTCGACAAAAGGAAACTTGAAGATGCTGGATAGAGAGACGGACGGCGATGGATGCGCAAGGGGCGGGGGGCGAGGGGTCAAATGGAAAAAGGCCGAGTGCCAGGCGAAGGTCCTTCGTCTTCCGTTTGTAAAACCGCACGCACACACACACGCACACATGGAAACCCCTAACCCAAAAAACCCCCTGCCCCGCCCCCCCCCTATCACCTCCTGTTCCAGGCTATCAATAGAAGAACGAAACCCGAAGTCGCCCCGGCGCTGGTGATAAGCGAAAAATGCCGACAGATTGCAGTGGAAACCGAGACCCGAAGCCGGCCACGAAGGCACCAGCGAAGAAGGCGAAGCACTTCAAATGGACTCGGCTGCACTGAGAGAAACACCAAGAAGATTTAGCAACAAGTTTAGCCGGCTTTGGGATGCTTTTTTAGAGGGTATTTTTATCAGCGAAAAATCTGGAAAATATAATTTATTTGAATTTCGAATATTCTTAGCAAAAAACAGTTCCATCTCCATAGAATTTGGGGCTAAAGTTGTGTAGGAGTAGAGCAAGCTATTCGTTGTTGCCGATGAGGGCAGGGATGATGGATTGATGCTGATCTTATAAAAAGATTTTCTTTATTCCAACTCCTGCTAATTTTACAACTCCTTCCACTCTTGGCACAGCCCTTCCCTCATTCCAAGACTAAATATATTCCCTTTCTTTCTCTCAGTGTATTAGTCGTCACACACACATGGACATGGCCCAGCATCCATATGGATTTATGTAAATTCTATGCCCAAAAATGACCTTTTTCGTGAGGTAAGGTTTGGTTTACTTCGGTGAGGAGGGGCGGAGGCAGCAGTAAGGGTGGAAGGGTGGTGGCATGGTGGCAGGGAGAGAGTTGTGTCTTTGACTTTTGTAATATTTTCGTTAGAAATAAATTCGCATTTGAAACGGATTCGGATTCGGTAAACGAAATCCTTAAGCATACAAGCACACAATCACACAAGTCTGTGTGTGTGTGTGTGTGTGTGTAAGTGTTGCTGTGTGAGTGCGTCTCTATAGATGGATGCTTTGTTGCTATATACGACCACTTGAATTTAAAATACAACGTGGCAAAAAGGGCCGCCCAGAACCAGAGCCAGACCCAAAAGTCCAGACCCCAAAAACCGAACCGAAACCTCCCCACCCCCCCCTCGTCTCTATAGACGAGAACAAACCCAATTCCATCCCCAGCCAACGCCAAATAGTTTCGAGCAAAACTTTTGCATTTGTCCCTGTTACCCCCCCAACCCCCGCCACCCCCAACCACCCGTCCTTTGCTTGTATGTGTGTGCGTGTGGGCTTAAGCTCAAGTAGAACAACAACTACATAGAATTTTGTTTAAATTTAATGTATTTTCTATGGCAAACACTTGTCCAGTCCCCCCCCCTCAGTCCGGGGCACTCCTTGCAAGAGGGAGATACATGGATTTCGAGAGAGAGAGAGCGAGAGAGATGGGGATAGACATTCATACATACATAATAATAATGTTTTTTTCCATTTTCTATTCCCGAAAAACTGTGTGCAAAACAATTTCATTTGAAGTTTAAGCAGAAAATTAGAATTTTCAAGTGTTGCAAGTGGGGGAGGGGTTTCCTCCAGGACCCTGCCTGTCCGTTGTCCTTTGGGTTTTTGGGGATCTTCTCGTGTGTGTGTGTGTGCGTGTGTGGGTCTGTGCGCACAATGACATAATCCCTCATCTACATAAACATTAGAGCGGGAATTTAACTCAAAAGTTTTTAGTTTCGGTTTCGTTTTCGGTCCATCCCCCAACGCCTTTCTTCCCCTGTGTGGGGTGTGTGGCCAAAATGTCTCCGGTTCTGGCACTTTGTTACTGTACGCCCAATAGCCCCCTGCCCCCTCCCCACCCCCAAAATATGTACCATATATGCATATAGGCTGTGGCGTGCAGCAGATGGAGTTTTAGAAATTAATTTGATAACAATTTTTGTTTTGTTTAGTTTTTGGTCGTGCCATGGGGGCCGGCCAAAGGATTCCACAGCAAATATATAAATCTGAAAATTATCTACCATAAATTTGATGCAGTGCAGGAAAAAAAGAATGGGCAAAAGCCACTAGCCTCTCAAGAAGCTCCTCTTTAGATGACATAACCATGTCTTGGGCTGAACAGAGCAAAGATACAGATACATGCGACAGACGCACGCACTGCAAATGTATTTCCAATCATTTTACTCATTATCCCCGGACGGAAAAGTTTTGTGTCCGTGTTCGTATATCTACTTGAACATTTTCATGTCCTTCTCTCATTTGCAGCAGCTGTATGGAGGAGCCTGCGAGTGGGGAGTCCCCCCCCCCACACACACACACATAAGAGGGTGGGGAGGGTGGACAGGGGGGGGCTACGGTTTGTAAGCGTGTTGGCGTTAATGGTTCTTGATGAAATGAAATAATGGGTGCGTTTATTCACGTAATGTATTTGTATTTGTTACAGCAACAACAGGCACTCGTACCGCATACATATTTACAATAATAACACAGCTCGTAAAATGAATAACTGTATGGAATGATTGAATGCCGGATGGAATGAAAGCGGCGCCCAGGCGACGGTGTCCGACAAAGGCAGAACCAAAGGCAAAGGCAAAACACTTTTCGTTAGTTTTCATTATTTTTCCGCATTTAAGCGTATTTATTCCGTTGTTAATCGAATTTATTAAATGCAAACACGCCAACAAATAGAGAGCCAGGACGACTACACACGCACCTTGGTCCTTTGGTTCCTTCAACCCCCTACCCTTCGGCATGGGTGCGTTTTGTTTGGCTTGAGAAATAATGTTTCTCGCAGGGCCAAAGGAGCCCCCAGAGCCCGAAGGCCTAACAGCTTTTTGGGCGCGTACGTCATTAAATGTCTCTATTGCCAAGGACTTAAATCATCTGTGAACTGCCACGAGGGTGGAAGAGATTTGTAACCCCCTTTTCGGGCAGGGCAGGGCAAATTTTAATTGGGATAGGGTTGAAGCACATACACGTCCAAAAGCTGGCCCTTTTTCGAGCCCAAGTAAATCAATTTATTTTGCCCTCTATCAATGCAAGTCACGACAAATGCAGTCAAAAGATTAAATCAGTTTGCCCAAATAAATAATATTTTTCGAATAAATCAACAGAGAAAGAAATGCGGCGGCCGCGAAATGCATTTCCTGCCACATATGGGTGCACCACCCACCACCCACCACCCCTCCCCACTCGCCACTCCTCTCCTCGTCGTACTCGTGTGTGTCTGGACCAGATGGCAAGAAACTTTGCGCATTAGCCCCAACGCCAAATGCCCAGCGACAGCGCCAGTCGGTCCAGCCAAGACGGGTCTCCGGCCCTGCCCCGCCCTGCCCCGTCGCCGGCTTCCGCTGTCCCTCAAACTTTTGCATTTGCTTTTGGCCAAGAAGCTAGCAACTGGCCTCATATGTCCTCCCTTTCCCTCTTCTTTTCCTCTTTTTTTTTGCTCTCCTTTCGCCCACGCCTGGCGGCGCCAACTGCAGCCGCGCGTTTCGCACCTAAGGACGCTGCAAGTCCTGCCAGAAATGCCGTCTGCCGACTTCCCTTTGACTATCAGTCAGAAGTATGCGCTTGGCAAGCAGCTAACAGCAGCGGACAGGACAAGCCTCATATCAGGCCACACAAAGGATCGGGCATAGTTCTTATCCTTTCTTCTTACCGATTTGAAGTGCGCTGTCCGCCTGCCCACCCCTTTGCTGTTATTATTTTGGCTGCCATTTATTTGCTGTCAATGTTTGGGCCGCCTCCAATCCACTCCCACCTGAAGGCGACGCCACGCCGCCAGCCTGGGGCCACGTTAGCTGTCCCCCTGTCCCGGTGTCCCACTGTCCCTTGTCCTTTGTCCGTTCTTTCTCTCTCTCTTGCTCCTACTCTTTTTTGTCTTCTTTGCTATCATTTTCATTTTAAAATGTCCCGAGCGAAGACGCCCCCTAGGAAGGGTCCAGCCCCCCGTTCGCCTTTCCTACATTTCTCTCCTTGTTATTCTAGTCCTTTTTCTATGCCAAAAGACGTTTTCGGTCCAAGTTGTGGGCCTGGTCCGGGGCCACTTTATAAATGTTTCTGCAATGGATTTTTGCAAAGTAAACTTTTTCCGTCTTTTGTAGTTTTTCCCCCTCCAACCCCCCAACCCGCGTCCCCTCCTGTCGTTCCATCTGATTGTGAGAGTGTGTGACATTTGTGGGGGCGGAGGGCCGGTGGCCGGTGGGGGGGGCATGCGAGAAGTAAATATATTAAAATGCAAACCCAACTCATATTACGGGATGTGGGACTCCTGGGGGGGGGGGGGGTGGACTCTCGAGTCCTTGCGCACACATGTGCGCAATTTCCAAGTCCGTTTTCGGCCATTGCCAAATGCCTGGCCCGGCCCGGCCCGGCCTGGCCTGCCGCCTTCCAAATAAATCGAATGCACAAAAAAGCAATAAAACGAAATAAAATCTAAATATGTATGTCCATGTTCCATGGCCATGTGTGTGTGTGTGTGTGTGTCGCCCCTTTTTTTGCCCTGTGTGTGTGGGTGGACATACCGAAGGAGAGTCGAGAAAAAAAACTTATCATTTTTATCATTGCGCAAAAGTTTATCCTTTTTGCTCGGGCCCGTTAATATTTTCGATTCGGATTTCCAAATGGCCAAGAGTCCAGCCGGTTGGCCGTTACCGCTGCTCGGAATTTCAAATGACTTTGGGCCAGAGACAGAGGCAGCGATAGAGGTAGAGGCAGAGTCGTGCCTGACCGAAGCGAAGCTTATTGAATGTTTATGCTTTATTAAATTTGATTTCTCCGAGCCCAGGACTCTCCTCTCTCCGAGCAGCTGTCTGACTAAACTGACCAAGTGCCGGCCAACATTTGTTGCAATGATCTATGTGCGCTGAATATTAAACGGGAGACCAGGCTACCCGGCCAGAGTCTGAGGCTATTATCTTTTTAATGCTCGATAAATGCGACATTTGCGAGGCTGGACAAAGTGCCTGTCATGTGCTTAAGCAACACAAACAACAGCTCTGCGGATCCATATTTGTAACGCCCTACCATCGAATGGTAATCATAATCACAATAACAGTTACAGGCCCTGCCCATAGTTCTGTCAATAGCAATACTATTGCTATTCCGGTAATAGCAATAATCATTTTTTGTTGTCCGTTATGTAGAACATTCGCACATACGTGAAAGGGCGGTTGTGTACACTTATCCCCCACATCGGAATAGGTTTATAATCACTGTTCGAATGTCCCGGCCTAATGCGACACGTGCTTCGCGCATATTTCTTCAAGGGGATATCGATATAGGAATAGGGTAGGCCTTGGACCAGGCGACAGTTGGTTATGGGCCTAATGATTGCCTCCTCCCTTAGGCCCGAGTGCCTGCTAAATTGGGTGTATATCGTTATGGCCGTGTTATCGATAAATGGCCCCATCCGATTGCTCATTTGTGTGTTTCACTGCACTACTTATGCTACGACTTAGGTGGATAATAATTATATAAAACTTGTATACATGAATAAGGAATGCAAAAGGTTTCGATTATAACATATTCCACAATAAACCGATAACTATCGATAGCTCTTTGTCTTAGAATTTACATGGATTTTGTTTACAATTTGGATTATAGGGATTTTGCTTATATTTTCATTATAATTTGTTTGCTGCCAATTGTTTTTTTTTGTATTTTGCGTTTATCGGTTTATCGATTATTCTATAGTAAGTTACAAGTGATCTAATGTCTATAAATATGCAAATTATACGCGAAATTTGGTATATAACTCGCATTGTTCAATCGATAAATAAAAGGTCGATTAATCGATAACAAATTGTATTCTTTGTGTGTAAATGCCATATGCCTGGTTTATGCCAATTATTTGTATATATTTATCATCTTTTTGCTTATGCCAATTGGTTTCTTTACAAAATTTCGTTCGATTAGCGGCTTATCGGTTTATCGATACACTGATAGTTAGTTACTATGCAACAAATGTCTAGCAAAATGCAAATCATATGCGAATGTCGCTCCGATCGATCGGTAAATCATACACAAGAGGCAAGTATTTTAGAATATTCGATCGAATAAAGTGTAAACGAATGGCAAGCTCATAATCGTAATCGTAATCGTTCAAGTACTCACCGAAATCACTGCCCATTCCAGAGGGTCCAGGCAGCAGCCCGGGTATGCCCTGGAGGCCGAGGAATGCATTGGGGAACGAGTGCGAGCGCTGATTGTCGATGCCGTCGAGGGTGCCATCGTGCTGGCCATCGCCCCGGTCCGAGGGCTCCGTGTCGCTGCTGTTCGAGTCCTCGCCGGCACTTTGTCCGAGATCGTGTTTCTGCGCGACACCAGATATCGGACGGCGTGAGGGGCCCGTTCTGAATAGAGACGTGAGGGACTCGACACCTACCTGATTCGCCGCCTGCTGGCCGTTGCTGTTCTCCAGGGCCTGTCCCAGCAGGGACTCGCGCAGCTCCAGGTTGCGCTCCCGGTCCTTGGAGGTGTCGCGTCCGCTGCGGTTGCGCGTCAGCGGGTGCTGTCCGGCCACGGGAAACTCACGGTCGAGCAGCAGCCGCTCGGGGCTGATGCCGTGCTGGGCCCGGAAGAGATCGGCGCTCTTGATGCGCTTCTGCGGCGGCGGCGTCAGGTGGCTCTTGCGGCTCCCCTCCAGATCGCTCATGTCCCAGTGATTGCTGCTGGCCTGAAACGATAATCGCGTGGGTTAGTGGGCGTCTGGTGCCGGTCCAACAGGTCTGGTGCAAGCGTTACTTTGCTGGGATGGGGTTCGGGTTTGGGTGTTCTTACGGGCGACGCTGCCGATGCCTTCAGCTCCTGGATGGCGGGCGTGCCGCTGCCGCTTCCTCCACTCTGGCCCCCCTGGCCCTGGCCCTGTGCCTGGCTGCTGCCGCTGCTGCTGTTGGCGTTGGCTGTGGCAGCTGCCGCTGCTGCCACGGCAGCGGTGAGGGAGGCTGCCGCTGCTGCTGCCGCCGCGGCCGCTGCGGCACTCGAAGCCGGCACTGAGGCTGGGGCCTGGGGCGTGCTGAAGGGCGAACCGTGACTGCTGTTGAGTGCCCCGCTGTTGCTGCCACTGCCGCTGCCGCTGCTGATGTTGCTGTTGTTCGGGATCTGTGTCTGGGCCTGCGGCAGATAGCTGCTGATCTTGTTGTGGCTGCTGCTCTCCGACAGGTTGTTGTTGTGGCTACTGCTGATGTTGTTGTTGTGGCTGCTGCTGCTGCTGTGCGAGAGGGCGGCGGAGAGGGCCTTGGCATAGGGATAGCCCCCATTGACATCCGCCAGTCCGCGGATCTGCAGCAGATGCGCAGTCTTCAGGAAGTCGGGCAACTGTTCGTGACTGACATTCACCTCGCCGTTGTACATAAAGCTGGGGGTTAGAGAGGAGGATTAGACGGTAATCAGAAGGGAATGAACAGGCTGAAGGTCTGCCTCTAGGAAGACCCAAGGACAAGGGACTTTGAAGGAAAAGAAAAGGCAGAAAACCCTTCCCTTTGGGTTCATCTACCAATCTACTATATTCTTAGGATTTTAGGTCTTACCTCAATAGATTCTCGACATCGTCGCTCCGCACATCCCGCAGTATGACAATGGGATGCTCGCAGGGATTGGCCTTGAGCAGTTTGCGAAAGTAGGGACTGCAGGCGCTGAGCACCACCTTGTGGGCGGTGAAGGAGCGCTCGTCGCAGGCCAGGGTCACGTCCACGAAGTCCTCCTCGTCGCGCAGGTGCCGGAACGAGCTGAGTATCGAGGTCTGGAAGTCGTTCCATTTGAGGGCGTAGTGCTGCTGCTGTTGCTGCTGCTGTTGTTGTTGGTGGTGGAGATGGTGCTGGTGCTGGGCCAGACCCAGGGCGGATGGGGGCGGTGTGGCTGGGGAGAGGGCGGAGCCGGTGGCCGCCATGGAGAGTGCGGAAAGCGCGTGGCCCGAGGATGAGGAGGTCGCCGGTGGCGGTGGCTCCATTTTCACCACGCCCGCGTTGTTGTTCTCCGCCGTCTGCAGCTGTGTGGATTCGGTCATTTAAGTGGACCGGCTCTGGACCTGCTCCCGGGATCTGTGCGTGCCAAAACGGGGCGACGGGGCGAAGGGGCTACGGGGGGGGGAGTGGGGCTTTGGTCTTAATGGACTCGCGCGATGCGTCTTCTTTTGTGGCTAATTCCTCGGCTCCGATTGAATGGCTATTGTTGTGGTCCTTTTGTCGAGATTCGCAAATATTTACTTTGCCAACGAGAGAGAGAGAGAGACTCCGCTGTGTCTCCGTGGATGTCTGCTCTCCTGTTCCTGGCCTTCTGCTAATTTGGCGAAAGTTGCGGCAATCTCAGGCGGCCCTTGTCCATTTTCACCGGACTCTGCTTGCCGCCGCCGTGGCCATGGACGGAGCTGGTAATGATGGTAGGAGCTGCAAGAGAAAAACTATAAGTCCAGTGGCGGTACAATTGCTCGGGCAGGTGGCATGTGGCATGTGGTGGCCAGAGCCAATCATTAAATATTATTACCAATTATTCATACATAAGCAGCGGGACCGGGTCTCCGCTCTCCGGTGTCTAATGGAATCATTAATTACACGAACCGAAGACCGGCCACCACTTGTCGGGGCATTAGACGCAAATCAATTTAATTTAACGTCTAAGCGTTTACAAGCCACACAATGCTCCACTCTACGAACCTCCACGAATCTCCACAAACCTCCGCGAACGAAGGAGAAAAACCCAAAGCAATTGTACAAGATCATTAGAAGATTGCCCCGGCAATCCATCCATCTTCGAGTGGCTTCTGCGCGGAACCCAAAAACCTGATCGATGTACCACCATCAAAATATTTATAAACGCATTCATCTCTCTCCCTCTCTCTCTGGGATCTACGACTATGACGATTACGATTACGATTACCATTACCGATCTTTTGCAATCGTATCTCGGGGAGGCGGAAACTCTTTTCCTGCAATTGGCGCCTGCATTCCCCCCCCCTCCCCCCACAAAGATCATGTTTGGCCCTACCAAGGGGCACTCCACTCCACTCTGACTCAGTCCCTCGCTGCTTGATTAATGATTCTGGTGCTTGAGACCCGATTATGACCATCACTTGCCTGGCCGTGACTAAGGCACTACTGAACAGGGGCCGGACGGCAGTGCAGTCCCCGGCCTGCTTGTTGCCAGGGGATTACATTGATCTGGTTTAGTCAGCAGAGAAGGGGATGGGCTAGACAGCTGGGGCTTACATTTCAGCTATCAAAGCTATTCTGTGACCTTTTTTTGAGGGGCTAGGATATGTAGTACAGCTCTAGACCTAAGGTTAAGCCTTAAAAGCTTCTAACTAAGGCTTAGATGCATCTTTTAACAGAAAGATAGAGATAGATGAAGGAGATATGTGTAGGTAGATACACCTTCATGGGCGCTGATCTAGGGAATGACTCTTCAGCGCTCAGGCAAAGGGGATGCAAAGAATGAGTCAGGCAGTTCATCTGGGGATGGCTTAAATGAAAGGATACAGGGTCCACCTACAGGCAGGCATGGCTAAAACGCTTGAGAACACTTCATGAGAGAGGCTGAGATCGAACCGAGCCTGGAGCCAGCTCTAAAGCCAGCCTAAAATGGTTTACCAAAGAAATGTATGGCCGTTACTCTTCTTCACAGCTCAATCGATTGGATACACGCCTGGCCCAACATTAGACAGATTTAGAGGCAAACCTAAACCCTTTCCAAATAGTCTCGGAAAACCCATTGGAAGTAAGGACTTGCTCAAAAGTAGACCTATTTTATTTGTTGTTTAATAGTTATTTTTACGGTTTCTACATCACTACGAATTTGGCTGGCACATGGGGGTTGATGGGGGCCCCCTTTGACAGTGCCCAGTGCTGCGTGTGTTTTTCGTTTGCGCTAATTTATGAAGTAACCCAAAACAATTTCATCATAACACATTTGCTGGCAATTATTTCGTTTATTGAACAAACATTCGCATCGCATAAATTCGGGACGGGGCGGGGCAGGGAGGGGAGGGGCGGCAAGGGGAGGGGGCCATAACTAACGAAAGCCAAGAACCCACCGACGAAAATAAAACAACAACAGCAGTAGATACACG
Organism: Drosophila pseudoobscura; assembly: GCF_009870125.1. NCBI lineage: Eukaryota > Metazoa > Arthropoda > Insecta > Diptera > Drosophilidae > Drosophila > Drosophila pseudoobscura. Next base: position 24,500,658 of record NC_046681.1, on the reverse strand, counting down.
TACGTTCCGGCTTGGTAACCGACAAAAAATATATGTAAATGGGGGTTCACATGTAATCAGAGGAAGGATATTGGGTGTGCTAGATACCCGTGCTACGTGTGGGTGGGGGTGGGGAGGGAAGGGGTATGCAACAAACGCAGCAATTGCCGAATGCAATGCCCTGCCACACTTCAAAATGTTCCAAAATGGCTGCAAAACTGCCTAAAAACTGAACATTTTAGCAAAACAAAAATCTATTTGGCAACAAAACGTGGACGGGGGGGCAAAGCCCTCACTTGTTTAGTCGGTTGGGGGGGTTGTGGGGGGGCAGGGGGTGGCGGGACTTGGATATCCGCGTAACATAATAACAAATAAATGTAAATGATAATGGTAAATAAAAAACGAATTACTAAACAACACACAATCATCGGCAAAACACACACACAGATACATGCTTGTGTGTGCACATATCTAGATACATAGATACTATATAACGATCCATACATATGACTGTACAAACACGCACATTCGAAAGGGGCTGGGGTGGCGTCTACAGCGGCTGTTGGCCATGAGCACAATCAAATTGGCACCAACTATTTGTAGTACAGCCCCGTCGGTTCCGGCAAGGAATTGGGTGTATCTGGTTAGGGGATAGGTTTGCCTTCATTAGTACAGTAGGAGCTATCTGTATGGTAGGTCTTTTATGAGGGTTCGGTTGAGGGAAGAGCTGGGCTTGAGCACTCTTTCGGGGTATAAACACAGCCATGAAGGTATATATTCTCTATCTCTATCTCTACTATAACTTTTGAGTCTCCTGCTGTTTCAAGAGCTCTTCCATTTGTATCCAATAGGTCTACTTTTGAGCAAGTTCTTACTTCCGTTGGTTTTTCGAGATTTACTTTATTTCGAGACCATTTTGGAAAGGTTTAAGGCAGGATAAAACTTTCAAACGTTGAGCCAGTAGTGTTCAGTGCACTCCCTTTGACCCAGAGAAGAGTAACGGCCATACATGCCTTTGGTACGCCATTTTAGGCCTGGCTCCTGGCTCTCCTCGAATGCGGCTTGTTTCTAGGCTGTATCTACTGCTGTTTGAAGAGCTTCTCCATTTGTATCCCATAAATTAATCAATTTTCCAAAAGATAAACTAATTTTTAAGAGCCCAATTTTAATGTAATATTTTCTACAATTTTTTAAACGCAAAAAGGTAAATTTTCTCCTCATTTTTCAACCAAAATTCCCTCCAAAATCCTTCCAAAGAGTATCTCAAGGTCTCCACTCGACACACGGCTCATAGTTACTTGTTATTTTTGGGTAAATTGATACGGCGCCTTGGTGAGTGAACCGAAAGTAAAGTATCTGGGCAAATACTTTACCCTCCACCCCCTCCCAGCCCTTTCCGCCCCCTCATGTGTACATACGTGCCGAAGGAGGGGGGGGGGGGAAAATCCGCCCGCTATGATGATGATTGTTATTTTTACGATTTGCATTTGGAGTTTGTCAAAAAGGGAGCTTCGAATCCGTGTTACAAGTCTGTAGTTTTCTTGCGAGTCCCTCCTTGTCGTGGGCTCCATCATTACTTTTATCTTTACAGTTATGTTTATATCGTTTATGACTCCATATTGTAACGCCTAAAGGGGGGAGGCAGGAAATGGGATATTGACTCAAAAGCTGGGGATGGTGTATCCGTATCCCCCCACCCCATAAATGTGACCAATTATCTGGCAGATAATTTCCAATTTGTTACCATTCTGTGGATAATTTGTTATGCTCCTGATTAGTTTTGGACACACACAAAATCTCGATTAAATGTTGGTCATTGTCGCCGGACGGCCGCCGCGCCGGGCACAAAATGTCAAATCGAATTATAGTATATAGATTGTCAACAATGGACGTTTAAGCAGGCCCCCCCTCCCCCAAAATGCAAAAAGGGTCTCTCTCCATCTCCCTCTATCTCTTGGGGGAGGAGGGGAGTGGCTGGGGGGCTGCTATGCAGGCAAATTAGTTAAAAACCAATTAAAATCGCTCATCCGCCGTGTTTGACGGCATGCGGGGGGCGTACCATCGTACATTGGATAATTCGTATGTACTCGTATCTGTATTTATATCTTTCTCATGCACATATGTATATGTATATGTTTAGAGCGGAATATTCTAAAAATCCAAATTAGAATGTCAATAAAATGGCTCGTTTTTTGTTTTTGTTTTAATGAAATAATTAATTAGATTTTGCACATCAACAATCTAACACGCATTTGCTGGCCGAACGCAAAACCAACATACAGCATATACAGATACATATCTATCTACATAGTATTTATGTTCGCACCTACATATGTACATATATATGTATATATGTACTTCTGTGTGTACATATGTCTAGCTATTTGTAGGCCTTCTGGCTGGAGATGTGCGTGAATCGTGAATCGTGAGTGCGGAGCGTGACTGTGGTTTCTGGTGGGAAGAAAAGTCCTTCGAAGGTGTGGAAAATAAAGCATAAGTGTGGCTTAAAAAGGGGTTAGGGATCATATTATACAATCTAGGATACCATTGAAGATAGAGAAGCGAAATCTCATCTATCGAGAATCATCTTTTTTGCCACTTTCTTTGATTTTTGCATGGGAAATATTAAATTTAAATTTAAATCACCGGACTCCACTTTCTTTGATTTTTGCATGGGAAATACATACTCGGATATATTAAATTTAAATTTAATATTTATTTTATTTAAATTTAATATTTATCTAATTTACATTTAAATAATATTTATTTAATATTAAATGTAATATTTATTTAATTTAATTGAATATTTATTTAATTAAAATTCAAATGATTTAAGTTCCTTTTTTTCATATATTTATTCCTGTTTTAGTTTAGCATTTTCTTTATACTCTTTGGACATGGAATAAAGAGTCAAGAAGTTGGTGGCTTCTATGGAAATTTTCGGTTTCATTGGTTTCATGGGAATTCTGGTAAAATCTTTCCCTTTCTTCCAGTGTTTCATGGCCAAAACATAGCGAAATATACGCCTTAATTGATGATATGTTTCTGTATATTTCTCTATCTTCCTATAGTCTTAAAAATCCACACTTTCTCTAAATAAAAAACTTCGATAAACCAGCCTAAGTGCGAGCCTGGCAGCCGCCTCTACCTAACCTATCCCATCGATAATCACGCACCCATCCCTAGCACTCCACACACTCACATCCCTATATACACTCTCCTACAAACCATACATATCGCTGTACAGCCATCATAGTTGAATTTAGTTGTTGGACACCATTTTGTTTAGGCTATGCCTGGGCCCCCCAGCCCCCCTCTACCACATCACCACACTTCCACCTAGTGGCTCTTTTTCAGAATTTGCATACGTTTCCATCCAGCCATCCAGACATTTTCCATTTTACTTATTATTGAACCGAAATCGTTCGAAATCTATTCCATGCCGTTTTTGTGTGTGTGTTTTTGGGGTCTCGCAGCGCGATTTGTTCGATTTTCAATTATTTAAATGGTTTTATTTTTGTTCGACACACACACACACACACACGTATTCTCATTTGCATTTTCGCCCAAAAACAGGTCCCACCGAGCCACCACGAAATTCTTTTTCACCCCACCTCTAGGCCCAGGCCCAGCCCCCCCCCCCCCATAGATGGACACGCATCAAAGTGCCACTCAATGGCAGAAAAACTAAAAAACTGAGACGGAGATGGAACGACTTTTCCTAATTGCCTTCGAGAATTTAAATTGAGACATGAAATTGAATAATTCAAAATAATTAGCAGCCAGGCAAGAGCACCAAGACACAGTCCTCGAGGTCCCCCCAAGTCACAGTCCCCAGTCCCCGTCACAGTCGCAGTCACAGTCGCAGTCTGGTCGCTGTAATTGCATTAATGATTTTGACAAATGACCGTCGCCAAAGTCGCCTTTGACTTGGATGATGCCTCTCTCGGTGTCTCTCTGACGCGAGAATTACATTATGTTTTGGGGGAAAAATCAATCAAGGTGGAGAAAGAGAGCGGGCGGGTATCGTTGTCACACTCGGCCTGGCTTAGGCCCCAGCCACGATCCACTAGCAGCAGCCGCTAATTAAACTAATTGAGTAATTTCAGAAATTCAGAAATTAAATGAGCAAATAAAAAATACCAATCGAGTGGGGAAACAGGTATAATCCGACGAAAAGTATACTCAATACTCACAGGAAAGAGGGGCATGGGCCTTGGCCAGCCCAATATACCCTGCCAAGAGGGTAACCAAAGCAAAAGATACGAGCATTTGAAGCGCAATAATCGCAATCGAAACTTAAACCTGAAATCTAGATGGGCGGATCGTCATTCGTGAGATGCGTGGAGGCTATTACTCAGGGAGGCAGATCTGATCTGGTGGGGCACGGCTAGTGCAATGCGTTTTTATTGGCACCCACTAGCCGGCTGGCGGGGATGGGGAGCAACCTGTCCTAATTAATTTCCAACTTAGACGAAATGGCTCTCTTAATGGGGCGAGTCCGCTGATAGCCATCTCAATGGGCCGCAATTAGCCCGGAGCTGGAGCTGGAGCTAGTTTCGCATGGCCAAGAAATGTGTTGCCAAATTTATGCAAATGCCGTCACTCACGAGAGTTTTTCAACTTTCTTTTGGTGCGGCACACACCGAAAGATACAACTAGTAGATGGCATGAGATGGATGTCAATGAACTGTCGTATACAATAAAAATGGTTAATATTGAAGAAAAAGAAAGAAACAAAACTAAAGCGTAGAAGAAGAAATTAAAGATACAAAGATACAGATACACAGAGAATCGATCTGGCATTGGCTGGGGGGGAAGCTGGACAAAGCTGGACAAAAACAAACTAAATGGTATTTGAAATTTACATAAACTGGCCATAAATTAAATTAGCCAGCGACGGCTAAAGTATCTAACAGATACAAGATGCAGGCCAACAGCAACACCAACTCCAGCCACAGCTCATCATTATTTTGGAATACAATTAACACAAAGAGAAAGCAACTACAAGAATGTGTCCGCATCTGAGAGATACAGATACACATACTGGCATTAAATTTCCCTCAGGTATGCCCCGAAAAACTTTCGGTATTGAATAGCAATAAAAAAGCACACACGCGAGAAGCGGGAGAGATCTGTGGAGCCACAGATACATATGTATCTACGGTATGTATCTGCAGCTGTAAGTGTGTGCCTCATAACATTTAATTCATTGTTCCCCTAGATTTTTATGTACTTATTATGTATTCCATTTTGTAGTTTTCGTTTTTCGAGAGAGATCCGATACGATACGATCCGATCTCACGCTGTAAAGTGCTCTCTTGGCCATGGCTCAAAGGGGGAAAACAACGCGTATTGGCCAAGTTGTGCGTGGCGCGTTGGTTGTCATTAAATTTGCGTTTGTTTCATTGGTTAACTTGTTTCCTTTTCCTCTCTCTCTCGCTCTCCGCTCCGCTCCTCTTTGTTTTCTATTTCTATTTGCGCTGTGCAGCTCTCTCGCTCTCGCTCTAGCAATGTATCTGCCTGCCTCTCCCTCTCCCTCTCTCTGTTTGTCTCTTTTTCTGCCTGTTCGCTTTCAATGTTTTATTTAATGATCGTGTTTACATAGTTAGCCCATCTCCTGCGCCCACGGAACTCCATTGAAATTAAACCTGATACAGATACAGATACAAATTCAGATACAGCTACAGCTACAGATACATATGTGGGTAAATCAATTATACTCGCAGATACACAAGCGGATACTGCGCCACAGATTTTACGATTATAATCCCAGAGAAACTATCTCTCAGCGAAGTAGACGGGGGACTTGGGGATCTGAGAGATGGCTGTCTCAATAGAATTGAAAGCAATCATTGCAAGGGGTCTGTGGGTAGATTAAGCGAATAACTTGTCTAATGGAATTAACATTTATTAGCAAACATTATGGAAAATATATTTAATACTCGATTTAAAAAGAAAAAACAAGATAAATTTGTATTTTGGAATAAAAAATGATCACAGTAAAGATACCATTATGTCAGGTACTATTATATAATTATCGATTAAGTCGGTGCATTAAAAACTACTAAAATTTAAGATTTTCTTTGCAAAAAAAATTTACGGTTCAAATTTGTATTTTGCACTATATTTTCTTCCCATTTAAATATTAAATATTTTTTAATATTTTTAATTTTAATTTTACTTTATTTTAATTTATTTTTTTAATTCAAAGGTATTAGGATTGTATTTTATTTATTTAATTTAATTTTATTTATGTAATATTCTTCAAAAAGTAGAACCACGAAATTCTTATATTCTTATAAACTAACTCTAAGACCCCATAAATGCTCTTAATTTATGAAGATACAAGATACTTTTTTGCACAAAGCCAGATACAGTTCAAACTTTCAAAGTTTCTAATGATTTTTAGTAGATTACAGACCCCATAAGGAATAAGGAATGGCAATACCTGAGGAATGTTAGGATATCTCCAAGATATTCAACGATGATCGTTCTGGGAAAAAAGGTTCTTGGTAATGCCTTCCAAACTTCAATTGTGGAAACCTTGATAGAAGATATTTTCCTTCTCAGTCCTTAAAACCCATCCCAAGAACCCCAAGATCTGCTCAGATACTACTATATTTACACATCCTCAAGCTGTGGAACGGTAGGTTCCTTTTTGGAGGCCATCCAGCTGCTGGATCGATATGCGACCATTGGCGACTGCTGCGGTGGACAGGTTAATTATAACATTAACCGACTGACAACTGGTCAAACGCTGATGCCATGGGAGCTGGCAGCAAGCAATCGAAGTATCTACAGAAAGAACACCCCCACACACACACACACACTCTTGAAGCGTCGCTGGTGATTTGTGAAGCGGAAGGTGTTTGTTGCCATCCGCATCCAAATATACTTTTCCCACACTACCCCGAGAGCGTGTGAGCGTGCGAGAGAGCCACAGAGAGGTGTCCGTACAGTCCGCGCCAGTTTGTATAGCTCCCCCGCCTGGCTCTGGCTCTGGCTCTGGGTCGCGGTGCGGTGCGGCACGGTACTCGTCGTTCGGGGCACAATCAATTCCATATGACATTATTAGGTGGCTCGTTGGATGTTGTTGTTGTTGTTGTTGTTGCTATTATGTCATAATTTTAGGAAAAAAAAGTGAAGCGCTCAACCAAAATAAATTAAAAATTGCTTTCATGCTTGAATTGTTTGGGGATGTTGGGGCTTCGATGTGTGGGGGGGGGTACTCCGATACGCTGCCGGCGAATCTTGGCCATGTGAAGCGGACTTCATTACCCGGCAATATCCAAATATAAAGCCACAGACCCGTTGTCGTTTGGATCGATCCCTCACTTTGTATCGTACGTATCTCATGGATACACACACAGACAGCCACCCGGCTCCCAAGTGTTTATGGTCGATTGGAAGTTTATAATGGATAATATGCTGCTGCCTCTGGCCCTGTCCCTGCCCCTCCCTCTTCTCTCACAAATTCAAATTCAAATTTAGAACGCGGAATGAATGAAGTGCGCAATATTCAATTAAAGTCATTATTACGAGTAATTTCCCTTCGCTGGCGATCCCAAGCAATTGCCATTGATTGTACGATAGAATCGATTGGATCCGGGGCAGATCGGTGGATCGATGGATCGCTGGATCGGTAGGTAATCCCACACAGCCCCCCACACACTAATTGATATTCGAGTGCGAGGGGCAGCTGCTGCATTCGCATCTCATGGATGGATCCACCGAGCGAGAGAGATAGATCTTCGGACACCGGAAAAATTCATCAATTTTCAATTTGTATGTATTAAGGCGAACGTCCCCCGTCCCCCGCCCCCCCGCTACACCGCCCACTACTCGCAGATCTGCCCCATGGTCTAAGCATAATGAGGCATTATGCAAAAAAGTCCCCGTACTCGTAGGTTTGTTTTTTTTTTTTGTTGGTCGCTAATGAAGAGGCCACATACGGGACGTCTTTATTAAAAGTAATTAAGTCATTGTAATTGTCATTTGACGAATGATCTGAGGGGTGGTGGTGGGGGCGGGTAGGCTGGGCGTAGGGTGAGTGGGGTGGGAAATTAAGGCCTCAGGTCGGGTCTGGCGGATCCAAAGCCAAGGAATTTCACGGTTCTATATTAGAGGGGATGTATTTTTGTTTCCAAGAACTTAAGGGAAGGACTAAGAGCAGGTTTAGGGAGCCATTCAGGGACATTCTCTGATTATCTAAAGGTATTTTCTAACTAAAATCAAAGGATGAACCTTCACTCCGAAAAAAATATATGATTTAGCCTCCTCTATCGATGCAGATAATCGTAATTCTTCGCAATTCCTCATATGGAGCTCATGAGGCTAATGGGGATCCCCCATATAAGACCTAAATTCGAAAGATTTTATTTCAAGTTCCGAATAGACTCTCTCCAAGTAAATATAAACCCGATGAGAGGAGAGATACCCCCAAATGGAGTTATTCCCAAAGTTCTTCAAAGTACCCAGAAATCTCCGCACAATGGAACTCTTTTATGGAGAGCTTTTCATACGAAATAGAACCAGCCACCAGTAAGGAGACCTCATGCTACGATTTCCATCTCCTACCCTGCCCCTGCCCCATCTTCCATCTCCCTCTTTGCCCCCCCTTCTCGGCGTCATTGAAGTAAGTAATAATTGTATCTAAATTTGTACGCAGAACATTTGAATCTTAATAAAATTTATAGTTATGACGAAAATATCTGCCCCGTCTGCTCGGCCTCCCTCTCTCGCTCTCTCTCTTTCTGTGTGGCTGTGGCAGCTTTAAAAGCATTTTTAACCAGAGACCCAACCCAACAGAAATTGAACTCAAGTGCAGACAATTGAAGCTCCTCAGAGGAGAACATTTTTGGACTGTGCGCCAGAGGCATAGCCTTTGAAGCTTGTACGTGTGTGTGTGTGTGCCTCAGTGTGTATGTGTGTGTATCGAAATATTTTTGATTTTGATTTCAATTCTCTCTATTTCATTTTTTGCACAAGCGGTTATTAACCAATGCAAAAAAAAGAGGTCTGTAGCCGCTAGTCAACGGAATTGGTCGAGTACTCGCGCGATTTGGTTAATTGATTTCATCATTTGTCGGGGCATATACCCCTTACCCCTTACCACCCTCGAAGATCTATCCCAGGCTAGTCCACCCCATGTGAGTGCCTCCTGAGGGGTCTCTTTCCTGTTTTGGATGGCCTTAGAGAGGGTATTATCGAAGAAAAGACATTTTTTTGGTACACGATTTTTTCAGGGCGGATTTTGGATCTTTCAAACTTTGCTAAAATGCAATTATATTACTTTAACCACACTTTTGGCTACAAATAGGATCCTTAACCTACATGAAAATTCCATTAAAATATAGCTTTTTTAAGAGACTTCTTTTATTTCTAAGCGAAAACCCATCCTTTATCAGTTTAATTCAAAAATAATGTAGTATTTATTCCGTATTTATTCGGTATTTATTCCGTATTTATACCCTATTTTTTAAGTATTTATTCCTTATTTATTCCCTATTTATTTAGCATTCCATTAAGCAAGAGTATCTGGGACTTCGTTAACCAAAACCATGGTTTTTTCTCTCCAATTCGAATTTATTCTTTATTGTTTCCAACTGGACGTAAATCTGTCTCCAAGCCCGAGACAGGGGACCATCACAATTACGCCAAATTAAAAGTTATATTGCGTCGCTCTTTGATTCTATTAAGAATATTAACCGGGGGGGCACTCGGGCACTCGGGCACTCGGGGGAAGGGAATGCCAACTCGTTCAGATATTTAACAATATTAAGAAGCATTTCAATTGCGCCGCATTCAATTAGCGAATTGATTTGCCAGTCGTGGAGCCCCCCCTGGAGATAAACTCTCCCTATTTCTATTCGTAAATATCTACCCCGTCTATATGGTAGGCATATATTTGAATGGTACTTACTGTACTTCTTTCTTCGAAGCAGGTTTTCTTGTTTTTTATCTACTGCAGGAGTTCTTCCTTCGGCTCCAGCTGCAATTTCAATTGATTCTGTTTCTGGTATTTCTGCTGCAGCTTCAGTCTGTAACAAAAGATACAAAAAAAATATAAGAAAAAACCCAGTTGACCATTAGAACAAGTTTGTATGGAATCCCTTCGATGAGGCGACCGGCGATAAAAGTGTCAATTGCAATCAGAATTTATTGCCACCTTGCGATGCGTTTCGATGCGTTACTCAATTCGAAATAGATACATTCCATCCCCCAATGCATTAGAGCCATCCCACACCTCGGACCTCAGTCCCTGTGCTACCTGTTCTACCTGTTCCCGCAGGGACCCTGGTCTAATTGCACCCACTTAGCACTGGGCTCTGTTGATTTTCGTTGCTGGCAGGCTGTAGGATTTCCCTTTGATCCCGCATATAAATTTTGCTAGATGACAAGGCGGCCTTTTCTTTATCCCCGAATGCTGGTAGATACCAAAAACAGATCTTAAGTCTGGGGGAGAGGAGAACAGCGATCATTCGTGCAACGATTGGTGGTGGATCTAATGGAAATACTAGCAGAATATTTCCAGTACTTTAAAGGAGGATAAAGGTTGAAGGAACTGTTGGAAGAGATGAGGATTTCTTTGACATGGAAACTTCTAATTATTTTACTCATATCGGCGTGAGCAAGCGAAGCTACAGAGCCGAGGGTTGGCGCACGAGCAGGCGAAGCTAGTGAGCCGAGGGTTGGCGTACGAGCAGGCGAAGCCGAGGGTTGACGCACGAGCAGGCGAAGCTTGTGAGCCAAGGGTTGGCGTACGAGCAGGCGAAGCTTGTGAGCCGAGGGTTGGCGCACGAGGAGGCGAAGCTAGTGAGCCCAAGGTTGGCGTACGAGCTTGCAAAGCTAGTAAGCCGAGGGTTGGCGCACCATTATGCAGGGCTCTTCTGTATGGATTTATCTCTCAGATTCTACCCCGCATTTCGGCCTCTTCCCAAGTAAAACAATAACCAAACTAATTACTGATACGCGTGGAAATTTTGGGGCCGTTGGAAAAAAAAGGGTTACCCTCTAAGAAGGTGGCTGGAAAATTATGCGCTGCAATTTTTATTGCCTCATTGTTTGGGGCATGTTCGTGGCGCTGGGTTCTTTGCATTGTTTCAGGGCTCTGTCTGGACATTTTTGGGTTAATGTTAATTACCCGAACTGCTTTCGCAACCGAAAACTGAGGAAAACCCAAAGCAATTAAAATTTTTATGACGCACTGAGTTATTACTTCAAATCCACAAACTTGAGTAATGACCACGCCCCCCTCCGCAGCAGCAAAGGACGTGAGAAAGTCTACCAAAAAAAAAACCAAAAAAAAATTAAAAGAAAAGGGAAAATGAACGCCCACAAAACAGAACAGAAACAGAATAAAAAGCAGCAAGATTTCAAGACCAAGAACAAGGAGAGATATTAAAAAGATTTATTGCTTTATGATTTCCAGAGGGGTCACGAGCAGAGACCAGAGACCGGAGGCCGGACTGGGCTAGAAGTGCAACTGCCGTCTGCTACCTGGTGCGGCAAGAGGTCAAAGGTTAGCTACAAATCGAATTGGTTTGCTCTGGTCTGCGGATCGATCGCCCGGGGGATCGGGGGATCGGGTGTTCATCCGCCTCAGATTCAGATACCATTTGACATCGCCTGCACTTTCACTTTGAACTCAAGTGAAAAGTCTGTAATTAAACTCCAACTATCAAAATGCAATAAATTATACAAATGTTTACAATACAACGACTCCACGGCGACTTGCGCGCAGGTCTCTCGCGGCATTTCATTCGTTGATAATTTACATAAAACGATTTTCGGTTAGAAAATCCCCCCCAAAAAAAAAAGCCATTCAAGCTGTGGCTGTTGCAAGTGAAAAGATTTACGAAATCAGATATGTGAAAGTTTATTAATTAGCCAGCAAATGCCATGCCACAGCGCTGGGAGACTCTCGGGAGACTGGAGATGGCATTGATGATGGGGCTCTGAGGGAGGCGGGGAGGTCTCTCTAGTTGAAGCAGAGATTCTCACAATAAAGATGTGATTGAGGGAATGAGTAGAATGACAGATTGAAGCATAATTTGCCTGTCAGAGACTCAAAGATCTTGCTGATCTTTTGAATGTATTATAAAATGGTTTTGATTTACTATAAAATATGTACCTTTGACTTTCGTTGGTAAATTTTAATGATTGGTAGCTAATTTTGTTGAGAATTATTGCCACTAAAGACCTGACATACAAAAGAGTTGAGGAAACATTAACAAAGGTAGAAACCTTTAAATTTGGGTCACCATATCATCAAGTATATCCACTCGATCGAATCGAATCAAAAATTCTATAAAAGCTCGATCTATTATCTTTGCAAATCATTAACTTTGAAGGATATCCGCACTGCAGATACCGTGTACAAATTAGGACAGTGCGCAGAGACACAAAATCGCGGCTGTTGAATCTTCCAGTGCAAATTTGTAGCTTTTCCAATCACTTTTCTCCGCCCAAATACAATCGTAACCCTAGCCGATCCTCCTCTGAGCATTCCTCCAAGTAACGCACAATCTTCTGCCCCATCAACCCTTAAATAAACCCCATTCCCCCAGGCTCTGACGTCATTCCGCTCTAAACCAAAACGTAGCCGCGCTGGTAATTACTTCTTCTAAAATACGAGGATGTATAGCCTTCGTTTACGTACACCTAACAAGCAGCAAAACACTGAAGTTGTTTCCTTTCGAGGCGTTCGGCGAGTGTGTGTTTGTGTGTGTGTGGGAGGCGACAGGACACAAAGGATTGCATGATTAGGACGCATATCAATTACAGCTACAAGACTCTCACCCTCTCTCACCCCCTTGGGCGCCCTCCCTCCCACTGTACGAGTCCCTAAGCCAAATGCGATTAACATAAAAGGTCAGCAGGGGCTACATGGCAAGCACAGCAAAGAACTGCCCAAACAACGGCCCAAACAACCATAGAAAGTGGTTACACAAAAAATACAAACTGTAGTAATAGGCGTAATAAGAATAATTGGTGATATGGGGGCCCTGGTCTGGGTCTGGTTCTGGGTCTGGATCCTGGTGCGTGTTGAGGGGTCGCTGGAAAGCGTGGACTTGTGACCATTTCATAAATACAGTTATAAACAAATTACGACTACAACAAAATACAACAACGAATGGATGTATTTTTTATTGCTCACATTTACACATGCTGTAGCAACGCCCAAGCCCCCCCCGAAAAAAACATGGAAAAGAATTATGAATTTCTAATGAAATTAACCTCCTGCCAGGATCTGGCCTCGAGCAGGGGGCGAGTGAGAGTGTTTATTTGCTGACGGGCCCACAACTATCCACAAAACCCATACAATGCCATTCTACAGGACAGCTGGAGACCCGAACTCCTCCCGTTTTTGATACTCCGCCTCCCCCGTCGCTGCTGCGGCTGCCAATGACCCCGTCTTTCCGTTCGCACATTGTAATTTTCGGTAATAAAAACGTTTTTTACTTCATAATTTTCGTGTGTGGGCTGGCACTGCCAAGGATAATTGCAGGAAGGACTTGCAAGGAATCGTAGAGCTAGGTAGCGACTGGGGTTGGAGAGAGAACTTAAAACAATGTGGGTTGTGCCTCAAAAAAGTTAAATAAATTCCCTTTAGATATAGGTAAAATGAAAGTAAGTCTTTCCTTGTCAAATGCTGAGATCTTTCAATATACTTTGAAGGCTAATCGTTTGTCCAGGCTTTCTACACTAAAAGCCCTCCAGTAAGGCCTTCTATCTCCTCTTTTCTGTACAAAGAACAGCTCAAACCTTGGGCTCCTCATGGCTTAAATGCAATTGCTGTATATAAAAGCTTCCACATATCCAAACGATTTATTTCTGCGCCTCGTGAATCACCTTCCAATCGAAAAACAGCAACAAGAGAGGCCTGGGAGAGGCCTGGGAGAGGCTTGGGGGGCTTCGGCGGCATTGGGGGCCCCGCCAACTGTCCAGTTAAGCTTAAGTGGGTATTAATTTCTCCCCAATGACGGGGCGGCGTCCTTGCCTCCGCACCTCCACACCTCATCGGCAAACTCCACGCTTCGGAAAGCCAAGAACAAGCTGCGATTGCATTACCACAACATTTTGAGCCACTAAGAACGCGGGGGGGGGCATGAGGGGCTTGAGGGGCAGCCGTAAGCAGTTAGTCACAAATACAATCGCGTAATTAATTAAGCGCGTCAGCTGGACACTGACCGCTGGTCGGTCGGAAGGGACCCTGGAAAGGATAAGCACAGTGGAACAAATTGGTGAATGACGCGATGGTAGGGGAGGGATACAAGGACAGTGGGACATAGAAACGCCATAGAGGGGTTTTTCTTTGAAAGATGTTCCATTAAGGACCACAGATCCCTCAATTAGGGATACATTTTGCTGGCGGAGTCCCTCTCCTAACTTGTTGCTCGGGAAGTGCCCATGAGGCCCATTGTCCGCTTAGGACCCCCTGCGGGGCACGGGTGCTTAAACCGCGACACACGCATCGGGAAAGGGGTGGGCTGGCGGGTGTGGCGGTGGGGGTGCACCAACAAACACACCTCAAATCGCGTTTTGTCCTTTATCAGGTAATTCACTTTTTAACTTGCTCTTCGCATTTTATTTTGTAATACCACTTGGGGGCTGTCCATTCGTTCTCCGTTTTTTTTTTGTAATTGTTTGCCATTAATTACGGGGGCAAAGAAGGAGACGAAGCAGAAGACGGAGCAGCACAGCAAAGTCGAAGTCGCGCAAATATTTCCGCTTGTACGATGCCCAGCGCCAAGCCCCAAGCCCCAAGCCCCAACCCCCCGTAATCTGCGGGCAGTTGTTAATTTTATTTATAAGTCCGAATGACACACCTTCCTGCCAACTCGATTTACGATCTGTGCATTAACGGTTAATGGCAGGCACTGTCGTTGTCTCTCCCTGTCTCTCTCCCTCCCTCTCTTCTTGTGTGTCTGCTATTGGAACAATTGGCATTTCGCTATTTAATTGCACTCCGAAGCGAGCCAGGACGAGCCTTTCAAATAGAACTTGCCCAAATATGATTTCCGTTTCCGGTTATTGCGCGGCTACCACCCTCCCCCCACCCCTCAGACACTCATCCTCTTCGTCGTCAGATCGAACACGTTCGAGCCAACACGAAGTGCAGTCCAGCCGCAATCGGCTCCAACTCGAACCGCAAAGTGTGTGCGAAGTTGCGGAAGATAGGCGCGGGGGGAGGGAGGCCGACGAGAGAGCGGGCTTTCATATTCATATTCATTCATGTGGTTGCACGCTCGCTCTCTCGCTCTCCCGAAAGCCGGCAAAACGGCAAGAAAAACAATAACAAACCTCAGCTGAGAAAATCTCAGCAAAAAAAGCTTAAGAGTGGAAAAAAAGAGAAAGAGAGACCGAACGGAAGAGAGCCAAATGCAGTCACACACACACACACACACGGCACTCATATAAATGTAATCGGAGGCCAGTCCGAGTGGCGACTTCTTTGTGATGTCTTTTATTTATTGCAATCTCTGGGCGGGAGGGAGGTGTGGGTGGGGGGTGGGTTGAGGATAAGCTGTAACCGTTATGCCATCATCTTATGCAGCTCTTTCTGGGTGTCGGTGTGTGTGTGTGTGTGTCTGTGTGTGTGTGTGTGCTGCGTGTTTGTGCATGTGCAATCTTAAGAATGTACGAGTATTTTTCGTTCTTTGGCGCTTGGCTCGCGGCCAAATCGAGAAATCAAATCAATAATTTTGCCAAGGGAGCAGGAGAAAAGGTTGGGAGGCAGAAGAAGCAGCCGTAAAAGGAGAAAGAAAGAAAGAAGTGGAGTGGAGAAGAAAGGGTGCAGATAGTGGACCCACGGAAATGCAATTGAAAGAAAATCTGCGACTCACCTTGAATATAGGACTGCCCTCTAAAGCCCCCCACCACTGGAGCACACCATCATCATAATCTTCCACTCAATGTGGGGGGGTTTCCCCGTCTTTTGTCCTGTCTGCCAATCCACAACAATCCACGCTACAACCGCCAGAGCCACGAGAACAACGCGAATGGCGGAATCAAAAGGAAATCCACAAGCATAAAAATCAAATAAACGAAGTGGAGAGCAGAGCGGAAGAGAGGAAAAACGCTGTGCGAGAACGAAATTGACGACCATGAAAAGGGAAAAACGTGGCAGCCCAAGAGTTGGAAGGAGACGCTGGGTGGAGGGCGACGAAGCGGTTGTAAACGCACACGCCGAGAGCGGGACGGTGGAAGGGGGACGCCGACGGGGAAATCCGCGATGACACGTGCTTTTTTGCAGCTGTTTTTGTGGAAAACTCGCAACTGCGCGAAAAAAAGGACAAAAACAAAAAGCGAAAAACGAACGCAGTGCAAAATACAAGAGAAAAAGCTAGCGCGAGGCATCGAAGCATTGGATACCCTACCCCAGGATAATCTGCACTGCCAGGAGGTTTTTTTCGTAATCCAAATTATATCTTGTATTCCTCCCAGAGAAGGAAATACTACCTTCTATAGACACTCATTCGATATATAATCGCAATACCCTCTCCCTAGAAGGGTATCGACTCGACGACAGCCAGCCCCAAAGGCTCCCTCTGTCCCTCTGACGGACAGCAAGACAAGAGCAATGCAAAAACGAGAGCCTAAGAGAGAGCCAAATATCAAACGGCAAGAGCGAGCCAGAGTCTGGGGGGAAGCAGACAAGCAGCCTGCAGGTGGCAGCAGCTCCGATGTTGCACGTTGTTTATGCCACTAGAGGTGAGTGGGCAAGAGGGGCGGGGAACAGGGGAGGACAGATACTACTCTCCTCAGACAGGCAGCCACCGCAGAGCGCAGCTGACGCGGGCACCCAGACGTCGACGTCTTTTTGGCGCGTGACGTCGAATCGGAATGACCGGGGAGGAGCCGTGCGGCAGCGGGAACGAGGGAACTGGCAGATGGCAAATTGCATTATTATGCGAGTGTCTGCAATCTGTACAACCCACACACACGCACACAGCGCGACAGAGAGAGACAGAGCGAGAGCGAACGAGCGAGCGACTAAAACAGAAAGAAGAACAAAACTAAAAGTGCAACAAAATACGCAAAAACAACAAACAACAAGAGCCACGAACCGAAGGCTTCGGTAGCGGGAGATTTGATACCCTGCCCTCGCTGGGGCCCTTGATTCGACGGCAGATTCGTTCGCTTCCACGCTCCAGAGCAGCTCACAATCGACACACTCGCCTCCGCCAGAGTATCACAATATTTGGACGCCTCGGCATCGGGACCATTCGTTTGCCGTCGGTCGATGGGCGATTAGAAAATCTGCAGAGGCTTGCCCATGGGTGGACGCAGGGGGGCTCAATCGGGGGGCTCTGCATTCAGTTTTGTTCAAAAATTAATAGAATTTCATAAGCTTTTTCGGCTGCATCTCTGTTGGGTCGCTCCCGCTCTGTCAACCCCCCTCCCCCGCCGTTCATGTGCAGTCTCTGCCAGTGGCGGGCCGGCCTGCACTGCTCTCTTTTGTTCGCTCGCTCTCTCTCTGTCTGTGGCCCTCTCTTTCCGCCGCTTGCAGGTCGGTCTATTTGCTGGCTCGCTCTTTCAAATGTTAATTTGAATTTTTATTAGGTTTTAGGCATGCATTGTTGTTGCTGCTCTGCTCTGCCGCTCTGCTCTGCCGCCGCTCTGCTCTGCTACTTCTGCTGTTGTCATGCATTTTATTTTCACTTAAAATTGCAATTGTTTGTTAGGCAATGGGAGGGGGGGAGGGGAGAGGGGTTTGCTGTCATCGTTGAAAGTGCGACTGCGTTAGAAAATTGCATTTGATAATACTAAACACACACTCGCACACACATGGCAGCCCACATAGAAATCAGCTTTTTTTTTTAGGTCGTGGGTTGGGCAACGGCAGCGCCGCAACAGAGCCAGCAGCAGCGACAGCGGCAGCGGCAGAAGAAACCAAAATATCTGCAATGGTAACGGCAAATGTTTACGTTGGGCGGCTTACGTCTTACGGCTTACGGTGAGGGATGATCCTTCAAGGCAACACTGGGCTCGCATTCCGATTAGTAATCGAGCTTAAGCGATTAATCGAACTGTGGAATTTTGCGCCTTCTAGCATATAAAAAGGTGGAGACCTACAAGGATCTGGGATTAGGGGATTTATAATGAGTTACTTATCAGTTATCGAAAACATGTTATCGAAGAATCCATAAATATGAAGAGAAGGAGCTACGATAAACACGGACTACACTTGGAGAAATACACATTTTATTTCTATTTTTCTTGTGCAAATATTACAATAATTTCGACAAGGAATGCCCACCTCTGTGGCCCTTTCACAACTATCTTTTTTCTTCCATTTACCCATCGCAAATATTATGCTGGGAATATTCCAACGAATCGATGGAGAGTCACTGCACTGAGCCTCAAACTGGTAATCCTTGGCTCCTTTAACAATATTTTTTTTTGAAGGATTTTCCTCTTTCTCGGCAGGTAACACGGATAAAGTGCCACATCATTCGACCCCACCCCACCTCCCCTGTAAGTGCATTTTTTGTGCACTTTTTGGTAGAATTTGTGGCAAGTCATGGAGCAATCGCGACTTGTCCAAGGCGCCGCCGGTGAGTGAAATTGCTTGGCACAAAGGAAACAATTGAACCGGTCGGACGGTCCCTTCTTTCTCTGTACGAGTATCCTTCGAGAACGGAACTTCAATTACACATTTGCTCACATGCGAGGCAAACAGAACAGAGAGGAGAACAAAAAAATGAAGAGTCACTGGCCTGTCAGTCAGCACGGGGAATCACGTTCACCGACGGCACATTTCTGGCAGTCCGACCCGACCCGACCCGACCCCCTTTCGGCCATATCTGGCCATATCTTTGGGCCACTTTGAATGTTGCTCTTTGGCCGTTGCGTTGTTGTTCTTCAAATTTGATTGGAATTACGAGTATTGTGGTCGGCGAGTCCTTGGCCACATCCTCCACGGATTGCGGCTAATGGCAGCCCTTTTTCGCAGGCAATAAAAACATTTTCTTTCTCTCCTTTCCTTTTTTTTTTGTGGGTAAAATAATGAATAATATGAAGAAAAATACTTGCCCTGTTGTTGCTTTTTTTGCTGCTTGTGGAAACAGAAAACGCATTAAGTGCGCGGTTTTCCATTGTTTATAACATTTGTGCCACCCCGAGACGAGAAGGCAAAGGGATAATTAAGAATGCTTATTTATCTAGAACGCTGCCCCGGCGCCGATTGTCCATCCCTCCATCTGCATGACCGCAGGGGGGCGAAACCCCATGAAAAGGTTCGTAAAAAAGCCAAAAAACTTTTATTTTTTATGATAAATTGTAAGGCTGGGCAGGGCACTAAGGGGGGAGGGTACTAGGGGGGGTGTAGAAGGCGCCAGCCAAAGGACACGAGATGTTGGGACCTGAGAAAATGACGATTGAGACAGAGACAGGGACAGAGACAGGAATGGTACAGGAATATATAGAAGGGAATATGGATCGGGGAAAAATTTACTCATATTAAATTCTTTTCGATTTTGAGATTAGGCAATAACAATTCCAGGTAAACTGCAATAAAGTTTAATGGAATGTAACTCAATTTATTGCTAAACAATGGAAATCGACTCCAATTAATGGCTACATTAAGATTGAACGCAGAAGAATATTGGTTTGAATACAATTTAATTGAATTAAAATAATATAGTAAAGGGTCTTCAAAAATCTACAAAACTGTAGAGTGGAACCGTTTTAGGGACTTGGAGAAGACTTATTCGAAGGCCTTTTCCCCCAGAAGGAGGACCAGAGACCATATACCATCCCGCCACAGTGTAAACCATGAGACATAGTGCAATTTTTGGCAATAAAAAGGGTAATAAAGGGGCTCCAAGTACACTGAAGGCGGTATAAGAAAGTAGTTCAAAAGAAAGCTATTGGAAGGGAATCAAGGAAGCAATATACTGCGAATCCAACATGAAACCTCAAGACGGACTTCAGTATCTCCTACCCCAGCTTCTAGACAGGAATGTTGGGTAGTAGCAGCCCCCTGCCAAAGGTCACCTGTACTCGGACACCTATACCAATCACCTATGGGCTTCAATTATTGAATATTGCTACCTTCTACCTTCTACGAAATATTTTCTCCGCTAATTAGCTTGGCCGAAAGTTGGCGAGTTGAAAATTACCCAAGCCCCGAAAGCAGGGGAATAATTTTTGGAGCTGACGCTGGAGCCCAAGACGAAGCCCAAGACGGAGCCCATGACGATGGCGGTGCCGTTGGGCAG
This sequence comes from Drosophila pseudoobscura, assembly GCF_009870125.1. Lineage (NCBI taxonomy): Eukaryota > Metazoa > Arthropoda > Insecta > Diptera > Drosophilidae > Drosophila > Drosophila pseudoobscura. Next base: position 24,480,448 of record NC_046681.1, on the reverse strand, counting down.
AGAGGCAGCCAGCGCACACGCAAATCACTTGTTTTTATGTAATTAACTGCCTTGGCCCCCTGCCATAGCCCCCTTCGGGTTAACGGAGCCTGGGTCTGTGGGGCCCTAGCCGGGGTAATTAACCAAAAACCGATCGCTGCTTCTTACACCAACAAAAATGCCCAGGTTTTTGGCATAATTTCCAGCAGCACCGACTGTGCGGTGCGGAGCGCACCTTTCGTGGCTTTTCGCTTGGAAATCTATCTATCTATCTGTGTATCTATATGTATCTATGTATCAGGTCGTTCAATGACCGATAAAATTGCCTCAACCGTCGCGACCAACTCGACCGACTCCGACCCAGAGACAGAGCCAGAGCCAGCACTGCCTTTTAGCGGGTTATTGATTATTAATATTTCTTCTACTATCCCCCTCTGTTTCTTGTGTTATTTTTTCTGTGTTTTCTTTTTTTTGGGTAAGTTGTTCCCAAACATTTTTTACCATTTGCTGTAATTACAGCGACGCGTTAATTGTTCGACTCCTCTGCATTCTGTGTGCCTCCCCTACCTCCTGGTTGCCCCATGTGTGTTTCCACTTCTATTTGTGTTTGTTTTCGATGCTGGGGAGTCGACAGCCCAAAGACAACACTCGTCGCGGTGAGGAATCTACACTTACGCGGTGTTCGGTGCTCGGCATTCGGTATCGAAGACCCCCGACCTCCAACTCCGACTCCGACTCCGACTGTGACTCTGTTCATTAGCTGCTATTACCATTATTGCCCATATACTGCCACTGCCACTGCCACTGCGAACCCCCAAAGAAGTTTGGCAATTCCCCAAAATTCAGAGATTTGATAAATGAATCTGTGCCACTGAAGAGGACACCATCAAGGGTCCATCATAATAGTGCCTAATTCTCAAAAGAAACTTCAACGCAATAAAACTAGCCTAACGATCATCGGGAGAGATCGCAAATAAAGATCATGGGCAGGCAAAAAGATTTGTAAAGCAAAAGTAGGTTACTTTTGTGGGTAAAAAAAAATAAAACCTAAAATCAATCGCAGAAATAAAACCACTTTTGGGGAATTTTGTATAAAATTATAAGCAATGAAATCGAGGGAAATTCTTAAACAATTACAAACAATTAAATTGTTGGCTTTCGAAGGAAATTAAGGAACAAAAGATATTCCAAATAACTGCTATTTTATTTTGAAACTAGACTCTAAAACGACTTCTCCTGAAAATTGGTGGCACTTTCTTGTTTATTCCTCATTTACCCATAATATTCATTATGAAAGCTTATAATCCCTTAATAATTGATGAGATACCATCCACAACTCTTCTAGTTTCAAGGTGAAGTAATGAAGATATCACATAAAAATAAATCCCAAATTTGTCTTTTATTTTAAGAAGATTTATCATCAAAAGTTTCAAAGTTTCTAATCAATATTTAGGCTTCTATTATAGCTAAATACTTATAGGTACTAAGTACTTCAAGAATGATCTAAGACACCCCTTCAACCGAATTTTTCTTATAGAATAATGAAGGAAAAACTGGTCTACAGCTTGTCTGCTCTTCGCGCCAAGTACATACTCCCACAATCTGGGCGGAGAGCCATGGTAGCACGCTTATGGCCTCCTAAGGGACAGGGTCTCAACCCATGGAGTCTATATAGTCTCTATAGTCTCTATGGTCTATATAGTATAAAATATAGTCTCTTTTAAATGGGATAAACTGCCTAGTCATTGGTACAACTCATGTACATAATTTCTAAGAAATTTTTGGTTGAAAATTACACATGATTCACTGCCTGAATATCTGCTAGCTAATTTTGTAGCACATGTATTGTATTAAACTTACCGCTGGCACTGTATCTGTATCTGTATCTGCTCTAAGCTCGTTTCCTTCTGTGATCTGTACAGCTCTCTTGCGTAGCACTTGATGTTTTGGTCACTTGATGTTTGTGGCAATGGCGGTCGATCGATGACACAATTGTATAATTTGAACACTTTTGAAACACGAGCGTTATTTAGCTGGCAATTTTGTGTTTTGTTTGAACGAGGAAGTTTAACAAATAGGGTTTATTTCTGTTTTACAAAATGATTAGACACGAATTTTATCGCCGATTTAGAATTTAGTTTGATTTCAATGCGCTCCTGCGGGGGGACAAACACTGCACAAGCGGCAAAACTGTAAAGGGAAAACGGCAAGAGGAAGGGCATGAGAAACCAACAACACCAACAAAACCAACTTTGACAATTTCGTCAACAACAACAGCAACCAAAAGTACAACAACAACAACCAAAAGTACAACAACAGGAACTCTGGAGTTTGTGGTAGACCTGACGACTAGGGGATACCCGCTAAAGGGCAGAAAAGGGTCTAAAAGGGAGTCAGAGGGCACTCTTGCAAGGTCTAGGATATCTTTGGTGAAAACTCCTGGAACTATAGGACTATATAGGACTATATATACTCTATGTAGTTGTGGATTGTTGGGGTCTGCCTTTGGAGAAGTTCTGTGGGCTGTGTCTAGCCTTCAAAGTCCCTGTGGCTCTGCCTACCCCTCCCATCTGCCAGTACAGGGTATACCAAATACCAAACTGCAGCTGGGAATCAGCAGCAAAGGCAATGCCAGCAGTAGGTAACTCTTGGGGTTTGGGGTTGCACTTTCCGCCTGTTTTTTGTTTTTTGTTTTGCTTGTAGTTGCTTTTCCGCTATTTTGCCTTTGATTTTGCCTTGCTTTTGTGTCGTGTTCTGATTCTGATTCGGATTCCGATTCAGATTCGGTTTGTGAATCTGCTTCTCTCTCTCTCTCTTTCTCGCTCTGTCGTTTCGTTTCGTTTTTTATTAATAAAATGCACAACTTCCGTTATTAATTTTGCAACGACAACAATTGCCGCTGGCATGTCGCGCGCTCTCTATCTCTCTCCCTCTCTCCCCCTCTCTTTCTTTGTGTTGGAACAGTAGACGTCAACGTTGACGACAGACAGCCGCTGACAGACGGACAACAAATACAACAAATCCGTGACAAGCTTTCAGCGTGTGAGTCGCCTGCGGGAGCTGGGCGGGGGTGGGGGCTTGACTCTAGGGGACACAATCGCGACTCCTTTGCACGCGACTCTCTAGCGCTCTCTCTCTCTCCCCCGCTCTCTCTCCCTCTCTCTCCCTTTCTGTAGCGCTGCATTCATTCATAAAAATCAGGTTGTAAAAAGCAACACACAAAAAACGCACAGCAACTGGGATTTTTTTTATTTATTTATGCCAAATTGCCGACGCTTAATGATTTTTGTTGCCGCTGAATTTCTGCAGTGATTGCTGTTGCTGCCTTTGTTGTTGTTGTTGTTGCATTTGCCGTGATTGTTGTTGAATCATTTATTTGCGGGTTTCTCTGTAATTGTTGTTGAAAATTTGTTTCATTTTTGTAGGTGGTTGTTGAATTTTTGTTGTTTTTTTCTAAATTATGTTTTTCTTATTGCACTTTTGGAATAGATTTAATTTGTTGATTGATTTAGAGGAAGTTTTGTATTTCGATATGATTTCGGTTTGGATTCTCACTGGAAATCACTTAGATTGTTTATTTGTGTCGCAGATGCATTTCCACTGAAGCCCTATAATTGTTTATATATTTTTATGTTTATTTACAGAAAGTATAATCAAAGTTAATTAAAGAAAAATATAGTTTTATTCGTAATAAAACTCTATGAAATTAATGTATTTTTTTTGGGCACTCAGAGCTTGGAAAAGATAGTTTTTGTTGAGACATTATTTTGTTTTACTAATGTAAGTGGCAATTTTTAGAGGCAATTGTTGTGAATAATGTTTTGTTTATTTAGTCAGAATTTTGTATCTTTAATTTAATAAATATGTGTATTATTTTGTTTATAGAAATTATAGAAATATAGTTTATTTATTTATATTTTATTTACACTGTATTTTGTATTGTATTTGCACTGATAGTTTTCTTTAAAATTAATCTCAGCTTTGTTTATTTTTTGTATTGTTATTATTTTGTTTATTTCGTTTAATAAATTTTGTATTTTTGCTGGTAGAAAACGTGCGAGTCCAAAACCAAAACAAATGCAAATCTCAGTTAAGAGTAAAAAGTAAACAGTAAAAAGGGAAAATCGGTGGTAATGCCGCACTTGAACCTGCCCGTCTGATTGCTGGAATTTTACTCCGAGCGCGTAATAAGAATTCTTGTTTCGAGGCGGAAAAGTATCTCGCAGATGTGCGGTGTACTGTTTGGGTCTGGGTTGGGGTTGCATGCCAGCCGATTGTTCGCCGGCGAACGTGTTGGCTCGAACATGTTCGCCTGCCCACCCGCATGACCCGTTGTTGGCTTCGGTGTGTGTGCTCGCGCGCGTGTATGTGTGTGTATTTTGTTTTTTGGTATTTTTTAGGCCCGAACCCGCACGCACACACACACACACGCTGATGGCCACACAGATACAATAATATCTTTGAATGGACAGCAATCACGCACACATGAACAAGTACACACACACACTCGCACTCACACACAAAACGACTATTATCTAAGCCACACAATCAGATTGTGTGCTTGCTTCTCCCGACTTTGACTTCGACTCGGAATCGGACTCCGACGGCGACTCCGAATATGAGTGCGAAGGCGAGTGCGAGTATACGAGCATGTGTGGGAAAAGATTGAGCAGCTCCGAATGAAGAAAGAGGCGACCAATTGAATTGAAGAATTCTTTTGGCCATAACTACAACAGATATTTGTGCCATTAAATATGGTAAAAGATAAACTAAAATATCTACAACTTAATGAAATATTAAATGAAATATTTGTAGCATTATATATGGAAAAATATGAACTAATATGTACATATATCTCCAATTTAATTAAATATTTCTAACATTCAATTTGGTTAAAGTTCAACGAATATATTTCTAGTTTTAATATATTTATTTTTGCATTTAAATATGATATAAAAAAAAAACGAAAAATCTAAGAAAAACCATTCAGCCTGTGTTGTTTCGAATATGGTGTTACATAAAACATAAAACAGTTCCTAATTATATAAAAAAATTCCCTAAAAATTTACTCTAACAAACCGAGTGTAATTTAATTTTCTATCTATATGGAAAGATATAGAAATAGTAAATATGCATTAAGAAAAAATCCAATAATAAACCCATACATTGAATGGGGAATTTCTGCGCCTCTTCCTATAATTTGGCTTAGAAATTAACAAAATATAGACAGGGGAATTAAAGAAAGATTTCTTGAAGAATTTATAGAGCTCCAAATAATTAGGATGGCATATTTAAATATATAAAATATACTCGTACACCTAAGACCCCATTTACGGTCTTTAGTATTCCCATCTCTTCAAGCACTTGATATTTCCATCTCAGGTGACTCTCCCCCTCGGATGGCTTGATTATATCATATGATTTCTAAGGCAGTACCTGATCAGTAAATTATTTCAATCAGTCAGCGGACTTTCCACCACGTAAGTGTTGAACGGATTTCAATAAATCAGTGACAATAATGGGATATGGCCATATAAATACAAATTGAGTTGTTCCGAATGAGTAATAAGATGCAGATTGCATTGATATTCGTAACACGATGGGGAGAACATGTGCTCTAATCTGTGATCAAAATTATTTAGTTGTAAAATAAATAAATATTTTAATAGAATTTACTAAGTATTATCTTTTTCATTTGGAAAACGTTTGCCCCTATGAGCACGTGAATAATCGGTTCCTCTTGGAATTGAATCATTAAATAAAACGGAATTATTGAAGGGATTCGAACGAGACAGATCTTTTTGAATAGCAGAACCCAAAGAACAGCATATTTATTATTTTTTAATCAAGCCATAACTAAATGTATAAAAAAATTGAGAATTTAATAAATTATCGAGCAGATTTTGCTCTAAATTTAATTAAAATTAGTTCGAATGATTAGTAGCTATGAAATATGTTTAATTATAGCTGAAAATCCTTCGAATTTCACTAAAATATTACTTCTTCTTCAACTCTAAAATTCACAAAAATGTTCTTCCTACCAGATCTTCCATTAAAATTCAGAATTTAGGCCAGAACTCGAATAACATATAAGAATAGTACTCGCATTTGATTTATAAGATATTTTTCCCCTTTCATGTGCTCGGCAGGAATTTCCTGGGCCTTGGATAAATTATAGAACGCACTATATATAATAATTTCAAGACTCCCCCCACCAGAACCCAACCATATATTACCTAAACACATAACATATATAGTAGGTACCATATACACTTTTACCGCACTATAATCCCCCTCTCATTCCTGGGAGGGGCAACAGCCGCCCCTCCAGGAAGTCATTAAGCTTCTGGAGGTTGGAATAAATAAAGTTTTCGGGGGGCTGGAAAGCTATAAGGTGGCCCATGGCAGATGCAACTTTATTGAACGCGACAAAAACAAAATAAATTTACGCGTAAAAACACTCGAAATTGTCGCGACGCTGCAAGCGATCCCAAAGATTCCACAGGCAGGCGGCGGCTAATGTATCTAATAGATACACGACAGCATGTCAGACGCTTGCAGTGGAGCGAGTAAAGGGCGAGATACCGAGTGGGGAACGTGTCGTGTGGTAGGGGCAGGTATGATACGATACGGTTCCGTTTCGCTCCGTTCCGGATAGCCCTGTGGATCGCTGGATCTGTGGGTGAGTGGTGGGGACTTCCATGTACCATCTACCTCCACCTTGGCCTGCTTGGGCTGCCCCCTCCCTTGGCTACGCCCCTCTTCTCGTGAGTCTCTAATTAACATTGGGATTGTAGTACACTTTTAATTTATATCTTATTGATGCCGGCGACATTTGTATTTATTTTTACCCGAAACTTAGAGGGGCCTCCGTCCCCTCTCCAAGGGGGTGGCTGTGGGCTATGTACTATCCATAGATTCAAGATTCACTTCCCCGATCTGTCGCAGATTCTCTCTCTCTCCCTCTCCCTCTCCCTCTCTCTCTCTCTGTGGAATGTTATTTTTATCGAGTCTGTGCCGAAGGAAAGCTAAAATTTATATGGAATAGGTGTCGACTCTTGATATTTTTGGGTTATAATTATTGTTAATATTTGTTGCTGTTGTCCCCCTCCCCATCCCGCCCCCTCAGCTGTCTTTTCCGTTTGTTTTTGCTATTTTTTATCTATACTCTAATTAAAATATTCGGTTGTTTTGTGCTTTATACTGCCATACGAGTATATAGAGGACATATACCACTAATACTCTCGCTGGCCGGCTGGCTGTACACAGAAATTGCTGTGAAATGAAATGAAATAAAAACAACAACAATTGGGTTCGTGGGTGGCTGGTTCACGTTTATTTTTAATATTAAAAAACATAAGTATTTTCAGGTTGAATTTTAATGGCTCTTCTCTTTCTATGACATCTGTGCGTGATTATGATATTATTTTGAGTGGTTCGCGCAGTTTAGACAATTGGAAAAGACATCGCCATCGCCATGGATATATATCTTTTCTTAGATGCTGGATTAGCAATTAAGAATGTTTCCCACAACCTAGAGGTTCATATTGAAACTGAAATGGTTAAAATTCCAGAACCTCTAAAGACTGAAAAATATGTCTAAGTACTAAAGCAGTAGAGACCTCAAAAAACGAAAAGCAAAACCAAAAAATATGTAAAAAAACCAAAATCCGTATTTTTGCTATCTTTTGATAGACACCTCCAGGTTCCAGAGATATTTAAAATTCATTTTGAATATTAACAATTTAAATAGTTTCTAAATGAAATTTTTAAAAATAAAAATTTGTAAAACTTTTTTTATTTGCATTAAAAAAATATAAAATTATTTGTATATGGAAATTTAGAAAATAAAAATGTCTAAACCTTTTTTAATTGTATTATAAAAATTTACAATAATTTGAATTTTCATTTATTACAATTTTTTGTTAATTTCAAAAAGATTTTAATTTTTTAATTTTTATAATACAAATTGAAATAATTTTTAAAATAAAATTAAAAAAATGTAAGTTAAAAAATTACAAAAAATTTCTTAAATCGAAATTGGTAATACAAGTTTATTGTGTTGCAAGATACATGTTTAAAAAAAAAGGGCAGCTGTATTTTTTCCCACCCACAGGACACAAAGTTCCTATTTTATTCATCCTCATGGAGTTTCGGCTTTTAGTTTATTAACATTTCAGTTTGAAACACAATATATACTGTCTATTGTCTAAGATTTCATTGTAGGTTCGTCTTTTTAGAGAATATCCCTATTTACCACGGTAGTAGATTGTTTAACGAGCGCTGTTAAACCAGTTACAGACTTTATATCCTATGGAGATATCTAGATACCTATACCCTTAACGATAGGATCGTCTTTTTGGGCTCTGGAGTTCCCGACAGTAGACATTGGAAAACGTTCCTGATTTTCTAAAACTTAAAAGGGAAAGGGCTATAGACAGCCCGTAACTTGTATGGAAAGCCCAACGTTACTTCTTAAGTCCCTTCAATCCCTGAAGAAGAGTTCTTCAACGATAAATTGATTCCTCCATGAACTTGACACTCTCTCTTTTTTTTTATTAAATCAAACATTGATCACATTTCATCGACTGCGATTGCAAGATCTGTGCACATTTCACGTACCTCAGCTAATTGAGGCCTGCACTCAATAATTAGGCAACAACGTCTCCCCCCTCCCCTCCCCCCCTCGACCCTCTGGCCTCTTGCTTGTTCGATTTTTCCATTTTCCAATGGAATTTTCTCTGTGTGTTTAATGGAGTCATCTGCGTTGGGTACTCGAGGGCCTAAATGGGGGGATATATCAGACGAAGAGGCCCAGATGAAGACACCGATCTGTTCGGTGCTCGGAGGAGGAGGAGGAGGGGGAGTGCTGCACACGAGGCAAATGACATTTCATTTATCTTGGGGCTGAGGTGGGTTTTTGGGGCTAAAGAGAGAGGGGGGGAGGGGCATGCAGCAATTGCGTTGGCGACCAGCATTCGATGTCAGCGATGAGTTATGGACACTCGCAGTGGGCCATGTTTGGAGCATCGGGCATACTCGTAAAGCTCTCAGTTCCGGTGATCTCCGGCTCCGGAGTTATCAGTGTGAAAAATAGAAACATGATTATGAAATTATCAAAGGAAAATGTACAAGGGCTCGTGGAGGGGGAAACTCTCGAGCAAAGAGCGAACGATGGAGAAAGAGAGATCTATTTGGGTTGGGTGGCGCTTTCGTTGGCTCGAAAGTACCCCACGGCCTTAGATTGGATGGAATTTATACAGCCAACGGCAGCGCAATTAAGTTCAACAACAACCACATGGAAAACTACAACAACAACAACAACTACAACAACAACAACAGCAAACTGTAATGTATGATCCGTCGTCTATCCAACATGAACCTGACTGTGCCCACACGATCGCTCTCTCTCTCCCTCTCTGTCTCTCTTTCCATGTCTTTCTCTTCAACGAACGTGTGTGGACAATAGAAAACCAGAGAGCTACAGCAGCGGCCATGATAATAGAAGAATTTCCCAAATATTTGCCAAAAACAACACTAATTTTGTTTAGTTTTGATCAGGGATTCGAAATTACATAGAAATCGATTAAATAGAATTCAAATAAATATTGATTTTGTATTGTAAGGGTAGTAAAATGCTGTACAGGCACTTAAGACTTAAATATAACTGATTAAAAACCCATTTAAGTGGAATATCAACGACATATAAGATATCTCAACAAACTATCGGTTCCATAAACGCCTAAAACAATCAAGATCTTAGGCTAAAGGCTCTATGGAATTGTGCCCTATACAACACTAGGGATATGACAGCTCTTAACCAAGAAAACTTGGGTATTACCAGTCCAAGCTGCGACTCCTGGTTATAAGCCTTAAAGGAGCTCAGTTATAATTAATCGCAAGGCCAAAAGCGTTGTCTTAGGCGATGAATATGTACGATGAATGAATCTGTAAGGGTTCAAGGGCTTACAAGCTCCCAGATACAAGAATACAGATTCAAATTACACAATATTCTCTCCTAATCTTCAGATCACACCTACCTCTGAGCAGCACTCTTACTATTATGACCTTAAGTGTACATTTGCCTGCCTAGATGGAGGTTTGTAGGTATGTATAGAGTGCGAGTATGTGTGGATGTATAGATCAACTCACCTTGCGGCTAGCCGAGGCGAAAGAGAGCGAGAGAGAGCGAGAGAGGAGAGTGTTTTCGGTTGTTTTCGGTTTGGTTTTTTCGTGAAGATGATACACGAACCGAACCATGAATTTAATTATGATAAAGAAAGAAAAAAAAAAGCAGACAATTTTATAGCCAACAAAGGCACGCAAAATAAAAGATCCATAAGTGTGTGTGTGTGTGTATCTGTGAGATATTATGTAAAATAAGTTGGAAAGCGACTCAAAAGCGTAGAAGAAACCAACAAATGAGTACTCGATGGGGCTTGGGCTTGGGTATGGGTATGTATCTACATATGTACTCATGTATCTATGTATCTTTCGTTGTGTGCCCGCTTTCGTAGTCAACGAATTAAGTGCCGCTAGCTCTATTACTCGCCTCTTCACAGAAACAACCCAAAATGGTGTCGATCACATTGCACAAGGCGGCTACCATCCTCTCTCTCTCTGTCTTCGTCTCTGAGTCGGTGGTACAGTTGCCTCCGAGCTTAGAGAGTCGTACCATACGGGTATTACGCAGAGATTCGTTAGTTGAACATTTGTTTATTACAGTTTACGGATTTCAGCGGCCCAAAGACAGATGCAAATGATTGGAGATGGAAATGGAGATCTCTATAAATGGTTTCTCGGTTTGGGGACAAAAATCCCCTGCTCTCGGAGTGCCAAAAGAGCTTGACAAAAGCCTAAGATAAGAGAAGTGCTTGAAAGGCTGAATGTGCTGGATTGTGGGTCAATAATCGGGCATATGATCGAACATATTGGATTCTGCTACTAAGACGAGTTACTGTCAGGGATGGAATCTCTAATTCTGTTCTCTTTGCAGTAAAATGTTTCTAAAATACTCTTAGCTTTGACTCTTTAAGGCTTAATAGATCCCATAGATAGATCCATATGTATGTGTATGGGGTTAAGCATCAGCCTGGCAAGTAATGGGTTAAAGATCCACCAAATACCGCTATAATAATTCCCCCAATATGCAGGGTGCAGTCCCGATATGCAGTTCGATCTTCAGGAAGCCGAAACGGTTGTATGTAATAGGCTGTCTGTGTATGTAATAAGCTGTCTTTGTATGCAATAAGCTGTCTGTGTATGTAATAAGCTGTCTTTGTATGCAATAAGCTGTCTGTGTATGTAATAAGCTGTCTTTGTATGCAAATAGCTGTCTGTGTATGCAATAAGCTGTCTGTGTATGTAATTAGCTGTGTGTATAAATTTAGCTGTGTGTAGATATGTATGCAAGTATCGAAGTACAGTATTTTACATAAATATATAGAAATAGATGGTTTTGCATTGGTTTACAGATGGTTTATTGTTCTTTTATTGATCATGGCAGAGGACACATTCCAGGGATCGATATATCTATTCAATCAAGGGCTTTTTTGAAACACCAACTACCGGACGGCCTGCTTCAGTAGCGCCACCACGCCCACGAGGAATCCCATAAGGCAGAACCATAGCAGACAGGGCGCGGCCAGGCCCACAGCGAAAAAGACGAGAGTCTGGTGCTCCAGGACATTGATCACGGGCCACTTGATCTGGCGCCTCGGCATGATGCTGCACCGACGGAGGCGCCGCGAAGCGATGACATCGATGACGCCGACGATCAGCCCCAACAGCCAGGCCAGCGTGTGCCACAGCAGGTGCCCCACCAGCAGCAGGGCCTTGACGATGAGGGTCTCCGAGCAGCGCTGGTACGAGGCCACCAGGCGGCGACGCGTCGCCGGACTCATCGAGGACTCTGCCAGATCGACGAGCGACTCCAGGCGGGAGCGTCTGGGCGGAGGCCGGTTGCAGAGCTCCTCCGTTTCCGAGTCCGTTTCGGTGCCAGGGAATCCCAATTTTTCCTGGTAGCGGGTGTACGAGGAATGTGGTTTATTCATCGTCTGGTAACTGAATTTCGCAATTGTTTTCGGATTTGTTTTTTGGCTTTCAATAGCTGTCAAGATAGTGAAGGTTTTTTGGAATTATTCTGATTCAGATTGCAGGGCCTACTTTGATGGCTTTGCTCTCGAAAGGGTTGCCCTTTCTCCCTTATTTTCATTGCAGTTTCGGAGACAAAACCATCGACATTCCCATTCCTGGTTCACTTGGAGCTCACAGAATTCGATGATTCCCATATATGCCAGAGGCGTGTGGTGGCTAATCGCAGACTCGTGATCCATCCATAGCGATCGTCGTACCATGTTCGCGGCTCCAATTGGTGCCTCAACTTCTCCTCCACCACGCCATCCGATGGTCCGCGTGGAAACAATTCCCAGACAATCATGAGGAAACGGTGAGTGAAGTTCTTTCTCCTCCTAAGTCCCTGAATCTTCTACTAATTTGCAAAGGTTTCCTGTGCTTAATCCTTCCAATGAATGCCCCTGCAGAGAGCTCTAATACATACAGTGGTCTCTGAATCTGATTCAGGCCTAGCCATGAGTTATATCTCGCATAAAAAAGCCACAACAGGGGGAAAAACCGAGCAAGGATCGTATACATTAGAGGCAGAGAGGTTGTAGAGGAATAGAGGATCCTCCAGTGGCCCTGGAAGCCCAAACGGCCCCGAAACAGAGCTGCTGGCGGACCATCGATGGGCATTGGAATAACTGAAATTATCTAAGAGATTTCTTTGGTTAAGAAAGTTGAATCGATCAGAACTGACCTCACAGTTTTCTCCGCGAAGGCAAGCCGCTGACAAAACAGCTATGAAGTGGAAATTGGCTAAGACTAATGCTGGGCTACCGTAACACATTAAAATTATCTGGTAATTCCGCCGTGGCTTCAATTAGTGGCCAACGAATGCCGAGTGGCGTTCAACGGTTGTACTTCACCCAAGAGCCAGGGACAGAGTCAGAGACAGAGCCAGAGTTGAATGAACCAGAGAGATCGGAGATCCCAAAGACCATTGCCCAAAGCCCAGTCGGGTCTGTTAATTAGGGGACCAGCTATGCTTCGAACAGCACAAAACAATAATAATAATGATGCTGAGGGTTAATCAATCATTTTTGCAGTTTCAAAGTGCAAAAAAATACCGCGGTATATGCGGTATTAAGGATCGTCTAGTATTTACCGCATACCCTTGAACCCCAGGCTAAGAGGGGGCCCAGGGGGAGGGGGCAGGGGCCACATGAGTTGTGTTTGAACTAATTTTATAGAAATTTGTCACCCGATTTTGGCCAGCCATTGCTGACGTTGCAACGCTCTCAGATGCAGATACAGATACATTTCGCCAGGGGCAGCAGCAGCCCGAGAACAATAACTTGGTGCCGCATTAAAATATCTGCAATCATTAAAATTCCCGCACGCTGACATTGTTTTGGAAATTGTTCGGCATTGTTTAGATGCCCCCCAGCCCCGCACCACCCCTCCCCCCCTTTGCTGCATTTTCGCCGATGACATCGCTTTCCTTTCAACGAATTATGACGAGTCCCTGCCCCGTTGGAGGGGGGGGGGGGGCTCAAGTGCCTGGCTGGCCCTGTGCCGCCCCGAGGCACACAAAAAAGGCCGCACAAAATGCGTCAAGACCCCCGCACTGATGCGGCCCCCTTGGCCCCCCACAGCCGCACAAAAGAGACACCAAGAAAAGCCCAACAACACACACACACACTCGCGAGGATAATCTTTGATTTTGGGGCATTATTCGAGGGGGATATTGGTTGGTAGGCAACAAGGGAATTTTCTAGAATTTTAGACAATTTAGAAGCGGCGATTTTTCTGCCTAAACGTATTTTAGGGGAATAAATTATCCGTTACTCTTCCCTAGAATGTTGCATGGACTCCTCAGAGGCCTCTAAATATTCCCCATAAATCTTAGAGATGTTAAGAGAAGGCATATCCAGAAGAGAGTCCAAAATATAGCCTATCCTCCGACGGCGAGTCCTTGCAAACTCCTTTGCTATTTAATGGAGGATCCGTTGTCTCATTCCACAGCCCAAAACTGCCTTTTTGGTACACTTAAAATGTTAATCCACTTGATTCCGAGGCCCAAACTCTGTTTATTCAATAATCAAACTTTTGAAAGGCCTCTTGCAGTGCAAGTCCTGGAAATTAATTAGGTGCTCTGCCTAATTAGAATTAGCATGCAGAGAAAACTATTTCAATGCTCCCCGTTCCACAGATAGAGAGAGATCCACTGTGACATCCTACAAGTGTCAGCTGCAACCCCCCCGCCCTCTCTCTCTCCACGCCAGGAAGAGGAGCGCACTCTGTCCGAGGTCCTGGCTGCATCCACGCGATGGGTGTGCTGTGAGGAGTGACCCAGAAACCCAATTGGAAAGCTAAAGTCAATAAAGAAGGCTTCGGCCGAGGCGGAGTTGGAGATGCCACCGTCCCCGAGTGCGAGTGCATTCGACCCCAGAATCTCCCCCCAGCCTGCCTCCCTCCCTGCCTGCCATCAATGGTCAGAAGTCAACCCACAGCCACAGCACTGATTTGCATGGGTGGGGGGCCTCCCGAAAGGGGGGTGGGGAAAGGGGGGCAAGGTGGATTTGGTAACCAACAGCTGGACTGCGGCGTGGCACGTGCTGGCGCCAATCCGGCGCAGAGTCAACACTGCGCAGTGGAAGGGCCCCCAACATGTGGAACGAAAGCTTTGGGATAGGTCGTGCTCGAAGCTTGCCACGACGAGGGTGCAGGAGGCCGAAAGCTTTCCACCCCCCTTGAAGGGAGGTTCGAAACCCCGCTAGCCTGGAACTGGAACTGGAAGCGCGTGGAACCCATGTGGGGGGGCCAAAGCGAACAGCAACAACATGCACGGCACCTCGAGTGCACCAGCACCAAAGCCAAAGGCTCGGAGTCACCCAAATTAGTTGCCAGCGTTTCGCCATTGCGTTTGTGTCGTCTCTGTATGTAGCACGCGGTTAGATGCGATTGCCACCAGGATCGTTGCTCCATCTTTTCCAGCTACAGCGCCAGCACCAGCACCAGCTCCATCACCAGCTCCAGCTCCAAGCCAAAATCGGTGTTCAGTGCTCGTTAATCAAGGCTAAAGCCAAGTGTCCCCTCCAAGATCTGAGGCCCTTCCGAGGTGTGTGTTTGTGTGTGCGTGAAAAGAAAAGAAAATGCTGATATGGTGATAAGTGAATGTTAAAGAAAGCTCGGGGGAAATCATTGCCGAGTGCGCTGCCTCCTTGTCGTCCTTGCCCAAGCAAATGAGAATCGGAGTATATCGTGGCCCTTAAAGCCGTGTGAAACGCGTGCCAGCCAGCCAGCCAGCCAGCCAGCGTTTAATTATGTAAAAGCCACAGGACCAGCGCACAGGACACACACTCGATGCGTGCGTTGGTTATCCACGAGATACAGATACAATAGTCTTGCCTTGTATCTTGGTCACGAATCGAAATTTCAGTCTTAATACAAATTGATTTTTTTGTTCCCCCCCCCCCCTTCGTGCCCCCCTTTCTTCACCCGTGTAGTTTGTTTTTGGCGGCACACAGTGCGTATGATCGATTTTCGGGGCTTCCCTGCCCTGAAAAGTGTGGCAATTAAAATTAAATTGTTGTCCCTTCTTGCGGCCGGTCAGCCCCCCTGCCCCTGCCCCCCCCTACCCTCACCCCCCACCATTCCTTCTTCGTTTGCTTTTGAGGCACGCGAGACAAATACACGCACACCAACAACAACAACAAAAAGGGGGGAAAGGGGGGAATGGGGGAAAGGGGAAAGAGAAATGGGAACCGTGTGTGCCGTGCCACATAGTAGAGTTGGTAACTGTGCCACACAGCAGCTGGAGGGGGGGGGGGAGGCGCCCCAAGCAGAGGGACAGCAGGGCAGAGCTTTAAACACACACACACACATAGGCACACACACATAGACACACACATGTGTAGGTGTGTGTTTGTAGAGGGTATCCTTTGCATGCACGTGCTTGTCGAGACAAGCTCTTTCGAAAGCGATTCCAGCGCTAAAGGAGAACAAACAAAAGACCAAAGCGGGCGAGGGGCAGCAACGGCAACAAAGGAATGGGGGAAAACAGAGAAGAGAAAACAAAATGAAAGAGCAAAGAGAAAGACGAAACGAAACGAAACGAAAGAACAGGGAACGAGACAGAAAGAATGGCAGATGAAAGGACACAAAATGTTGGAGGATCTAAAGGGGGAGGAGGCGGAAAGAGACAGAAGAGAAGAGGCGGAAAGAGGGAGGAGACAGTGAGACTGAAGGAGGGAAGAGACTGAAGGAGGGAAGAGACAGAGAGAGGGAAGAGACTGGAAGAGGAAGGAGACAGAAGGAGGATGGAGACAGAAGGAGGGTACAGGCAGAAAGGAAGAAGAGACAGAAAGAGGGAAGAGACTGGAAAGGAGACCGAAAGAGGGTAATATGGAAGACAGAAAGAGGATAAGAAAGGTACGGCCTAAGAAATATTTGGGACAAGAAGGAAGGAGGCAAAAGAAGACAGGGAAGACAGCAGAAAACAGGGAAAGAATCGAAGGGAAGAGGAAAAAACAGCAGCCAGAAAAGAGGAATCCCAAGAACGAGGGAAGAGAAAGAACGAGGGAGACGGAGGGAGAAGAAAGAACGAGGAAAAAGCTAGAACGAAGGAAAAGAAAGAATGAGGGAGAAGAAAGAACGAAGGAAAAGCTAGAACGAAGGAAGAGAGAGAAGGAGAAGAAAGAATGAGCAAAGGCAAGGAAAATGCTCAACAAAATGACAGTTTGAAGGAAGGAAAAAATGCTAAAAGGTTCTTAAAATAAAGCAAATAAAGAGCGCAGAATGAAGAAAAGAACGAAAGAATTTTTCGAAATTTTTATATCAGACCCATAAAAGAGGGCTACGGGATAGGAGGGCAAGGAAGCCCCCGTATAAAAGACGGAAAGGCCCCAAACACACACAAAAAGGTCAGAATAAAAGGCCACCCCAAAAGGGAATGAAAGAGAGAATAAAACAAACAAAGAGAAACACACAAAAAAAAAAGCAAAAAAGAAAAGCAAAAGCAACTATAAAAAAAAACCATTAAAAAGCCAGAAGAAAAATCAATGATGCTGCCAACTTGCTTTCGCATTCCATTCCAGGGGAAAATCCAGCCCCCCCCCCCCCTTGCTGTTTGCGTTTTTGTGTGTCATTGTCCCGCTCTCTTTTTCTCTGCCGTCTGTCTGTCTCTCTCGTTCGCTGTGTGTTTGTGTTGCAATTAAAATTTAAATAAATAAGTGTTAATTATCCATTCCCCCCTGCCCCTCCCCCCCCCCAACCGCAATGAACAACATCTGCTAACCGCAAGAGTTGACAAATTTATGTAAATACTCGACTAATGTTGATCCAAAATTGTGCAAGACCAGAGCCAGGACCAGGGCAGGATTACAGGCAGAAGGCATCGAATGTTACGCATACGACATGTTGAAAAACTGGAAAATATGCACTAACAGATTCCATTTTGAATAGAAGGAAATGATTTATAGGAAATTAAGGCATTAACCTGATGGGTTGTGGTTGGGTTTCTGGAGTTCTGTCTTCCCAAATGATCTTCGAATAAATAACATGGGATTCCATTCATTTTAAACGAGCACAGGCTTCGCCTCAATGGTCTCTAAACCCCCTAAAGATGTGAACATCCTTTGTTTTCAAGAATTTTATAAGAAGAGCATTTAAAGTATTTGTTTTCAAGCATTCATTAGATTAGATTAGAACGACTAGAATGGCACAAGATATTACCTTCCAGCTTAACAGATTTATATAAAAAATAATATATAATATATAAATATATTATAATGATTATAATCGTACTAATCTGCTATACAGATATCACCAAATATATAATAGAATTAAATATTAAAACTGATAAAAAAAATATACAAAGAAAAACCCGAAAAGGAAACACGATTTATCGATTTATTTCTAGGCAGAAAATAAAGTAAAATCAAAAAATAATAATAACAAATAAATAAATAATAAAAATAAATGAAAATAATAAATAAATAATAATAATAATAAATAAATAATAATAATAAATATATAATAATAATAAATAAATAATAATAATAAATAAATAAATAATAATAAATAAAGAATAATAAATAAATAATAAAAATAAATAAAGAATAATAATAAATAAATTATAAGAGTAAATAAATTATAATAATAAATAAATATGCAAGCACTATAAATATTTGGCAGTCAGATATGGTTCTGTTTTAGTGGAAAATCAATGTTTCATTAATTTCCCATACAAAATGTAGACTCAAAATGTGATCTATCAATCAGAAACAATTTTTAAAGGAACATTTAGCATAGCCTCTGCACGTAAATTCTTAATAAATCGCGTTCCATCGAGGGTATTTTTCATGATTTTAGGAGCATAGGCCAGAGGCCATAAAAGCAAGCTGTTCCCCATTCAGAAGAAAGTCCACCTCCCGCCTCCTAAACAATGAATATTTTGGTATATAAATTCCTCAAACCTTGGATACCAAAACCCTATGCCTATCGCAGCACCTCTCGCCCTTTAGCCTATGCTGATGCCAAGAGAAAGCTCCAAGTCCCATTCTAAAACGTACTATGACTATGTATGTATCTTTTGTTGGTGGAATCTATAGAGGAAAAATATGCAAAATTGTTAGCATTACGCAACAGCCCAGAGCACCACAATCAAAGATGATTTCCATAACGTTCTCGGCTCGTCCCGTGCCAAATGGGTCAAGTTTCTGGCGCTTCCAGCTAGCCTTGACTCTGCCCCGCTTACGCAGCATCCGCTGCCAAATAGTCGGTGGTGCCACAACCGATACGGAATTGATTCCGAAATGAAAAGTGGAGTAAATCAAAGCCGAGCACAAACCACAATTGCAACAAAGGCGATGGCGACACCTGTCCTGCACACTCGTACACCTAGTCCTGGTCCTCGTCCTGGCACTCGACTGGGGAGCCCAGCCCTCGTCCCCGTCCCCGTCCCCGTCCCCGTCCTCGTCCTCTTCGTCCTGCAAATACGGCACTTTGTTTACCGCACAAATTGCATGCGAGCTGGCAGCCAAGGCTCCTGCGGTGACTGGCCTCCTGGACTCCACGTCGTCCATGCGCAATTTTATTAACCCCATTCTGAAGAGGTGGCGAAGCCCATGCATTTATGCCCATTGTTTCAGTGCTGCTCCACTCCCAGGAAGCTCATAACAGGAGGCCCTGTATGCCCTGTAAACCCGGCACTAATCGAAAAACGAGCCTGCAAAGGGGCAGAATGGTTCCTCAGGATCACAGGGGCGGAGGAGCAGCTTAGACCTTTCGAAACTGGGATCTTTCACCCTCTAAAAGCTACTCAAAACCCGTGGCTCTGCTGGCAATACCTGGAGCAACTCTAGCCCCATCTAATCATCGGGTATCCCCTAGTCGGAATATCGACAATAGACCTCTCATATATGTATATATATTTCTCTTCCCCTTTTACTCCTCCCGGGCTGCCTCCTCGTGACCGGGCGCTGATGTTTGGTCTGGCAGCAAGCCTCGAGTGGAGGGCTCCCCCCTCCTCCCCGACAGGTTGGAGCTAGTGCAAAGCAATTACCCAGCCACCCCCCTCCCCCCTCCCACCTCCCACCGCCCATCCTCCCAGGCTTTGTGTTTGTTTGTCGTCGTCGTCGTCGTCGCCATCGTAGATGTGGCTCTGGCTCTGGCTCTGGCGCTGGTGAAAAGTTTATAATTTTATTAGGCCCTACAGAAATTGGGTTAGTGTCGCTTTTAGTTGCATTTCCCGACGAGTGACATCTTGGCAGCCCGCTCCTAGCTGCTCGCTGCTCTCAGAGTAGTTTCTGCCGCACAAAAGTGCTCGTCTGTTGCCAGTCATCTTTTTCAGGGGGGACACGGTGTAGGGAGGGGGGGGCACTCCACTCCTCACGGGGACATTCTCTGGTCTGTAATGAGTTGTCTTCCCTTTTAGTATTTCCGCTTGTTGGAGGCAGCTTTTCGTTGTACATTGCCCCCCCCCCCCCCTCGCCCCGCCTCGCGGAAATGCCCGTGTTTAAAGGTGTTCCTGAATTGCATGTAGAAATGTTAATTACCCAAAAAACCCCATTCCGTGGGAAGGTAGAGATATAGAAGCACCGAGCAGGAGGTCTTGGCAATGTTTCGGCGATCAATAGAGCATGAAAAGGAGTCAAAAGTCGGCCTAAAAGGGCTTGGAACTAATAGCAGAAAAGACCTACACTGAACAGAGTTCTATCCAGATAAACTATAGTCTATAACATATCTATATCCTCGGCTATATCCCCTCTATCGACACCCATCAAAAATCCCATGAAAGGTCGTACAATTCCCTTTTTAAACCATTAATTTGTGTGGATATCCGCCTGGCTCAGGCCCCGTAAAAATTATAAAAGTGCGCAAAAGTCACAAAATCATAAGCGATAAATTTATTAAAAAATATTTGTTGCAAAAATCATTGCAAAATCCATTTAAAAGGCCTACAAAAAAATATTTGTCTGGTACAAAAAGCCACAACAACAAGGCCTTCAAGGCCTTGACTTCAAATAATTTTTTGTTTTAATTCAATTTAAGTGGAAATATAAAAAACAACTTATTATCCAATAAAAGTTACAAAATTCGTTTTAAAAAAAATCTAAAATAAAAATATAAATCCCCCTCATTTGCTTGGACTAGGTGTGATTTGGTGTCTCTTCCAGAAATAAAAAAGGAAGTCTCTTCCGGGTTTAAATTTCGTTCTGCAAATGCAATATCTGTGTGATGATCGCCCAAGATCTTTGTGAAAGTTCCGCGTTGACCCCAACGCCCCCCCAGTGAGTGAGTGAGTGAGTGAGAGAGAGAGAGAAAAGAGAATCAAAAATCGAGAATCGAGAATCGACGACCCCAACGACCGGCAGGTAAGCCACTCTGATTAGTCCATTCAATCGAATGGATTTTTATTTGTATTTTTGTAGATTTCTATGTAAATATGTAGACGGCTTTTGGTATTGTTTTGTAGTTGCTTTTGTCGGGTTTGGGATTTCAGCAATAAATATCTTAAAAGTACGAATTTTAAATAAAACTTATGGATGGTATGGCTTACAGTGGGTTTCGAGGCTGTAAGACAGGCCCCACCGAGAGAGAGGCGCGTGAGCCGGGGGCTTGCAGAATAATATATCTTTATATCGAAGCTTTTCGGGTGATAAATAGGGACTTAAACCATAGACTTTTCATTGTAAAATATGTCTCAAAAGTAGGCCCATTCGATGAGGGAATGCTTCTACTCTTGAAGCCTTTACTCAATCAATTACCCTCTCCGATACGCACTGTACCTCCACGCCTCTGGCAACAAACACACAAATTTATGCATATGAAATCGTATTTTCGCCTCGATTGGTGTGGCTTTGTTGGCCCGGCCTAATGAACATGGGACAATAATAATTTTTAATAGGTTTTACTATTTTGGCTTAGATCAGGCTCACTCGCAGCGGCAGGGGGGCAGCGTCAGGGGGCAGGGGGCAGCGGCAATATTCAAATCGATTCGATTTTATCGTGTGTTTTGTCACTAAATTGGCAACTAAACCGAGAGCCAAAACTGTGGCTACTTACGGCCGTCGAGACTATGAATTTGGTAGTGGACCAGACTTGGCATTGGCATTGGTATGGGTGTGGGCTAGTGGTAGTGGTTTACCGGGCACTGGGCACTGGGCACTGGCTATGCGCAATGAGATCATGATCTATATTTAGCAGATTAGTTCTCGAAAGGCAGCTCTCCGCCGAGGCACATTTGATTAGCATTTGTCCGCCGCGACTGTAATTGTGGTCACTCGTTTAAGAGTCCAGAAGTTGCCATCCGAAAGTTGATTGTTGGATGTCACAGCTTTTGCTGGCCCCAGGAATGCCCAAGTGTTTTTATGGGCATTTTTATGGAGTAGTCAGGGGCTTCATTCCGTATTCAATGTGTTCTAAAGAGCACATTTCGTACTACAAAGTATACTTTTGCTCGTATGTGAGCAGATCTGTATCTAACTATCTTTTTATCTAAGCTGAATTGCTTACGATCGAATCTGGTTTGGATTTTTATTACTTGCTAAAGAAACACGCTTTCAATACGTCAGGGAATAAAATATTTTATAGAAACAAATAGAAGCGGGCTTCAAAAAAATAGAAACGATTTTTTAAAAGTGTTTTTAACCATTTGAAGAATAAATTTCGCATTGAGGAATTATTTTTTTATAATATTTTTAATTGTTTCTATTTTATTTATTATAAACAATTTTACGAATACATTTCGCATTGAGGAAATATTCCATGATTCTTAAATTATATTTAATTATTTTGATTTTATTTATTTTTTATAATTTTAGTCTATTTAAAATTCTTTCATTTTTTATTTTATTTTTAATTGTTTTTACTTTATTTATTATTAAAAATTTAAGTTGTAAGTTCCGCAACGATAAATTTCTCTATCATTTTTTATTTTATTTTTAACTGTTTTTTTATTTTTATTCATTATTAACCATTTTAAGAATTATTTCCGCATTGAGGAAATTTTTTATAATTTTTAATTTTTTTATTTAGTTTTTATTAATAATTTTAAGAATAAATTATCATTGAGGAATTTTTCTATATTTTTTTTATTTTTTTTTTCAACTCTTTTACTTTATTTAGTATTAATTATTTATTTATTATTATTAATTTTTTTTTATTGTTTTATCCCACCAAAAAAGGTTTCGATCTTCATAGAAAAACAATATTAAGCTGTAAATATTTAATTACTATTTTTTTTAAACGAGAATTCCCTTCATTTTGCTTTGATTTTGGACTACCTGAAGGCCCCGAAAACCCCTAAAAAGCCAGCCCGAAAACTAGGAAATGACTGCGAGACAATTGAACTAAATGAATCTGCCACCTTGTTCGCAGTGGAGTACACAACCAACAGAGTCGACGGGCTAATGACGTTGACGAAGTGACGATGGCTAAGTGGCCGGGCCGGGTCGGGTCGAGAACTGGTTCCGATCAACAATTGGCTCGGGGCGGGGCCAGGTGGACCCCATACCCCATGCCCATGCCCATATCCATATCCATTTGCGTATGGAAACACTTCCGCAAATACGCAAAAAACCAGTACACAGACGAGAGGCAATCATCATCTTTCGGGGGCATTACTTAACAGAGCTCGAGGTGCGAACGTACCCAGCGAGCGTGTGGGGGCTAAACCAGTTCTGGTCTCTCTCTCGCACAAATGATTTCCAAAATAAATTTAAGGTTGACCAAATTTAGTCAATTAGATGGGGATATTACTTCGACGGAGCGGGGAGCAGGCCAGTACATTTCTATAAATCATGTCAGAGTCAGAGTTCAAAGAACGTTCCAATGCACCCTCCGGAGACGATGCTATCGGCCAGATAATAGCCACAAAGGTGGACCACGGCCTGGGCCGTGAACAGCATTGTCACATGGCCTCAGGTACAGGTGTCTAAGATACAGATACACGCTTACGCACACGCACACCCTTGTATCTGTATCTTTGGGCTCGAGACGTTGAGTAATCGAATTAATAATAGCCTCAAAAATTCAATTTCAAACTGAATAAATTATCAAATATACTTTTCGAGCCGCTCGGACTTCATTACCAAAAGATACTTTCCTAGAAAAGCAATTTGCAATTGCTACCTGAATGCCAGAATACGAATGGATTCGTTGAACTGAACTTTGCCTTCATGACTTCCGTTCGAGCCATGAAAATTGCACATGAGACTTTTTTGTGGATGGCCATGAAATAGAGACAGAGTGGAGCTGGGCTTTGTTCGGGCTCGGACTGAATGCATTAAAATGTTGGCAATTGAGTGGATCCGTTAATTATAGACCGCGATCAATTATTCATTTGCCGGATTACCTGGGAAGAGCAGCGCCGAGCAGCGCCGAGCAGCGCGAAAAATGAACTTCATTTAAAATGATTCTGCGAAATTCGCGTTTTATTTCGCCGCCGCCCCAGAGGTGAATCTCTGTGAATCTCTGACTCCATCTCCATCTCATTTCAATATTTTTATTGTCTGATTGAAGTGTGACGTTTCGGTCCAACCGCGAGGCCTGGGTCGGCTTTACGCAAAGAGATTAATGGAGGATCGCTGGATCGCTGGATCGCTGGATCGGGCTGTAATTCTCGGCTTAATTGTTTGCTTGCATGGCAAATTACCGCAAAGATATATGCATTTCTCTGGGGGTTTCATCAATCTTGTAAAGCGTCTCTCTGGCGAAGATAAATCGATAGTAAAGCACCGTCGAAGGACTTCCGCCAGAGGGCATCCTGGCAGGCTTTCGCTCACGCAACCGCAGGATGAAAGGCCTGACTGTTTTTTCGCGGAAGTTGATCAAAAATTGAATCAGGAAGGTTGTAGGTGAAGGTGGGCCATTGAAGATTTAAGACTACTACTCAGCAAAATACTTGAAATTTATTTAATATAAAAAAACAAGGGCTTTATGATGCAGTTCCCTGATAAATAGATTTTTTAGCTGCCAAAATCAATTTTTTTTAGAGGGTTTTTCTAGGCCATTACGGCTACAATCGTAAAAAATCGTTTAAAATCTAGGAAAACCCGTTCAAAATTATTTAAAAAAACATCATCTTAAAGCCAACAAACGATATTTAAACATTGCACTCTCCAAAAATGACCTTTTTCTAAGCCCAGATTGACTGCTTACGCCCTTTTGTCCGCCCACTTATTAACACCGTTTTGGACTTGGAGAGAATTAATTTTCAGGCCAAAATTAATTGCCCAGAAATGCAGGAAGACGTTGCGAGTGGCGAGTACAAGCTAATTGGGCTGCCCCCTCCCCCCCTCCACCCAGATAAATGGCCTCAAATTGGACGCTTCGCTGGATGGACGGTCCAACGTCTGTCCTCAAGTGGAACTAGAACCGACGATAGATAGACGGAACATTGGGCACGAAGGCCTGGCCTGGTGACGCTTTTCACCTGTTCGGCGATGACGTTGACCACCGGGACAGGTGGAAATTGAGTGGCCCTGTCCTCGACCCTCACTCCTCACTGCCTACCCCTCCGCCAGTGGGAACCTCCTCTTCTGGGCACCGACGGGTGCGTGTGAATGGGACAGTTGGGTTGTCCTGGCATTCGGGTTTTCCTTTCGTGTTCGTTTTGTATTCTGTAAATAATATTTTGTTCAAATTTCAATCGGGAATGGTGTCAGTGGATGGTCGTGGGCACGAACAGGTAGATAGACCGCAAATGAAATCATCGAGGGATGTGGTCACGGTC